>NW_006399816.1:11018067-11129606 GCF_000299155.1 Elephantulus edwardii
TGTGCAGCTCTGCAACTGCATCCTGGCCCATCCTCACCCTTCGGCCCCCAACCCTCACCTCCTTATACCCCCAATATGTTTTTCCCAATAAAAGGAAAAAAAAACCCAAAAAACCAAAGACTACTAAATTAATCAGAGAAAAGCTAGGAAAAACTCTAGAAGCCCTAATCCACAGCATGAACAGTCTACCAAGCATAATGAAAAACCTACAACCAGGAAAGAATTAAACAGATGAATCGGGCCTTCTAAAAATCAAATCCCTATGCACATCAGAAAAATTCTCCAACAGAGTAAGAAGGAAAGCCACAGAATGGGGAAAAATATTTGGCAATGACGTATCTGATAAGTGACCTATATCCATCTATTTTTTGTTGAGGTGCTCAAGAATACAAGAATACAAGGAAAAGGTAAATGACTTGATCACAAAATGGGCACAGGATATGAGTAGGCACTTCACTAAAGAAGATATTCCAACGGCAAACAAACACATGAAGAAATCGCCAGCTATCAGAGATGCAAATCAAAATAATTATGAGATAACATATCATTCCAGCAACAATAGCAAAGTTCAACAAGTCAGTATACAACAAATATGGCGAGGATGTGGAGAGATTGGAACCCCTATTCACTGCTGGTGGGAATGTAAAAGGATACAATCACTATGGAAGGTAGTCTGGCACTTTCTCAAAACATTGAAAACAGAAATACTATTTGGCCCAGCAATTTCACTGCTGGGACTATACCCTAAAGAAACCAGAGCCATGATTCAAACAGATATATGCACATCCATGTTTACTGCTGCATTATTCACAATAGCAAAGAGACAGAAGCAATCCAAGTGCCCATCAACAAATGAATGGTTAGAAAAACTATGTACATTCACACAATGGAATACTGCACAGCACTGAAAACAATCAAATAGTAAAACATTACACAAAAATGGGACATCATGCTAAGTTAAATATCTCAGTCATAAAAGGACAAATACTGCATAAGACTGCTGTTATAAACTAGAATAGATATGGAGGCATTGGGGAGGGAATGGAGAAAGGGTGGATAGATAATGAAAAGTACATTAGAACAGATGAGACGAAGAGCTATCTGAAAGGAAAATATGATTATGCATTATATATATATATGAGAACAGTCTGGAAGAGAAGGGTGGATTGGGGGAGGAGGAGGGAAGGTGGGAGAAAATATGCAACAATGAATAAAGGAAAGAAAAAATTAAAAAAGGCCCCCCCTGAAAAAAAATAAAATAAAAAGTAAACCACAAAGAAGTCAAATTACATATTACATAGGGGAAACCTGTTCCAAAAAGCCTTTTTGAAGTTTTGAAAAGCAAAGATGTCCCTTTTATGACTAAAGTATTCCTTACTCAAGGCATGATCTTTCCAATAACCTCAAATGTCTAAGAAAAGGAGGAGAGAAGAACTGATGGACCATGATTGTGGTGGTGAAGAAGACTGACTATACTTTTGACTTCCAAAAGGAAGAATGTTAGGATGCATGCAATCAAGCATTCCTTAGAGGATGGATGGACAGTGTGACTTCCTTATTTTGGACACATCATCAGGAATGCCAGAAATGGCATCATGCCTAGAGAAGTCAAAATGAGATAAACCCTCAGTGAGATGAACCAAAACAGTAACTACAACAATGGCCTCAGAGATACCAACAGTCCTGAGGATGGCACAGGACTGCACACCAATTTATTCTATTATACATAAAGTCTCCATGAATCAGAGCCAACTGCACAACAACAAAAACAATACTGTGTGAGGCTGGATCCCTGGGGAGGTGGAAAGTGGAGGAGTAAGTCACATTTCAGAAAGCTTTCCTACAGTAAGCAGAGCTGACCAAGGTGACTTGTTATACACTCATGTTTCAGTTTGGATAGCTCTTCAAGTGCTTCGGCCACACACAGACTAAAACTGGAACGATACAGAGAAGATTAGTATGGCCCCTGCACATGGATGACATGCAAAAGGTAGTGACAACGCATGAATATATCTTGCACAGGAATTATCACATATACTGTTCTTGTGGCTGCATGTCATTGAGTTGGATGTCACTCATTACTGACCCTCCAGTGGATTTTCAGAGGCAGTAAATAAAACAGGAGGAAACTTCCCATCCTTCTTCTGCACAGCTGCTGGTGGATTTGAACCACAAGCCTTTGGAATTGCAAGCAATTTCTTACCATACTGTTGTTGTTGAGTATCACCGAGTCATAACTGACCCAAAGCTCACCTTCCAGCAGGTTTTTAGAGGTGGTTAATCACTCAGGAGGAGATTTCCAATCCTTTTTATTCTACTAGGTACTCAAATATTTGGTTTCTGAATTATGAAAATCTGTAAATCTGGAGCTAGAAGCATGGTAGAGAAGATGAATGAAGTAAAAAAGGATGGTGAAATAAATCCAGAACATCCAGAAAGAAGAGTTGATTACGTTTAATCAGTATTAAGCTATTTGCCGAAATCGGACTTCCCTTAATCCTGAAAGGTCAAGACAAAGGAATTGGTTCTGGATCCCATTAGTCACTAGCTGGATCTTCATGAACGCAATAGCCCTCTGGAGTCACCCAGGAATATGGTACGTAGGGAATTCAAGCAGAGGACAGAGCACCAATTCCAAGTTTGTCCCATACCCTGTCTTCCTCTGGCACAAGCAACAGGTCACTATGACTGACAACTGTGAATGTCAGAGACCCAGAATGTATTGATTAATTGAGGCATTTGGCAAAGTCTCTCAGGAAATTCTTGTGGACAAGATGGAGAAATGCAGACCAGATGACAGGATAATTTGGGCGACTCAGAGTTGGCTGGAAAACTGTTCTCTAAGAGTGCTGACGGAAGGAGGAAGGGAGGTGTCTAATGGCTTGCCAGAACGCTCTGCCGGGCTGGTTCTGTTCTACTCCCCATTACTGTGAGTGACTTAGATACAGCGAGAGAGGGAATAATGAGTAACACTGTGGATGACACAAACCTGGGAGAATTAACTAACATGGGGAAATCAAGATTTGAGAGCTTGCAACTATCAAAAGGACTTCAGTGGATTAGAATCAATGGCTGGGGTCAACGAGATGGAACTTGATAGAGATAAATGTTAAATCCATCACTGATGTTCAAAAATCAATTGTATTAATACAAGATTGGAAGGAGTCAACACTGGCAACTATTCCTATTAACAAACTTGTGATTTTAGTTGATTGCAGCCAAAGAATAAACTAGCAGTTTGTCATTGCTGCTAGAAAAGTTAATGCATTAGTTATAATTACATCAATAGAACCCTAACCTCAAAATCAGTTGGGGGAAACAGTCTTGCACTGTCCTTGTCAGACATCTGGACGGGCACGGTGCCTCACCAATAGACAGCATTCAACAAATACTTGTCGCACAAATGAATGGATACCACATTTCCAGATGAACCTTGAAACTAAGATGGTAAGGGATCTGGAGACTGTTCTTAGAGGAGAAGGCTGAACAAACACGGAATGTTTAGCCTGGAAAAGACTAAGGAGACCCACATGAGAGCTGCTTTCAAAGCGTTTGAAAGAATTTCACATTTGGTTTTGTGCCAGGGGAGGGGGCTTAGGGAGTGGAGGAAACTAAGGTCCAATGGTTAAAAGATACACAGAGAAGGAACTTAGCGCAAGTAGAAAATGAGAACTGCTCAACAATCAAATGGTAAGCAGTAAGCTTTTTTTCATTCATGACCTGAGCGTGGATATGGAATGATGGTACAATTTTCAGTGTTTCCGAACCTATACCTGCATACCCTGGAGGTTAGGCCTGGAGGATCTTTGGGATTCCTTGCAATGGTAAAGCTGAATGGGATAGGATTCTGTGATGCTCCTGGTCTTGTTCCTTCAGCTCCAAATGGGCTTCCAAGTAGCGTAGGCTGCCAACACACAGAGTTTCACGCCAGGCCATCTTGGCCATGGATTTCAAAGCTGCAGCTAACAAAAGAACCTGGCCTACACTCCAGGATGGCCATTCATGAATGGTGACTTTGTGAAAGGAGGTTCAGTTTTGATTTGTTTGTTTAATTTTGCTTAATGCCAAAACCAGGGAAGAAAAGAAAACGGACAGTGCCCATATGGCCTCATCATGGTGGAAGGCAGCCCTGCTTGGAAGCTATGATCAAAAGTGCACCCTAACCCTGAATTTCCTGGACTGCATTTTTGTTTCTCAACAAAAATCAAATAAAACCTCTTACACGGGGTCACTATGAGTCAGAATCCACCTGAAACCAGTGGGTTGGGTTTGGGTTTACATAGGGCAGAAGAGAAAGAACTGATGATCTACTTCTGAAAATCACCCAAGTCTGATGCACAACTAGTCACGGGATGGTACAGAGCCAGGCAGTGTTTCATCCCATTGTGCATGGGGTCACCATGAGTTGGGGATCAGTGCAATGATAACAACAACTACCCTATGGGAAAGGATTGCCTCTTTAACAGGACCAGATATACCACTAACACTGTTCAGTAATCATATTTAATATTGATGGGACCTACAAATACCAACAGGATAGTTGGCTGTTCATTTGGAATAGCACTATGGGACTATTCTCCTGAAAAGGACTGGAAGTTATGAAGGGCCATAAAGAGTGTGGTAGCTCACCTTTAAGATGATCTCCAGTGATTCCTGTATTGTTTATGCTCTGAATTCACGCTCTGATGCTAAACAGGGCTAACCTGTGTAAACCAGTAAGATATTGTAGAAATGATGGGTATGATTGTCAAGGCTTTTTTAAAAGATGTTATGGCTTCTACATTGTGAGTGTGCTTTTTTCTTCCTTGTTATTTGTTGTTGTTTACCATAAAGTCAGAACCGATCCATTGCAGACCCTCCAGAGGGTTTTCAGAGGCAGTTAATCACACAGGAGGAGATTGCCCATCCTTCTCCTGCAAAGCAGCTGGTGGCCTCGAACTGCTTGCCGCCTTCTTCCTTAGCGTCTAGGAAAAGCCAGGTACTATATCATTAGCACACTAAAGTAAACTTAACAGGGGCACATATGGCCTCCTGCCCAAAGCCAGCAGTAAGTACCACTTACTAGCCATGTGAGTAAGCCATCTTAGAAGCAGGTCTTCTTGTGCGCAGTAAGTCTTTAAATGACACTTCACCCAGCTCACACCTGGAGTACAACCACATATCGTTGTTATGTGCCGTTGAGTCAGAACCAAATCATAGCTGATCCTCTAGTAACCTTCTGAGGCAGTAAATCACACAGGAAGAAACTGTCATCTTTCTCCTGCAGAACAGCTGGTGGATCCAAACCACATGCCTTTGGGTTGACAGCACAATTCCTTACCCACAAGGCCACCAGAGCTCCCTAAAAACCTCATAAGAATTTCCCTAAAACTCATACTCATCTAGCTAACCTTTTAAATTCTTAATATGCAGTAAACTTGTTGGATAAAATGTCTATTGTTTTAGTTTATTACGTTTTAGAGTGATTTGTTATATAGCAGTTGCTATCTAATAAAGAGCTAAAGTTGGTAAAGCTTAGTTTTTCTTTGTAGTGGTTAAATAGGAGGGTGCTCACCAAGGGAACCAGCAAAGATGCATTGGAAACACTGGACGCCATGCATAAGGCAACAGGTTTTATTTGGCACTTTCAGGACTGACTTTTCTACACAAGAAATGGTTACAAAAGCACCTCCAGCAAATAGAACTCTAATAACTTCCAGTCCCTTCTAGGTTGGTGGCAATGGCTAGAGACCAGCCATGTTAGGTGATCTTAACATTGAACACTAAAGATAGTATTTAATGTGCTCAAACAGGGAGCATCTGTCATTACCACACGCGGCCTCCTTTCTGTTTTTAATAGTAAGAGATAGCCACCAACCCAGTGGGAGAAAGTTCAGCACTCAGACTTCAAGGTCAACACTGAAAACTATCTGTTGACTTGAAAAGGCGCAGGATAAATCAGCTCTCCTAGAGCCGAGGGCATAACTGTCAGCTTCTTACATAAGCTCAGGATTTGGGGACTCATAAACCCAGTTACTGCTTCCCCTCTGTGCAGATACATCCACACACCACCCAGCCTCGCTGGCAGACAATATAATAAATACAGTGTGGAATGTGCACCGATCCATTAATATGAGGTGGGGGAGGAATGGGCATGGTACTCAAATGCCTTTTAAGGCACCGTTTTCATCTACTCCTGGGGTTATCTGAGGCCAATGGCATACTTTGAAAAATATAGGCAACTTGTATTTCTTCTCCTCCTTACTTATCTCCCCATATTTTCTGTGGGCGCTGGTGGGTGATTTATTCCTTCTATTAGGTTGAGTAGGCTCAGAACAATTGTCCTGGCATTTTGGCCGCTTAGGGAACCCTTCAGGAATGTTCGAGGGAGAATCAGTATCGCAGACCACAGAAGCTGAGGGGTAAAGAAGGGGGAGCCCCAAAGAAACATGAGGAGAGGCCCCACGACTCCTAATGGGCAGGCGACGGCATGGCGAGATATAGAAACTGAAAGATAGGTAGGAATCAGAAAAGCTACTACCCCACAAAAGTCAAAGTCACAGTCATCCAGTCAGAAATGACTCCTAGCTAGCCCTTTAGTATGTTTTCAGAGGATGCAAATCACACAAGAGGAGCCTGCCTGTCATTTTTCCTTAGAGCAGTAGGTGCATTCAAACCACATGCCTTTGGGTGGGTTGCATAACTCTTTATTGAATACAAACGCATGAGCTCAGGCTCAGTTTGTGTGACACTGATTATACAGACTTTAAGAAGGAATGCCCACCACAACAAGATAAAGGTAAACACCCAATTGAAAAATGGGCACAGGATATGAACAGACACTTCACCAAAGAAGATATTCAGATGCCAAACACACGAAGATATGTTCAAAATCCTTAGCTCTAAGGAAGATGCAATTAAAGTAACTATGAGATATCATCTCACCCCAGTCAGAATAGCAAAATTTAACAGAATAGCAAACATCAAATGCTGACGAGGTTGTGGAGAAATCAGAACCCTTATTCACTGTTGATGGGAGTGTAAAATGGAAAATGGTGCAACCACTCTGGAAGGCTGTATGGCACTTTCTCAAAAAGTTGGAAACAGTAATACCATTTGAACCAGCAATTCCACTACTGGGAATATATCTTAAAGAAACCATAACCACTACCCAAGCAGATATATGCACACTCATGCTTATTGTGGCTTTGTTTACAATAGCAAAGAGTTGGAAACAACTCAAGTGCCCATCAATTAACAAATAAACTCTGGTATATTCACACAATGGAATACTATACTGCATTGAAAAACAAGGAACTCATGAAATATTATACAAAATGGGTGACCCTGGAGGACATTATGCTGAGTGAAATATATCAGTCAAAAAAGGACAAATACTGCATAGTGCCTACAAATACTGTTGTAAAACAGGACTTACATCAGGGTTGGGGGGAGATTGAGAAAGAGGGGATGAATAATGTATACTGCATTGAAATAGATGAGGGAGAGAACTATTTAAAAGGGATATATGATTAGGTATTATTGTCATGACAGGAGTCCAGAACTAAGGCTGCATAGTGGAGGGCACTTGGCGGGAGGGATTGCACAACGATGAAAGAATTTTTCTTTTACTTTTCAAAGAGAAGAGTGAATTGGGAAGGAGGGGTGGGCAGGTAGAAAAGTGCAACAATAAATGAATGGAAATCCAAAGTCTCTGTAAACTTTCATTAAAATAATTTTTTTTTAAAAAAAGGAGGGATGCCACCCCCACACACTAGAAGGGTATAAACCTTCTTCATTGTGTTGTGTACTGTTGAGTCAGAACAGACCCATAGCTGACACTCTGGTGGGTTTTCAGAGGCAGTTAATTGCATATACAGGAAGAGATTGTCCATCCTTCTCCTGTGAAGCAGCTGGTGGCCTTGAACCACTTTTGGGATTGCAGCACAGCTTCTTGCCATTAGGTATAAAGTTCACTGGCCCTATTTATGTTGCTCCCAGGTGAGTGAATTTTGACTTGGTAACTCCATGCTACAGAGCGAGCTGCCCTGGAGGGTTCAATCTTTGCTGAAGCAGATCATTAGGACGTTCTATTGAGCAGTAGCTTTGTGGGTTCAAACTTCTAATCTTAAGGTAGTGCAAAGCACTTAACCATGGCACCTCCCCCAGAATTCATTAATTAATAAACCTGCTAACTCACAGCTCAGAGCTGCCCACAACAACTCAATCCTTCATAAAACCCAACTGTGATTCTGAAACAGCCCTAGCTATTATATGTAACTGCAGATAAAGTAGAAAAAACTGCTCAAACAGGGAACATTTATCATTGTCACAAGGCAGCTCTTTTCTATTTTCACAAAAGAGACAACCATCAGCTCCATGGAAGAAAAGCCAGAACTTAGATCCAAGGTCAATACTGAAAAGTATTTATTCATCTATATTTTGTTTAAGCATAAGGATTAGGACTGATTTTTACCTTGATTGTACCTGTACATGCTTGTCCTTTTGGAATTTTCAAATTAAAAGGAATCTTTTTTTAAAAAGCAACTTGCTTCAAAAACTCTGTTTTATGCAAGAGCTACAACTGTTTGAGGAAAAACTTGCAAAAGAAATAGTTCCATCTCCCTCGAGTCAAGCAAGGTGATGAGATGAAAAGTCACTCCTGAGAGCGCTGGGACTCTCTGCTGGGTGACCAGTGCAGGGGCAGGTGATGAGACAGACAAGAACAAAGGAACCTGAGACATAAAAGGAAACGTTAGACTTTCATGAGGACCTATCTAAACCTATCAGTTCCTTCAGATACAGACCGTCAACTATTCTTAATACAAGCTTCAGTGACAAAGATAATCTAGGATATCAATGCTCTTTATAGCTAAAAGTCCATATAGCTCCTTTTAAAAATTCCCTATAAAGTGGAAAAAACTATATCGATAAAAGAAATGCGTATTATCATCTTAAAATTTAAGGAGAAGGGGAATGGATACACAGGGAGGAAATGGCCAACCAACTGGCATTGAGTTAATTCTGATTCATGGGGACTTTAAAGAATGGAGAAGAATAGCCCTGTAGGGTTTCCAAGGTTGAAAGTCTTCATGGGAGCAGATTGTCACATCTTTCTCCCACTGACTTTCTGTTCTCAGCCAAGAGCTTAACCACTATGCCACCAGGGTTCTTTATATAGAGTGGAAAATAAGTAAACATATGCTTCCTCAGTACTCTTGAGATGCCTGAGAGGGGGCATTTTAAGTATATTTTTTAAGTAATCCCAAAGTAAGTCACAAGAGAAAAATCAAAACCAAACTCAGAAAGATAACATTATTCATACAAGTTAGTTGTCCTTGAGTGGCTTATGATTTACAGCAATAAGAAAATTGCATTAGATAATTGAGAAGCCAAATCAAAGGGAAGAGATGCTGGGGAGAAAAAAAAAAAGCCAAGAGAACATTTTTAAGAAGACAAAGCAAAATATTATGATGAAATGTGCAAAGAGCTGTAGTTAGAGAATAAAAAAGGGAAGAAATGCAAACCTAGAGTTGCAATACTGAAAGATGAAAGATGCCATGGGCAAAATCTTGAGTGATCCAGGAAACATTAAAAGAAGACAGAAGAAATACACAGAATCACTGTGTCGAAAAGAACCGATTGCCACTGAAAAATTTCAGGAAGTATCATATGATCAAGAACCAATGGTAACAAGGGAAGACATGCTGAAGACGCTGAAGACACTAGCAAAAAAAAAGGCCCAAGAATTGATGGGATATCAATTGACATTTTTCAACTAGCAGATGTAACCCTGAATGTGCTACCAGTCTATTCCAGGAAATCTGGAGGACAGACTGGCTGACTCAGTGGAAGAGATCCATATTTGTTCCTACTCCTAAGAAAGAGGCTCCAACATGAATATGGAAATTATCAAACAATATCACTAATATCACATACAAGTAAAAATACTGCTGAAGATCATTGTAAATGGACAGGGAACTACCAGACGTTTAAGCTAGATTTAAAAGAGGCTGTGGCACCAAGGATATCATTGCTGATGTCAGATGGATCCTGGCTGAAAGAACAGAATATCAGAAGAATGCCTATCTGTGGGGATTTTTCCCATTTTTATTAATTTTAATAAACATTTACAGAGATTTTGGATTTCCATTCATTCATTATTGCACTTTTCTCCCTGCCCACCCCTCCCCACCAGTTCTCTCCTCTCTTTGTAAAGAAAAAGAAAAGAAAAAAATTCCTTCATTGGTATACAATTCCTCCACCTCCTCCACCCCCACGCCCGCACTGAGTAACTTCTCTATGCAACCTTAATTCTGGACTCCTGTGCTAACCATAATACTCAATCATATATCGCCTCTAATCTGTTCTTTCCCCCATCTGTTTCAATACAGTATACATAATTTATCCAGTTTTTTCTCAGTCTTACCCTGATGTCAGTCCCATTCTACAACAGTGGCACCATGCAGTATTTGTCCCTTTGTGACTGAGATACTTCACTCAACATAAAGTCCTCCAGGCTCACCCATTTTGAATAATATTGCATGCATTCCTTGTTTTTCCAAATCAGTGTAGTATTCCATTGTGTGAATATACCACAGCTTCTCTATCCATTCGTTTATTGATGGGCCCTTAGGTTGCATCCAACTCTTTGCTATTGTAAACAAAGCTGCTATGAACATGGGTGTGCATATATCTGCTTGGATAGCAGTTATGGTCTCTCTGGGGTATATTCCCAGTAATATCTGTGTTTTAATGATTATGCAAAGGCATTTAATTGTGTGAATCATAACAAACCATGGCTAACATTGAGAAGAATGGAAATCCCACAACACTTCATTGCACTCATCTGAAATCTAAGTCTAGACCAAGAAGTTGCTGTCCAAATGGAACAAGGGAACACTGTATAGTTGAAAATTGGGAAGGGTGTGTGTCAAAGGTGTATCCTTTCTCTATACCAATTCAATATATATGGTGAGAAAATAATTGGTGAAGCCCGACTCAGTGAAGAAGAATGAGGCATCAGGACTGGAGGAAGAGTTATCAACAACTTGCGCTATATAAATTATACAACCTTGTTTTCTGAAAGCTAGGGGGACCTGAAGTGCTCATTACTGAAGATCAAAGACTACAGCCTTCAAAATGGATTACATTTCAATATCGAGAATACAGAAGTTCTTATTACTGCATCAGTGGACAACTTCATGATAAACGGAGAAAGGATTGAAACTGTTAACAATTTCATCTTGTTTGGATCCATAATCAACACCCTTAGTACCAGCAGTCAAGAGACATACTGTTTTGGGAAAGGCTGCTATTAGAAGCCTATCCAAAATACTGAGGAGCAGTGATGTCACTCTGAAGGCTAAGGTGTGCCTGATTCAGACCATGGTCTTTTCAACAACTTGCTATGCATCTAGAGCTAGATGGTGAATAAGGATGACAGAAGAAGAATCAATGTCTTTGAGGTGTCGGAGAAGAGTCCTGAAAAGAATGAGCAGTAATGTCTTAGAAAAGGTGCAACCAGAGACCATGATGGCTAAGCTTTGTCTGTCATACTGTGAACATGTTGCTAGGAGGAGAGGTTATTCCCTGGAAAAGGATACCATGCTTGGAATGATGGAGGGTCAGTGAAAGAGAGAAAGTCTTTCATCGAGATAGACTGACACAGTGACTGCAGCAATGACCTCAAGTGTATCAGAGCTGGTGAGGATGGCACAGGATAAGATGGGATTCAGGTCAGTTGTTCATAGGGTTGCTATGAGTCATACTCAGTTCAGTGGCACCTAACGACATGTGTGTCACTGTAGAGCTGTGTGCCATAGGGTTTTCAGTGGCTGGTTTGGCAGAAGATTGCCAGGCCTTTCCTCCAAGTTGTTTCTGAGTGGACTAGAACCTCTAATCTTCGGCTGGCTGCCATGTGCACTGACTATTGCCCTATTCCAAGATTCCATTCAGACTAAGGGGATTCTGATTAAGGGAAAAGAACTCTGATCTAGTTTACAAAACATGGCTCAGTCCAAAGGACAGTAGGTCAAACTGGGCTGAACTTGATTCCTGTCCTTGGAGCAAGCTAAGAAAGAAAGACGGCATCAACGAGGTGAGGTGGACGTCACCAACTGCGGCTCAGAGCTGCCAATGGACGTACAAGGACAGTTGGAAAATGTGCTTGCTGCTTCTCACTTCATTCCAGGACAATTCTGTTTTTGGCATCTCCTACCTCCTTTCAGCATCTACTTGGGTCGAATTTCTGCACTTCCTTTAGTGCTCTTATTTCTCATCCCACCTCTCAACCAAAACAGGGTTCATCTGGAATGGATTACACCCACAGAGTTATTTTCATTTGATGCTTGTATGTCATGGTGCCAGTGGGAATAGTATTTTACAACAGGCCAATCCCTTAGGTCAAAGGACTGAACTCCTGGTGCTGGGCACTCGGCCGATGGCATGTGGCCCCAGCTGAAGGGATGGCTGCCTTGGAAGAAGAGGTGATGGCCGATGGATAAGAGGGAGTCAAGTAGCAAGGTCCAGGGGTGGTTAGCTGGTGGAGCTTGGAACATTAGCTCCATGGTAGCCTCCCTCGGCCTCCCTAAATATTCATTCATCTTTAACAGACCTTCACCTTAAACATACAGGCGATTCCACTTCACCACAATTCCACTGTGTCAGAGTAGAACTAGGCACCAGAGGGTTTGCAAACACTCATTTTTCAGAAGTAGTTCAACAGGTTTTCTTCCCCCCAAGTTCTTCTAAGTGGACGTGAACCTCCAACCTTTTGTTTAGTAGCCAAGATTATTTACACCACTCAAGGGCTCACCATTTCACAGACAGCTTACATGGGCACCATACACTTCTTGAGGAAGCACACACCAAGTTCCTGAACAATGCCTGCCAACCAGCCTGCCACTGAAGCTATTCCCATGTAGTCAGGCTGGCGCTGTCAGGGAGTTGAATTTGAGAACCTTTCAGGCTGGTTTAGTGCGGGGCACATATTTCCATGTCTGCTCTCATCGCTCCTCCTTGTAGACACCCAGTAAGCAGAGTCAGGAAAGATGCACTGGCCAAGAGAAGCCAGCGAGGCACTTGAGGTAGAACTGCAAGCTCCAAATTATCAACGGGTAAATGAATATTTGTCGATGGCAAAGGCAGGTGTTGAGAAGGAAGAGGGAGCCCCCATGACCCTCAAACCACACCAGAGAAGAGTCATACTTAAATATCAAAGATCTGTTTGTTGTTGTTGTTTTGTGCTATCAAAATGGAAGTGGCCCATAGCTGACTTTCCAGTGGGTTTTCAGAGGCAGTTACACGGGAGGAGATTGGCCTTCTTTCTCCCACAAAGCATCTGGTACATTTGAACCATGTTTTCAGAGACAGCAAATCACCCTGGGGGACACTGGCCATCTTTCTCCCACAAAGCAGCTGGTCTATTTGAACCATGTGCCTTTGGGTTGGCAGCACAACTTTTTACCATTAAGCGACCAGCTCTGTTAAGGGGCCATTAACAACTTCAATTCAGAGCAACTGTAAGGAGTTTGTGCTGCTACCCTAAATGCCATGCCTCTCTGGCAGTTCAAGTTCATCAGTGACTCTAGGGAAGAAAGATGGACAATCTCTTCCTGTGAGACATTCAGCCTCAAACACCAAATGGAGAGTCAGCTCAGAGTCAGTTCCAACTCCATAGCAGTGGGCTTACCATTGAGTGAAACGGCAGGGGAGGGCTTCTGTGTAGGGTTTTCTAGGCTGTACTCTTTATGAGAGCAATCCAGAAGGTGTTTGCCCTGCAGAGGTACTGGGTGGGATCAGACCACCAGTCTTTTCAGTGAGCATCCAAGTATTTAACCATTGCACTGTCACGGCTCCTTAGCAAACCTTCAGCAGATTGTCAAAAGCTCTGGGCTTTGGAAGGAAGGTACACGTATTCTTCTTGTCCTCATCAGTACAACAGAGCTCTGGTGATTTTACTTCTTCACTCAAGTTGGTGCAACTTAGTGACAACTTCTAGTTCATTTTGTTCCTCTTTAGAATGACCTTGGTATCCTCGAACACACTGAGAAAGCCTTCTTTTCAATTACCTTCCTGCCACTTAGAATGCATTTTAACCAAGTGAGCTTCGCCTCGGGTAATTTTTTTCTTCTTTGAACTCTCAGACTTTCCCTTCATTGCAAGTTGCCATAATAAGAACCAGATTTTTTTTTCTCTCTCCCTCTTGTTTTCTTAAAAGGCGTTAACTATAAATTAGAGTATCTTAAGAGCAAGGTGTCACACGCGGCCCTTGGTCTTCTGGACCCTGGAGCCCCACAGCTGGGAGAGGGGCCAGGCTGCCTCTTTCTTTCATGGCAGCCAAGTCTGTGACCCAACTCAGGGATGATCCTGCTCCCCTTCTCCAAGCTATCCAGTTACATCAGCACACAGAAAGTGCCTTGTCTGCATTAAGCATTAAGTTTAATTCTTCCACCTCTTTGCTCTTTCCTCAAAGACCAAGAGAGGGAAGTGGTTTTAAACGACGTCTCTTCTGCATTATTTTCCATGCAGCTCTTTTGCTTAAAAGGGAGTTTGCTCAGTGTGGACACCAAGGTTCATCTACAACAAATACTGTATGTTCCAAAGAGCCCAGGTTGTGCAGTGGCTACACATTCAGCTGTTAACTGAAAGGTCCGCAGTTTGAACCCAACTGCTCCTTGAGGGAGAGCTGTGGCAGTATGCTTCCTTACAGATTTCTAGCTGCGGAAACCGTATGGGGCAGTTCTACTCTGACTACAGAGTTGCAATGAATCAGAATGAACTTAATGACAATGAGTTTATTAATTCCTTGCCTAGAAGAGATGTCCTAAAGCTTTTTCTCTGTGGGAGTTGTTGGCAGGTGGCTGTGAAGGTCACTACACAAGAAGGAAATGGCTACCATGATGAACTTTTTATTTTACCAAACTGATACATTCGAATCCCATCACAGAATCCTCACAACTGCACATCCTAAGCCCCTCCATGTCTGGAGATCATGCCTTCATGGCACAAAACGACAAACAAGGCAGAAAAATGCTGTGCTCTCTCAGCTCCACCTTGGCTTTTTTGGTTTTACTGTTGTTCACCATTGAGTTGGAATCAACTCATAGATGACCTTCTAGCAGAGTTTCAGAGGCCACACATTCACTGGGCAGCCAACTGATTCTCAAGCACCAGAACTCAAAGAACCTCACTCTCATTGCCAGCAGTTGGAACTGACTGATAGCTGCACTCCAGTGGGTTTTCGGAGGGTATAAATCACATGAAGAGATTGAGATAGTTAACAGTTTTCGTTTACTTGGTTCCACAGTCAACACTCTTGATAACAGCAGCCAGGAAATCAGGAGACAAATTGCATTGGGAAAGTCAGCTGTGAGGGACCTTTCAAGAGTACTGAAGAGCAATGACGTCAGGCTGAAGACTAAGGTGCGCTTGATCCAGGCTATAGTCTTTGCAATTACGTACTATGCATCAGAGAGTTGGACAGTGAATAGGGATGATAGAAAGAGAACTGATGCCTTTGAGTTGTGGTGCTGGAGAAGAGTGTTGAGTATACCATGGACTGCTAGGAGAATAAACAGGTTTGTCCTGGAGAGGGTAAAGCCAGAATGTCAAGGATTCTGAAGCTTCGTCTGACATACTTTGAGCATGTTGCAAGGAGGGACTGGTCCTTGGAGAGGTACATCATGTTTGGGAGAGTGGAGGGACAGCAAAGGAGAGGAAGACCCTCGATGAGATGGATCAATTCTGTGAGTGAAGGGGTGGGAATGAGTGTGTTTGAGATGGCGAGGTTGGCACAGGATAGATAGAACGGCATTTAGGGCTCTTGTACATAGGGTCGCTATGAGTCGCAAACGACTCTATGGCACATAATGACAACAACAACAACAAATCACATGAGAGGCGACTGCCCATCTTTCTCTCTCAAAGTCAGTGGTGGACTCAAACTGCCAGAGGTGCTGCCTGTGGGTCAGAAGCACAGCTCCCTAGGGCCTACACTTTACCAGGCAGAGTATTAAACAGCCTCACATCTGCTATAGGGGCGTCACAGCCTTGGTGGTGTAGTGGATTAAGTGTAGGGCTGCTAACTGAAAGGTCCACAATTTGAACCCAGGGGAGAGATGAGGCAGTGCCCGGAACCCTGTGGGGCAGTCTACTCTGCTACAGAGAGTTAGAATCACCTTGATGGTGTATGTGCTTGGTTTCAGTCCCAACACACAGGGATCCACTTGACAGCCAAAGGTTAGGTTTATTTTGGAAGAGCACTAAGCACTATTTAAAATGATCCACTTGTGGAAGGCAGAACCCTGTGACTCTGGGGGCCTCTACTCACTGTGGCATCTAAGAGCAAAGAGCACCACAGCCCGTTTCAAACAGAAGTCTTTCAGCAAAACACTTCTGAACTGTGAGCACTAGATACTTCAGCGAGAGAGCATTTCACCTTCATTTTGAAAACACTTGACTGTTGAGAAGGGGCAAGCTGTAATATTGGGGCAGGCAGAAAAATCCTTCAAGGGCTGGGAGAGAAATAGGGAACAGAAAGAAAGAGAGGGAAAATAGTTCCAAGGAGAGTCTTTTCCTTTAATGCAAGTAGCCACCATCCAGTCCAGAGTAGAAGCAGGTAGGAGACAGAAAACTTCCAGAAAGCTGTGAGACTTGTGTTCCCCTTCTCAGAAAAATGGCAGCTAAGAGACCATTTCATAAAGAGCCTTTAGCAATATGGGAGAACTTATTATGCTGTTATTTATTGTCAAAATCAGAACTGAACCATACCTGACCTTCCAGCTGGTTTTCAGAGGCTGTAAACTGCACGGGAGGAGACTGCCCATCTTTCTCCTCTAGATTCAAAGCAAGTGCCTTCTGGTTGGCTGTGCAGCCTTTACCATTAGGCCACCAAAGCTCCCTTGGGATAACTGTAAGAGGTAAAAAATGCCCTGAGTCTAGGAGGAGAAAGCTAAAACAGTGGCCCAGAGGCTGGCAGGTGACCGTGTGAGATAGAGATACAGGCAGTGGGAGATTTGAATTGGGAGCTTAGAGCATGTGGTGAACCTGTGAGCATCAACTTCAGGCTTGGGAGTAAAGATGGAACTAAGCCATTGAGATGGAAGTGAAGGAGAACTGGTGTTTGCCTTCATTCAATTGTGCAGAGAAAACAGATCAGGGGTTCAATTAACAGCAGACACATGGGAGTAAAGAGAAGAGAGACCCACGTCCAAAGGTCAGGCAATATGAAGCACAGTGTCACCAAGCAGCAAGAGCCAGCAAGGGGGGCCACAGGGGACCAGAGCCTCTTCTCCAGCACCATTACACCACGTACCCATCCTCCTTCAGCCCGACGCCACTCAGCAGTAAGGAGAGGGAACGAACAAGAGAAGGGAGGGAGGGATCTGTTGAAAATCAGTGGAGGTAGCTCAGAAGCGCCTTGTAAAGCAGAAATAACTTTAAGTTCTTTAACTGACAAGATTAAATGCCATCCTTGGCGCACAACTCTGTCTACTAAGTAGAAATGGTGGCTTGGGAGAAACCTGAGCTAAATCACGAGGCAAGTTACATTTGTACAGATTCCAGTTTGCAGCCGTTTAATTTATACTTAGGGAATTTTAATGTATTCTAATGGCGCTCTGGTGGTGTCGTGTGTAATGTGCTGGGATGTTAACCAAAAAGCCAGTAGCTCAAATCCACCAGATACTTGAATGGAGAAAGATGGTCAGGAAAGAAGGTCTTTCTCTTTCCACAAAGGCTTACAGCCTAAGAAACCAAAAAGAGGGTTGTTATGAATTAGTCAACTCATTGAGCAGGATTGCGTATTTTATACGTTACCCTATATCTTAGGTGCTTTGCATTTTGCAGCTAAGTAAACAGAAGCTGAGTTGAAGCCACTTGTCCATGGGTACACAGATTACAATGATGGAAGCTGTGTGAACTTCCATCTCCTGTGCTTAAGCTCAAGGTTCCTTCTACGGCTTCCCGCTCTCCTCTCCTCCAGTCTTTTCGAAGTATATCCAATGTTCCCGGATAAAAAAACAAGAGCAAGAAAGGAAAGAGATCTTCCATTGTCAACACTACTCTCACCCAGGCTCATAATCACAGAGCACCAGTAGAGCAGTCTTCCACTTTTTTCCCAACCCTGGAAAAAATGTCTCTTCTCCAGGCAGCAATGCCTATGCGCCAGGGGAGCACATAATGCAAAATGCACATGCAGCTACCTGATTCATTAATGATACAGTCCTGAGCTGACTGGCACCTCTGCTCACCCTCTTGGCTGGACTTAAGGATTTGAGAAAACAGCAAAAACCTTCTGACTCCATCCAGATCCACACTTTCCATCTCTATTATTACCTTATCCAATTCTCACCATACTCTGTAAAGTTAGTTCTATTATTTATTTCTTTGAGGCACAGAGAGGTTAACTGACCTGTGTAAGGTCACAGAGTAGAAGGTGATAAAATCTAGACTGGAACTCAGGTCCCTCTAACTCCAGATTCATGTTCCTTATCACCCTGTCCTTCAACACTTTTAAGTCAGGAGAGTAAGAGCTTGACATAACTGATGCCTAATGATAATATATACGTTTATATCTACAAGAATAGTTTAAAACCCAACACCCAAGTTACCAACTCAATCTTACACATAAACCTTCTCCATCTACATATACTGATATTCATTATAGACAAAACATTTAAACTCATTGCTGAGGAGTTGAAGCCAATTTGTAGTTGACTATCCAGTGATTTATTGTATGGGAGAAGACTACCTGTCTCTCTCCCTTGGGGCACCTAGTGGATTAGAACCATGGCACTTTGGGTTGGCAGCACAACTCTAAGACCTGCTCAGTCACCAGAGCTCCCTCCATCATTAGAAATCTCTATTATTGCCATGTCCGCGTACATGACCAATACAAATAGTCACCTCGGAACCTCTGGAGTAGAGCTGGGGCTGCCTGCGGATAGGGCACGCCCAAGTAAGGTCCAGAGGTCTGTTTCTCGGTTTGTTCCCCAGGCAGAGATTTGGGACGTGAGGCAGCATGAATGTGAGGCAAGGGGATTTCTATGTAATCATCAAATGTGTTTACAGCCAGTCCCCAGTTTTCACCACCTCTCCTTTGACCCATTCATTCACCCAGCCACGCCTGAAAGCCACTGATATTTAAGTTTTCACCACCTTGATTCAAGTATTTGTCAGGTTCTATAATTTACGGTTTAGTAGGAGTTATCAGTCAACTGTTTATCCAACCGATGTACGAGTGCCATCTAGGCGTGAGTGGAGGAACTACAGGCCATGCGGATCAATGTCATTATCACGGTTCTTTCCCACACCTTTCTAGAAGCTCACGCTGAGAAATAGTCCACTAAGGTACTTGTTAAATGATTCTAATACAAGGTATGCTGATGTCAAGGCATTACTGAGTCAATTTAAATTACAATAAATCCAGCAAATAAAGTTTCTATTATTTAATACTTTCTTGTACTAAGATAGGGAGAAAGAGAAGTTCATTAAAGCACATTTCTATCTTCTAAGAAAGATAAGGCAATCTGCTTCTGTAAACTTCCACAGTTTTAGGAATCTACGGACAGTTTAGAAACTTAGTCTTCCGGGTCACTATGAGTCAAAATTGTCTTGACAGTAATAAATTTTAGTTCCTTATCTACAGACATAGCAACTAAGACATGAAGAAAAGTAACAGAAAGGAGAATAAGAGAAAAACACAGAAAGCCTTCAAGGAAGCAATTTCTGCAGGACCTCATCATCACTGAATGTGATGAGGAAAGGAGAAATTTGAGAGTGATGTTCACATTTCTGGAACACATTATGGTCAATAAAGGTGTGTTAATTTACTTGGAGGATGGGAGAAACACTAAGTTCCATTTTCATTCTCCCGGTGATTGAGGACCCTGCCAGACATCTAGGTAGAGCTATCCAACAGAAGGTTGCCATTGCTAAGAGGGGTTAAGTATGGGCTGATCCCCACAACTGGGCTCTACAAACTGTGTTTTGCTGTAAACACATACACAGTAAAATGTATAATGAACATAGCAACTTCTACATGTACAATTCAGTGGTTGTGCTCTTCAAGTTGTGCAATCATTGTCACCCTCCTATTCACACTCATTCCACCCAAGAACATAAACTCACTGTTTCCCTAAGTTTCTAGCTAAACTTTCACATTACTGTTGTCAATTTGATCCCATCTAGGTAATTCTAGACCGCAGCCTTCAATATGGATTGCATCTCAAAACCAAGAAGACAAAAATCTTCACCAATGGACTGACAAGCAACATCATGATAGATGAAGAAAAGACTGAAGAACGATTTTATCATTCTGTCAATGATTTTATCTTATTTGGATCCATAATCACACCTTCCGTATTAGCAATCAAGAAATCAAAAGACTATACTGCATTGAGAAAGTCTATTGCCAGGGACCTTTCAAAAGTACTGAAGAACAATGGCATTGTTTTTAAAGCTAAAGTGTGTCAAATTCAGGCCATGGTCTTTTCAATCACTTGCTATGTATCTGAGAGCTGGGCAATGTATAAGGATGACAGAAGAAGACTCAATGAGTTTGATCTGTGGTGTTGGAGAAGGGATCTCCTAGACTGTCAAAAGAATAAACAGATAGGTTTAGGAGAAAGTGCAACCACAGTGTTCCTTAGAGGCAAGAATGACAAAGCTTTGTCTCATATATTTTGGGCATGTTTCTAGGATGGGCTATTACTTGGAAAGGGGTCATTGTTTGGAAAGGTGGAGGACCAGTAAAAGAGAGGAAGGCCCTCAATGAGATGGACTAACAGAATGACTGCAGCAATGGTCTCGAGTGTTCTAGAGATGATGAGGACGGCACAGGATAGGACAGGGTTCAAGTCTGTTATTCATCAGGTCCCTGTGAGTCATACTCCACTCGATGGTACATAACAACAACAATAAGAAGACAATTCTTTAAAAGAGCACAGAGCTTACTAATTAAGTTAAATGACAGTTTGGTTTTAAGTAGACTTCAGGGGATATTTTTGGTTTAAGGTTTGCTCCATGATTACTTCGTAGCGATATTTAGACTGGTGGTTGACAAAACAACTTAGAACCATACTCTAGACAAGTTGATAAATGACATTAAACATCACAGTGCATCTGGAGGGCAACAGGGAGAGGAGGTGGATCTCTATGGGAAAGAACAGTGACAGTGTTAGAGAGAACATGAGGTCTAAACTGAGCCTTGCTAGAGAAATAGATGTATTTCAAGTGTGTAGGGATAGATCAGCATTCCAGAAAGAAGCAATAAAAACAAGGTCCAGAGGCATAAAAATAGAGGTCTAGCCTACTCAAGAATTCCTCCATAGTTTGATATAGCTGAATGCACATATTACGAGTGAACAGTAAGAAGGGGCTAGGTCACAAAGCATAATCAAGAGTTTAGACTTGAATCCACAGACAATAAGACAAGGGGTGAGGGACACAGAAGGTAGGAGGAAGCTTACATTTTAGTGTCTTGAGGACAAAGTGAAAGCTTAACTTAGAGAAAATAAGAAACAGAGGAAAAGAGGGCAGTTAAGAAGCCACTGTGTTCCTCCAAAGGGCAACTAGCTGAAGTAATGGCTTGGAGATGTGAGGAAGGGGCAGACACAGGAGACTTGAAGATGAAGAATAGAGAGAAATAATAGACTAGTAAAACATGTATGGGGACCTAAGAGAGGAAGGGGTGAGAGCAGAGGAGTGGGGATGGGTAAGGGCAAAACCACAGGGGTGCACAATTTGGTGGATGAAGGGAGGGGGTGAAGGAAATGAGAAGGATCTGGTAGGAACCTGAAAAGACAGGCAAGGGCCAATAGTGATTAATTTTATAAAACATAATGCATAAGAATGATTGTATGAAATACAACGTGAATGAAGAATAGTGTGAAACACAATGTATATATGGACTTTGTAAGCAAACCAATATAAAATTTTTTAAAAGTACAATCATTAACTTTTTTAAAAATAAGCATTTGGAGAGCAATTCCAATGTGGTTTTAATTTTTGAAATTATATTTGTCTTTTGTGCTTTTATTAAATACAGAACTTATCTTTTAAGTAGTGCTTGTTGTGGAAAGAAAAGGAACAGGGTACAACACTGAAATTATATTCATGGGGTTTTTTTTAATTATTATTATTTTTGTGTGAGTGTACCGTCAAACCAGATCTGACTGGTACAGGAGGAGATTGTCCCTCTTTCCGATTGTCCCTCTTTCCCGGCAGAGCATTTGGTGGATTCAAACCATGCACCTATGGGATTGTAGTTGCAGCTCCTTGCCACTAGGCCACCAGAGCTCCCCAGGGTACCACATTGAACAAGTGCAGGATAAGGAATGTTTAAGTGATTGGGAAGCTGCAGCTCCACAAATGCCCAGCAGGGGGGACCTGGAAGCACAGTTTACAGTTTAGGAATTTTTTTCTCCCAACTTCTGAAGATACATTTTCAAAGAGTGTTTTCATGCTTCCTCATTCAGTGCGATTCCTTTTCACTCCAAATAGTCTATAGGAAGCTGGGTGGCTAACCCAAACCCAGTGCTTCTCTGGCAGATTGATCTCACCAGGAAACAAAGGGTATCCTTCTGTGTGATTTCCAGTCTCAAAAATCTGCTGCAGAGTGAGCTATGAGTCAGTTCTGATTCAATGACATTGAAAGAGAGCGAGAGATTGCTAATCTTAAGTATTTCTTCATCCTAAAACAACCAAAAAGGGGTGGGCAACTAGGGCAAATTTAGAAAATCTAGTCTATGGTATTAGAATCGATGTCTTTAAATTGTGGGGTTGGTGAAAAGTACTGAATATCTCACGGACTGTTTTTGATGTAGTGCAACCAGAGTACTCCTCAGAGCCAAGAATGGTGCAACCGCATCTCACATACTTTGGCCATGCTGTCAATTTGGCACTGCCTCCGAGCAGACATTTACTTTTCGTTCTCACACAACTGTCCCCAGCTGCGATTATGGTACAGCCACTGCAGAGCCATCACCCCTTTAATTCACTTTCTCCCCACTTCTGGCCTCTCCTGTTCATCTTCCACTGTTGCCTGCCTTGAATTTAATTGGTGCCAGTTTTCTAGGAGCTCCTTTTGAAAAAATGAAAAAAACACACCAACCAAGAAAGTCATTGGGTGAATTCCGACTCTTGGGGACTCTATTTGTTTTCAGAGCAGAACTGTACTGTACAAGGCTTTCTATGGGAGATTTTCCAGAAGTGGTTGCCAGGCCTTTCTTTCAAGGTGCCTCTGTGTGTATTCGAATTGCCAACCTTTTGATTAGCAGCGAACGGCTTCATCCTTTACACCACAGAAGGACTCCAAGTGCAATTTTAACAAAGACATGTCATTTCAGTACTGAACACTAGATGGCAGAATCAACCAGTTCTAGAAAATCTCCCTTAACTTGTTCCTCTGCACAAGGTACCATGGCAAAAGTTGCTATCAAGACATGTTCAAGTTTTATTATCACAAAAGTTAGAGCATAGCAGTATTACAGACTTCCATTTATAAGACAGTAGATGGTCTCTAGCCTCATGCTGAGGGCATAAGAAAAATTATCTGTAAAAGAAAAAATCTTCAACAGAAAAAAAATCCCAAAGTTATTTTCCCTAAGAAATAATAGCTATCTGAGAGTTTGACAATGAGTAATGAAGGATACAGAAGAAGGCTTGATGCCTTTGAGGCGTGGTGGTGTAGTGAATATATCATGGGCTGCCAAGAGAACAAACATGTATCTTAGACAAAGTGCGGCCTGAGCGCTCCTCGGAGGCAGGGATGACAAAACTTAGTCTCTTGTTCTCTCTAGGTTTGCTCCCTTTCCTATAGGTAACCTTAACACTGAGTTTTACTCCAGAATTGGCCCTGAACCCAGTGCCAGTGACAAAAAGGAAATATAACTGACAGCTAAGGAAGCAAAGGAGGATGGAGCCTCTGGGTTCAACCAGCCATCCCCACTGGACCCACCTGGGAAAACACTTTGCAGTCCAGAGGGGAGCAAATGACAGGAAAATATCTTCTAACAGAACAAGAAGGCAAGCAGCTTTAACCCAAGACCACCAGTAAGGTGACAAAGTGTCCTCCCTTCCCCCCTTTACATCTACGCCCCTGTTCAGCATGAAAAAGCCAGAGAGTTGGCATCCAGTTCCCAAATCAATAAGACAGTTGGTTTAATTACCATTGGAAAATGCTTGTCATTCCTCTGTAGCATCTGGTCCCCACTGAATCCTCATAATTTCCTTCACCTGCTCCCCCCACCGACCAAACTGCAGCTCTGCAACTGCATCCATGCCCATCCTCACCCTTCTGCCCCCAACCCTCACCTCCTTGTACCCCCAATATGTTTTACAGAATCAAAACAAACAAACAAACATGGCAAAGGAAAGGAAGACCTTCAATGAAATGCATTGTGAGAGTGACTGCAGCATTGGGCTCAAGGATGTTGGAGATGATGCAGTTGGTGCAGGAAAGGACAGGGTTCAGATATGTTGTTCATAGTGTCGTACTGGACTCAATAGTACCTAACAGCAATGTCTTGAATAAATTCTCAAGCAACATCTTTGGTACCAGTAGTCAAGAAATCAAAAGATGTATTGCATTAGGTGAATTTTCTGTCAAGGACCTTTCCAAGGTATTAATAAACAACGAAGTCAGTTTAAAGACTAAGGTGCAACTGATTCAAGCCATAGCCTTTTCAAGTACTTGTTATGTATCTGAAAGTTGGACAATGACAGGAGAAACGATGCCTTTGAGTTGGGTTGTAGAAGAATGTTGACTGTCCAGTGTCCTAACAATAGAACTAACAAATCTATCTTGAGGATGTGTAACCAGGATGCAAGATTGTAGCCAGGATGTAATCAGGGTGTTACCTTTGGAGGTAAGGATGGAGAAGCTTCGTACCACAGTTTTGGGGGATGTTGTTAGGGGGCCCATGTCCCTGGAAAAAGACATCATATGTAGAAAGGAAGAGCATTCGAGAAAGAGAGGAAACTCGTTAAGGAGATGGATTGACAGTGGCTGTTACAATGGGCTCAAGTGTATCAGAGATGGCACATGGTGGATAAGGTTCATTTTTCATACAGTTACTGTGAGTGACAGACAGGTGGCTGAACGGCACCTAACAGCAACATATCATGTGCCACTGAAACATCAGATGCTGTGTTCTACTTATATTATCACAAACATGAATATAAACAACCAAATTCAGGTGTACACATACACACACACATATACGTACACATGCAGGAGACAGACAAGCCATCCCATTTGATTTACAGCCTCTGAAAACCCACTGGAGGGTGAGCTATAAGTTGTTTCTGACTTGAAAGCAATGAAAGAATACTATACACAGTATTTGAAACCTCACAATCTGTGTGCATGTGTGTGTGTGTTTGTGTGTATTTAGATTATTTAGAAAATTATTTCAAATTCAGAAGCTATAAAGATAGGCTCATCTCCTGACTTGAAATAAATCCTTTGTGATAGGAAGAAACTGGCAGAAGTTATAATTATGAAATATTGTAAAACAGATCAAGATTTCATAGGAGGATTTAAAGAATTGCGATCAGATTTACTAAAAAATATTCAAGTTTCAGCAGATGTCTGACTAGATCAATAGCATCTGATGGATGTGTCAATGACACAGCACAAAAAAATCTATCCCAGTTCACACAAACATACACTGACGTTCTTTCAAGCACAGTTTTGAGAAAACATAGCTTATATCTGAAAACTAAATGCTTGAATCCAAGGTCTTTTTGCATCCATAATTATACTCAGTTCTTTTATTTCTGTTTCTTAGTGTCAAAATTCTATATTCTTTTTTAAAAATTTTGTTTTTAAATTGGTTTGCTTACAAAGTTTATATACATTGTGTTTCACAGTATTCTTTATTCACATTGTGTTTCATACAATCATCCTCATACATTATGTTTTATAAAATCAACCACCACTGGACCTTGCCCATAATTACCCTGTCATTTTGCCCAGATTCTTCCCATTTGCTTACCCCCCCTCCACCCAGCAAACTGTGCAGCCCTGTGGTTTCAGCCCTGCCTATGCTCACATCTTCACTCCTCTCTCCCCTTCCTTTAGTTCCTGTACATGTTTTCCTAGTTATCCTTCTATTTTCACAATAAAGGTCTTATGCAGTATTTTTCCTTATGAGACTGTGTTAGTTCACTCAGCCTAATGCTCTCCAGCCTCTCCCAAGTGACATAGTATTTTTACAAATTATTGCTCCTGAGTGCTGCATAGTATTCCATTGTGGGAATGTACCAAAATTTCTCATTCCATTTGGTTATGATTGGACATTTGGGCTGTTTCCATGTTCTTGTGATGGTGAATAATGCTACTACAAACACTGGTGTACAAATCTCTGTTTGTATCTCAGTTCTAATTTCTTTGGGGTATATTCCTAGAGTAGATGGGCCATATGAAGTTTCTATGTTCAACTTTTTGAGGAAATGCCAAACTGTCTTCCAGAGTGGTTGCAGCATTTACTCAGTCCTTTCAAACGGCAATCACCAACATTATTGGTTCCCTTTTCTTAGGCCATGTGGGTAGGTCTGTTCACAGGGCAAATATTTACTCCTGGCATCCTTTCAGGATTTGGCTAGGGGATTAGATCCATAATTGGCATGATTACTGGCACTTTTGCTGAGAACTATGAAAATAAAACATATAAAAGGTAAGTGAGGGGGAAAAGGTAAACTTTACATTATCAGGAGATGAGTTGAAAACTTTATAAAATGAATAAAATAAAGAATAAAATAAAAATTTTGGACACAACTGCATATTTCATAAATGCTGTAAAATGCTTGTCAAATGGAATATTTTTTAAAAAAATAAACATCTGCCAAAACTTTTACATTTTCCCATAAATCTTCTGGTATCCTTGTTTCTTCTTTCTCCTAACCCTCTATGAGATCTTCATCTGGCTTTTATGTTTTATGATTATAACTTCTGGAAATTTGTTTCTAACAATGACGAAGGATTAAATTTTTAAACCAAGTGAAACATTTTTAAGTAAAAATTCTTATTAAGGATCCCAAACAACAGTGGTTTTTCCAAGTGGTAAAGATTTTCATTTGAAGCCTCTTGAGAGCATTCAAATGCACCCCTGTTGAGTTGGAATATACTCATTGCTGACCTTCCAGAGTGTTTTTGGAGGCTGTAAACTGCACGGGAGGAGGCTGCCCACCTTTCTCCCTCGGAGACGCTGGGAGATCCAAACACCAGAAAGGCGCCTCCTATGGGTTAATGGCCCACTTCCTATGGACTATGTCACAAAAACTCATTGGCCTCCAGCACAAACAGGTTTCTATTTCACAATTTTAAATGCCACTGTATTTTGTTTATCTCTCAAAACACATGTGCTGGCATTAATGTGTGAGTAAGTCATGGCGGTACGTGTGTTAGAGTCAGTGAGACTGGCTCAGGACAGGGCAGGCTTCAGAGCTATTGCACAAAGGGCCGCTATGAGTCGCAGGTGACTCGAAGGTACTTAACCACAACAACAGTCATACAGATTAATGGAACAGAATGAGGAGTCTGGACACACATGCATAAGAGGGGATAGCAAAAGAATGTGGAAAAGGGGGACTGCTCAGTGACTGCGAAGGCACAGTGAGGAGCTGTCTGAGAAAAAAAAAAAAAGTCAGTGTGTATCCACAGCTCCTATCATGTTGTGTTGTTAGGTACCATCGAGGGCGACTCATAGCAAACCAATGAACAATTGATCTGCACCGTCCTTTCCTGAGCCATCTTCACCATCTCTGACATATTCAAGCCCACTGCTGTAGTCACTTGTCAACCCACCTGGATGAGTCTTCCTCTCTGTCTTCTTCCATCTCCCACTTTTCCAAGTAGTAGTAGCCTCTCCTAGCCAACATGCTCAAAGTCTGCAAGATGAAGCTTCATTGTCCTTGCCTCCAGGAAGCACTCTGGCTGCACCTTCTCCAGGACACACCTGTTTGTTCTTTTGGAAGTTCATGGGATATTCAGTACTCTTCTCCAACCACAGTTCAGA
This sequence comes from Elephantulus edwardii, assembly GCF_000299155.1. Lineage (NCBI taxonomy): Eukaryota > Metazoa > Chordata > Mammalia > Macroscelidea > Macroscelididae > Elephantulus > Elephantulus edwardii. Next base: position 11,046,072 of record NW_006399816.1, read on the forward strand.
GGCATCAATTCTTCCTCTGACATTCTTATTCATTATCCAGCTTTCAACAGCACAACAAGCAACTGAAAAGTACATGGTCTGAGTCAAGCACACTCTAGGCCTCAAACTAACATCACTGTTCCTTAGTAATTTGAAGAGGTCCCTGACTACTGACTTTCCCAGTACAATACGTCTCCTGATCTCCTAACTGCTGGGACCAAGTGTACTGATTGTGGATTCCAGTAAGATGAAGTCATTGACAGTTCCAATCTTTTCTCAGTCTATTATGATCATGTCACCTATCAGTCCAGTGGGAGCGGGGGGGGGGGAATTTTTTGTCTTGGTGTTGAGATGCAATCCACATTGGAGGCTGCAGTCTCTGATCTTTTGCAGCAAGCACTTCAAGTCCTCCTCACTTTCAGCTAGCAAGTTTGTGTCATCTGCATAGAAAAATTATTGATGGGTCTTCCTCCAATCCTGATGTCACAGAGTTCTTCACAGAGTTCAGCTTCTCAAATAATTTGCTCAGCATATACACTGGGATAAATGCCAAATACCCAAAGACTCAAATCAAATCCACTGCCATAAATCAGTCCCAACTAGGGACAACCCTCCACCTGGTTTCCAAAGCTGTAAACCTTTATGAGAGGAGACTGTCCAGCTTCATTCTTGGAGCAGCTGGTGAATTCGAACCCACAACGTTTTGATTAGCATCACAGGCTATAACACACTACATCACAAGGGCTCCTTAAATTTCAAAAACATTAATGTAAAATGTAAAACTGAAAGTACAGACCTCCAAGGAAACGGGATTTTTTTTATGACTTCCAAGTATAAATGCTCTTTTGATGACACACAGTTGAGAATTATAAAATAGAAAAGTGCTAAATTCATCATTTAAAACAGGACCTTCTTTGACAAAAATAAACAAACAAAACTCTAGGCTATAAATCAAACTGTGATCTGAAAAAAGGGGAAAACTCAAAACTAAACAAAAACTCTGTCATTTACATCACACAAAAATAATCTCTTTGACTATATAAATAACTCCCACAAGTTAAGAGAAATATCAACAACCCAATAAAGAAATGTGCCCAGGATGTAAAATGACAGAGGACAAGAAGAGAAATATAAATGGTCTCGGGGTCAGAACACCCTGCAGGATAGGGTCTAGGGTGTGGAAGGTGAAGTAGCCAAGACTAGAAATTTAAGGTCCTCCTGAGAGTCGATGCCTCTTTAAATCTCACACCTATGCTCCTTCACTCCCTGCATAGTAGTCCAGGCCCTGAATAATTTTTACACAGATTAAACGATGCTTCACGTCACTAAAGACACATGCAGGTTGAGACTGGAGGAGAATCACCTTCGGATCCATTCCTCAGGTTGACAAAAAAGTCACTTATTCCTGGTGGGAGACTTGGTTGTTTCAACCCCTCTGGAGAGCCATGATCTCCTGAAATAACAAATGCATACATACTCTTGATTCACCTGTTAAGTATCTATCCTAGACACCTGTAGACATGTCAAATAACCTACGCTCAAGAGTACTTATGGACCTACAACAAGGAGAGAAAAATAGATGAATGGGACCTTCTAAGAATCAAATCCCTATGCACATCAAAAACTTTCCAATGGGGTAAAAAGGAAACCCACAGGCTGGTAAAAAATATTTAGCAATCACATGTCTGATAAGGGACTTATATCTAAAATGTATAAAATAGTCCTGCACCTCAACAAGAAAAAAGGTAAACATACCCAATCACAAAATAGGTTCAGGATATGAATAGACACTTCATCAGAGAAAACATTCAGGCGGCAAACAAAAACAGGAAGAAATGTTCAAAATCCCCATCTATCAGAGAGTTGCAAATAAAAACATCTATGAGATACCATCTCACTCCAACAACAATAACAAAGTTCAATAGGGCAGCAATCAACAAATGCTGGCGAGGTTGTGGAGAGATTGGAACTCTAATTCACTACTGGTGAGAGTATAAAATGGTACAGCCACTACGGAAAGTGGTCTGGTGCTTTCTCAAAAAGTTGGAAACAGAAATACTGTTTGGCCCTGCAATTCCACTGCTGGGACTATACCTTAAGGAAATGAGAGCCATAACTCAAAGAGATGTATGCACACCCATGTTTACTGCTGCATTATTCACAATAGAAATGAAATTGCAATAACCCAAGTGCCCATCAACAAACAAATGGATAGAAAAACTATGGTACAATTATACAATGGAAGAGTATGCAGCACTGAGAAACAATGAACTCATAAAACATTATACAATGTGGGGGAATCTGGAGGACATTATGCTGAGTGAAATATCTCAGTCACAAAAGGACAAATACTGCATAATATCACTGCTATGAAATAGGGCAGACATGGAGGAGTTAGGGAGAGAACGGGGAAAGAGTGGATAGATAATGAACACTGCATTAGAACACATAAGGTAAAGAAAGGAATGAAAGGAATATATGACTAGGCATTATATGTATGAGAACAATCTGGAACAAAGGGTGCATTGTGGGATTGACTGGGGAAGGGGGAAAGAAAATATACAACAATAAAAATATTTTAAAAAAGAGTACTTATGGCAATATTTCTTAGATGGTAAAAGATTGAGCACAACTTAAATGTGCAGCCTGACTAAATAAATTATGACTTGATTTTAGATATTGATGTGAAAATTCTTCAAGACATGTTAAGGAAGGAAAGTAAGTACAACTCAAAAACTCAAACCCATGGCCACAGAGTTGAAACAGACTCATAACTGACCCTCCGTTGGGTTTCTGAGGCTGTAAATTGCATGGGAGGAGAATGTCCATCCTTTTCCCTTGAAGTTGCTGGTGGATTCAAATCACAAGAGAGAGGCTTTGAATATGGAGCACAACTGACCATAGACTTAGAAACCAGCACTCCTAAACAAGGTACAGAACACTACATAAAATATATAACCACTGTTGTTCTGTGCTCTTGAGTTGGCAATGACTCATAATGACCTCTGTGTAACAGAGTGAAGCACTGTCTAATACTGCCATTCTCATAATCGTTGCTGTGCTGAGCCCATTGCTGCTGCCAGTGTATCTGTCTAATGGGAGATCATGTCAAAAACAAGGCAGAAACACACAAACTAGCAAATAATGGTTGTTCTGTGTGTAGGAGGAGGACAGTGCAGTGAATATGTTAGCTATAGAAAAATGTGAAACAAAGGATTTTAAATACTTTATCTTCAAATACACATTATTACCTACTTACACAACACCTCAGGATATGTTCCAAGGTTTTCTTAGCAGTATGCACAGTACTACTGACTACTTAGTTGGACCTGATTACTCAGGGATCTATGGTGGGTTAGTCCCTAGGGAGTCATGCTTCAAACCCAAAGGTCTGAATCCATTAGCTTCTCTGAGGAAGAAAGATGGGTAATCTCCTTCTGTATGATTCACAGCCTTGCAAGAGACATTAGAGGATCAGCTATGAGTTTTGACTTTGACAGAGTAACAGAGATAGACCTTCAATGAGACAGCTCAACATAGCGGTTAATACAATGCCCCCAAATGCAAAGAGATGGAAGGATGGCACAAGATCTGGCATTGCTGTCTTCTGATGTACACAGGGTCACTATGAATAACAAACTCTCATTCCAACTCATTGCAGTCAAGGGACCAACTCAAAACTGACCCCTCAGTGGGTTTTGGAAGCTGTAGTAGCTGCTTTAGAGAAGACTGTGCGTCTTTCTCCCTTGGAGTTGCTGGCGGATTCGAACCCGGAGAGGCACCATCTTTGGATTAGCAGAGCAGCTCCCTATAGTCTCAGCCACCAGAGCTTTGGTAAAGAGCCCTGGTGGTACAACTGTTAAGCACTTATGTGCTAAAAGGAATGTCAACAGTTCAAGTCCATCATCTACTCCTTGGGGAAAAAAGACCTGGACACTTGCTTCTACAAAGATTACAGCTTTGGACCCATTTGGTGGTTCTACTCTGACTACGGGCTCACTACAATTTAGAATTGACTCAACAGCATACAGAAGCCTAAAGGTAAATGGAAGATTGCTAATTCAAAGGTCATTGGTTCAAGTCCATCAACAACTCCATGCAAGAAAAGACCTGGTAAACTGTTCCCATACATACTCTGATATTTATAGAAGAAAAACCTGATGAGTAATATGTACAGAAAACACTATAGGACAGTTGAAGTCTTTCAGTAGGGTTTTTATGAGTCAGGATTGATGACTGAGAATTTTAAATGTGATGTCTCAAGTTTGGTTTCTTAATTTTTTAATACTGTTATAACCACCAAATGGATGGTTTCAACAAACAGAAATCTATTCTCTTAGAGTTTATGAGACTAGAAGTCCAAATTCAAGATGCCAGGTCTAGGGAAAGGGCCTCTCTGTCTGTTTGGTATGGAGGAATGTCCTTGTTTTCTTCAGCATCTGAAGACCTGGTGTTCCCCTGAGAGCTCCCTCTGTTTTGGTCTTCTCCAGTGTCAAGGACTTTCCTCATGTAGGGGCTTAGGAAACACTCCCTACTAGCCAGTCAGACTAAGATTGTATTTTGGTGATAACAAAAGGTCTCCCCTTCTCAGCTGGATTCCCACTTGTTTTTGTATTTCTTACTTTTTTTGTTAAGGTATTACATTTTATTTATTTTTATTTTCTTTTATCCCTAGTGACATAGAAGGTACTATAGGCTACACTCTAGAGGAACTCTCCTTAAGGCTGTGATGGCATTACCGAGTGTTGAATTCCACCACAAATCCTCCTACAACTATTTGGTTTATCAGATCACAGGGAACCATTATAAAGATTCTTTATACATACTTTTTTTTTGGGGGGGGGCACAGTTCTATCTATAACACTGAAGGTTGCCATATTTCCTTTCCCTTTCACATCCTTACTTATATTATCAGGCTCTACTTGGGCTTAGCAGTCTACACTAAAAAGTCTGATCCCACTTTGGTATTTCTAGTAAAGAACATGAGGTGATTCAACAAGAATGTGTACAAGCACCAGAGGGAAAGGGGGCTACTGCTCCCCTCGGCCTTATTAGTCTGAATAGAAACTGCATGGGCTTTCCATACACAGCAGTCTTCTGCACTCCTGAGGCTGTATTATATGCCTGCAGAACAATATCCATGCTGATGACCTGGTGCACAATGGGAGATGCATGGTGAGTCTGGAGTTTTATACCATTAACGGATCAGACTGAGATTTTAGTCTGGGCTTGGTTTAACTTAGTGCCCTTGCTAAGGAAAGGGTGAGGCAGGGCAGGAATTGGAGTGGATTGGGATGGGGATACAATATTTCTCCAGCCCAGAGAAAAGTCCCCTCATATCTCTGCCCCAAATAACAATCACTTTGTTGTTGTTAGATGCTGTCTAGTTGAGTACATGTCAGGGTGACCCTATGAAGAGCATACATGAACCTTGGCCTATTCTGTGTCATACTCAAGACCTCTCCTATACTATAGCCATTGTTACAGACATTGAGTCAAACCATCTCCTCGCGGGTCTTCCTTCTTTAACTGACCCTCTACCAATCACTACCCCTGCCAAGGCAGCTAGATGCTCAAAATAATTCATAAGTTTCCCTTGGGGGCTTATTATGAATTGCTGGGTGGTAGTGCAAGTGGCTAAAGGCACTTGTGTATGGAGCATACAATTAATGGTTCTCACCAACCCAAAAGTGCCATGGAAAAAAGTCCTGGTGATTTGCTTCTAAAAAAGGTCAGCATCTTGTGACCTGTGGCGCTGTTCTACTTTTTAACACATGGGTCACTGTGCGTTGGGCATGATGGCAATTTTGGGGAGTTTAGGGGAGCATTCCTTTAGGAAGCTTGAGGAGAAGAGATCTCCTCTCTTCTGAGGAGGAGGTGGGAGGTTCTGGGGATATCCTACCTCATTCATCAGTTATACAATGAGAGATTCTGGCTGATCCCCAAAGTTCATTATCAACCTATTATGTCAACCAGTCTCCAGGGGAGGCTTTCTGGGCCTAGACAATAGCTAACTGGAAGGCTTTCTACAATTAAGGTCAGCAAGTGTTGGAGAAGTGTGGGTACCTGGGAGAACCAAGAATGGCCCAATCAAGAGGGGACCAGATAAGCCCAAGGACAGAGAGTGGAAAGAGACATAAAACTGTAATTGCAACACGTATCTACTTCTTAACACTTTGCAAAGGTATTGCATGTGCACGCGTGCACACACACACACACACACACACGCACGCACGCACACACCCAACACACACACACACCCGTTGGTTCATCTCTCTTTCTCATCATGTTTCCTTTAGATGAAAGAAATGTCCTTTCTTTAGATACTGTTCTTTAACACTGTAGCTAACACATATCCACATCCCCACCTACTCATAATTTCTCTACCCTATTTAGTTCATGTTGTTTAAGACTTGAAGCACTTACTGATGAAACGGAAAGACTTCAGTATGAATTCCACCTCAACATGATGAAAACAAGATTCTCGCAAATAGACCAATAATTAGCATGATGATAAATAGAGAAAAGGTTGATAAGTGTCAAAGATTTCATTTTATGTGCATTTGTAATTAACATTCAATGGAAGAAGCAATTAAGAAATTAAACATACCATAATGGGAAAATCAGCTGTCAAGGACCTCTTAATGTGCTAAGGAGCAAAGATGTCATGTTAAAGAGTGAAGTGTGTCTTATCCAAACTATGTTATTTTTTATAACATGTTATTGCTGTTAGGTGTTGTCAAGTCAAGCACAACTCATAGTTGTTGAGACAAAAGCCTCAACATTCTTGCCTCCAAAGAGCACATCAGCTCGGATTGCAGCAATCAAGTATAAGCTGAATGGCTGTTTCTGATTTCATTTACAATCAGCTATGGGTGGGAAGCCTCTTGTTTAGGCAAACAGGATCTGGTGGGTGGTCCTTGGTATATAAAAGTCAGTTGGGTCCGAGGGCCACAGGCCAAAGGGCCTGGTATTAATTGTGCTTGGAGAGAATGTTGTTCTAAGTGATAAATCACTTGTCTGTCAGTTTGCTGTACTGAAAAAACTTGGGGTTGCTATGATACTGAAATCTGTGCCACTCATGTATCAAATGCCATAGGGTTTCCCATCGTGGAGAGGTTTTGGTAGAGGAGCTCCCTGATTAAGACTGACTAGGAAACAGGATGAGCCATCTACTTCCTAAATAACAGGCCTTTGAAAACTCTATAAACTTCTATAACATAGTTACTGTGAAAAGACTGAAGAATTGATGTCCTTGAATTGGAAGAATTGGAAGACTGAAGAATTGATGTCCTTGAGTTGGGACGATGGTGACAAATATGTACTAGACTATGAACTGTCAAAAAGAATGAATAAATCTGTCCTGGGGAAAAATGCAACCAGAATGCTCTTTAGAAGTGAAGATGATGAGACCTCAGCCCACATACTTGTTGTTGTGTTGTTATCGCTATGAGTCCCACATACTTAGGGCATGTTATTAGGAGGGCCCAGTCCCTGGAGAAGGACATTGTTCTTAACAAAGTGGAAGGTCAGAGAAAAAGAAGAAAACACATAATAAGGTGGATTGGCATAGTGGCTATAACAGTGGGTTTAAGCCCAGCAGTGACTGTGAAGTTGGCACAGGGTTAGACAGGATTCTGTTCGCTTCTACATAGGGTTGTTATCTCAGTCTGGTCAATGGCACCTAACAACAACAGTTTCCTTGTAATGAACTTTTTGATCACTACACTCTCCAATAGATATCCACGTTAGACATCTGCATGGCTTCATCTTCAACACCTAACCCTATGAATGACAGGGAGTAATCAAGATGATTTGCTTCCGTAACTAGTATTGCCATTACTTAGCTTTCTAATGAGTAGTTATTTTAATGTGTATTAGTTATTCAATCTAATAAAGTCTTTTTTGGAGGGGTGGCTAGGCAGCATTCTTCATGAGTGAATAAGAATAACAAAAAGTAGAAAAGAAATGAAACATTATCTCTCAGTTTAATATTTCAAGAGGCCCCGGGAACATGGCTTGGGCTCATTTTAATGTGTATTCTTCATCTTATTCTTGATTACTTTCAGGAAAGGCAATTTCACAGCCAGTTTCTAGCTTGTTCATCCACTCAGACATTTCAGAAAAGAAAACATGTATCTAACTGTTCAAATGTGTTAAGTATTCAGAATTCAAATATGCATAGCATTCTATTTCTTTTCTTTGGGATCTCGGATATTTATCAAAAGAAATATCACATAATACAGGCATTGTGACAGTCATAGCAGAAATTATTTTTAGAACACACTTTGTTAGGTGTAGGGAACACGGAAGGGAGTCACAGATTCAGAGGAAGAAAGTGTCCCGTGGGCTCTGAATTAAAGTAGCTGAAAAGCTCTCCACCTTATTTAAAGACTGAATCAGGCAAATGCCTGGGGGTGGACAGAGAGAGCCATTCTAATTATTCTCTCGGTTTTCTTTCACTCAAAACCAATAAGCATCTAAAAAAGTCCAAAATGCAGGGGGCAACAACCATAACAATAAAGCAACTTAGGGGAAATGAACAGGGTCTGCTCTTTTGGTTCAGAAAACACAATGGTGTTCGTAAAGATGGAGGTCATACATCTATCGTTGTTGCCATCAAGTTGACTACAGCTCACAGCGACCCTCAGAACAACGTATCTGAACCCTGCTTTATCCTGGGCCATCCTCATCACCTGTGAATACTTGAGCCCATTGTTACAGTCACCTCCATAGGACAGAGTGAATTTTCTAAGCTGTAACCTTTACAGAAGCAGACCGTCCCATCTTTCTCCCATGCAGCAGATGGTAAGCCCAGCATTGCCATCAGCAGCTAAGCACTTTAACCACTGTGCTACCAGAGTTCCTGAAAGAAATTAAAAGCCAAACAGCCACTGAGTCAATTCCAACTCGTAGCCACCCTGTAAGCCAGAGTACAACTGCTGTAAAGTTTTCTTAGACTGCATTTTTTTAAAATTTCATTTTATTAATTTTAATGAACATTTACAGAGATTTTGGATTTCCATTCATTCATGGTTGCCTTTTTCTCCCTGTCCACCCCACCCCGCCCCCAGTTCGTTCCTCTTTGCAAAGTAAAAGAAAAATTCCTTCAGTTGGTATACAATCACACCCCCCAACCCTCCATCCCGGGTACATTCCACTATGCAACCTTCATTCTGGACTCTTATGATAACCATAATATATCACTTTTAAACTGTTCTCTCCCTCATCTGTTTCAATGCACTATACATAATTTGTCCAATTTTTCTCAGTCTCACCCCAACTCAGATGCCAGTCATGTTCTACAACAGCGGCATTATACAGTATTTGTCCATTTGTGACTGAGATATTTCACTAAGCATAATGTCCTCCGGGGTCACTAATTCTAAATAATATTTCATGAGTTCCTTGTTTTTCAATGCAGCATAGAATTCCATTGTGTGAATATACCAGAGCTTCTATATCCATTCGTTTGTTGATGGGCACTTAAGTTGTTTCCAACTCTTTGTTATTGTGAAGAAAGCCACAATAAACATGAGTGTGCACATATATGCCTGGGTGGCAGTTATGGTTTCTTTAGGGTATATTTCCCATAAATGAGACTATAATTTGTAGCAGCAGACTACTTCATCTCTCACCTTCCAATGAGTTCAAACCTCTGAAATTTTGTTATACCTGCATGCTTTTAACTGTACCACCAGAGCTCCTCTGACAGAAATCCAAACACTCCCACTGCTGTCTACTAAGAATCGACTCAACTCACTGATCCTCCATTGGGTTTCTGAGGCTTTACAAGGTATGAGAGGAGATTGCCCATCTTTCTACCAAGGAACCTCTGTTGAATTTGCACCACCAGAGACTCAGCCTCTAGGTTTGCAGTAAAATTCCCTATGGACCATGCCACCAGAGCTCCCTTGACAGAAATCAGAGGCCTGAAAACACAGACACAAGTACGTATACAAACACACACACACACCCCTCCACTGCCCCTACCCCTGATTATATTATTCTTCCCAAGTCAGGCTGGGGAACTACTGGTCCATCATAGTTATCTGTGAACATGTGGAAACAGTTACCTTTCATTTACAGAATAAATAAAAACTTGTCAGCTGATGGGTCCTAATTGAAGCCAAGTGGTGTCCCAGCCAGGGCAGCAGGTATCAAAGCCCACACTGGGTATGGTGAATCCTGTGATGTGGGAGACGCCCCATGTGGAAGGCGATGAGTGACTGAGGGATGTGATGTGCAGAGTGACAGCTGGAGGGCCAAAGGCGGGTCCTTTCTCCTCCACAGAAACTACCACAGGAACATAAGCTTTCAAACTTTCTTAGGCTCTTCCATCCTTTGCTCTGAAGAGACTCCAAACATTCAGCATGAACAAGAGAGAAAACAAGATGAGGGAGAAAGAAGCATGCGGGGAGCTGCCAAGAATCCTCCCCTGACCTTCAGGCCTCTGAGTTCTGGGGGTGTGGTCCAGGGCTTCATTCTCTTGTTTTATCTGAACCCATGTGATATCCAAACTCAAAATAAGAAAGCCCAGGCAGCGTTGAGACTAATTTCCATTGCAAAAAATCCAACATTTCAAGTCCAAGAGTATTTTAATTCATTTAAACATTTACTTTAAGAGCAGGCATTTTGCTATGAGTGAAAGCCCTGGAATTGTTCCCAATATCACAGGGGGAGGGTGTTAATGGAGGGTGAGGGAAACAAACAGGTCCAATAAAGTAAGGGCAGAAGAATAGAAAAGGCACATGGGTCAATGGAGGTCGAGTGAGATCGGGGAGGGGGGGGGGTAGAGGCTTTAGTGCAGGTCCACCAGCTAGATAGAGATGCACAGGACAGCAGGCCACAGAGCTCTGAGTGTATTCCTAGGAAAGATGACCAGGAAGCCTGGCCTGGGGAGGGATGTGATTCAGCACAGCTTGTGCTGGTGACGCCTGGGGGTTGGTAGGAGACAAACAATAGAGGTCCTGGGCTGAGAGGTTCCAATTCAATTCCACAGGCAATACTGAGCCATCCAGAACTTTAAAGCAAAAGGAAGTCATATTCAAATTTGCCTTTTCAGAAAGTCCATCTGTGTTTTGGAAAGAGGGAGTAAAAGAGGGAATAAAATCAGAAGAGGAAAGAGGCAGAATGTATGGGGTTTTCTTCTAGATCATATAGAAACTTTTTTCTATTCCAATGAACAGTTCAATCTAAAAAGCCAATATGAATTATAAACTTCTATGCAGCAGTTGGAGTTCCTGGATGGTGTCAGTGATTAGTGTCACTCGTTGAAGATTAAAGTCCATCCTGAAGTGCCTTGAAAGAAAGTCCTGGTGATCTGAGAGGAGCCAGCCATCAAAAGCCCTCAGGAAGGGGAGCTCTGGTGGCCTAGTGGCAAGAAGCTGCACTGCAATCCCAGAGATATGCGGTTCGAATCCACCGGATGCTCTGCCAGAGAAGGAGGGGCCATCTCCTCCTGTACCAGTCAGATCCAATTTGACGGTACACACATACAAAATAATAAAAAAATAAAAAATAAAGCCCTCAGGAGCTCTACGCCAATCTGCACAGGCTCACGGTGGGCTGGAATTGACTCAGCAGCAGTGCCAATTTACTGTTTGGGGTTTTTGGTTTTGTTTTTTTTTTTAATGTAGCACCAGTGTTTAAGCTTAGATGATGACTGATTAAAGGTCAGCAGTTCAAGTCCTCCAGCAATTCTGGGGGGGAAAAGGAAGGATTTTATATTCAGAAAGGATTTACAGCCTTGGTAATCCCCTGGGGCAGTTCTACTCTGTTACAGCATCTCTATTAGCAGAAATCAACCCAACAGTAACCAACAGTGTATATCAGGCTCATATACTAGTTTAATCTCCACAAAAAATGCTGTGTAAAAGGGGTTTATGAATTCCTATTTGACCGAGTGAATGTAAAGATAGAGGAATTAATATCATTTTGTACATATAGCAGTGTTGCTCTACCTTTTAAAGCAAAGGTTGGAAGAGGAGCAGGAAGAATGCAGACGTTTGATGTGGCTGGGTAATGCAAAAGGTTAATCACTCAGCTGCTATCCAGAAGGCTGGCATTTTGGATCCACTCACAGGAGCCTTGGAAGAAATGCCTGGAGGTTTACTACTGACAGGTCGGCCACTGAAGCCTTTGTGGAGCATAGCTCGGCTCTGGCACACGGGATTGTATAGAGCTTTGCACAGACAGCAGTGCCTGGCACAAGGTTTCTTTGCAGAAAAGGCTCCTTGCTAATTTGCCTCTGCTCAAGCATCTACCCTCTTTGAGTTGTGGCAGGAGCTTCTTTATTTCAAGGTACTTCTTCAAAGACCGTTCCTTCACCACCATAGGGGGAAGGAGAGTGGGTAGAAGTAGAAGGTGATTCAAGATCAGTTGAGCCTGGAAGCCTGAGGTCTTAAAAGGCCGAACTCCATGGAGCTAAGGCTACTTTCCTCTAGTACGTTATTGGAATAACCCTAGTCTTTCAAATGACTGCTATCCTTTATACCTGCAAAGTTTCATTTCTTTTTATTATAACGCAAACTCAACTCTTTACCTTTGGGTTGGATCAACTCATAGCTGACATTTCAGTGGGTTTTCAGAGGCTATAAATCACACAAAAGGAGAGTGACCATTTTTATCCCTCAGAGCAGCAGATTTGAACCACTTGCCTTTGGATTGGCAGTGCAACTCCTTATCCACTAGGCCATGCTAGCCAATTATACTGTGGAGAAAAGAATACATGCACCTCAAACTATGATTTTTTTTTAATTAAAAGAGTTTAAAGCAGAGATAATTTAAAAAAAATTACAGAAATTATTATTATGTTATTGGCTTGAGTGCTATTTCATCCTCATAAATGACAATTATTGGGCAGGTCTGGATCAACAATTACTGTACCGCAGGGCCTCTCAAAAAACTGGCCATGCATTCCTCTTTGGTGACTAGTGGGAAGCATTTGGGATATAAAAAGAAAAATCTCTGTCGGTCTCTGATGAAAAAGGCAGAATCTCATTATCTTGCCTTTCGGAAAATACAGAATACCTATTCACTGTGCTCCTTAAATGCCTATGCGTGTGTTGTCTTTAGCCTAAGGATAACACTTGGACCTCCTTGAATCCCAATCATGAAAGGAAATGTCACCCGGCATTGAGGGGCTGCACAGGGACCCCTATTTTCCACACCTCTCCTCATGCTCCACCAATCCATAGCTCACCAGCTGTCCTCAAGTTAACCCCAGCTCAGGGTAATCCTGTGTGCCAGAGCCGAACTATGCTCCACGAAGGTTTCAGTGGCTGACTTTTCAGTAGTAAACTTCCAGGCCTTTCTTCCAAGGCTCCTGTGAATGGATCCAAAATGCCAGCTTTCTGGTTTGCAGCTGAGTGATCAACCTTTTGCATTACCCAGCCACGTCAAGCATCTGCTTTCTTCCTACTTCTCTTCCAACCTCTGATCTAAAAGGCAGAGTAACTCCATCCATGGCCACGAGGGGGCGCTTCTGTCAGCAGGCCTGGGGACTTTATTTGGCTTGGTTTGAAGAGGGCGTCCCCCTCCCCTACTTTCCTTTTGTGGGTCTATCTCATATTCTTCTTTAGCACTTGTCACCTTTTATTACCTTTTGTTGCAGGCCTGTATTGTTATTTTAACTTTATGTGGCCAAGAGAGCCTTTCTGGAATGATTTTAGACTCAGACACCCGCATCAGAGAGAGAGCTGTCCTCTCAGCCATAGGTCAGGGAGGTACAGATACCGACGTGAATTCTGGGCTTGTAATCAAAATATGCAGAAAAAAGCACTCTGCCCTTTGAAAGTTGCAAAGTAAACAAAACTGCAGCCTGGGAAGCAAATGTCCTTCTGATTATTTAAACTGGAGTTCTAAAGAGGACCGGCTAGTGAGTGGTTCCAACAACTTCAATGAGGAAATCTCAGGCAAATACACAGAAAAACACATAAAAAGTAATGTCAAAGTAGCCCTCCAACATCAGACTCTTATTAATATACTCACATCCTGGGGAGTGTTTGTTCCAGACCCTTGGCGATTATCATCTGCAAAGTGTGTTGGCTGGCGCTCTGAACAGTTTTCACCAATTACTAAGAAACTATACTCATGTCCCTGTAAGTGCTTGCTTCTCTTCCACATCATCAACACAGAACACTTAATGCAGCTCCAAGAATGCACACTCCAACCTCCGCAGGAAGAGAAGATTTCATCTTCTTTCCAAGTCATGTCACCATTCTTTATTTTCCTCTCTGGTTCTTTGTGAGCTCCATTTCCATCACAGTGTCTCTTAACACCTTTCTACACAAAGAATGCTTCACAAACCAGCGGCCTTGATACCACCCTTGAGCTTGTTGAAAATGCAGATTCCACACCCCTTGTCTGGCCAGTTGAATCTGACTCACAGAGATCCTACAGAAAGGTCCAGAAGGTTTCCAAAGCTGAGATCGGCTACAGGAAGAGGCGGCTTCATCCTCTTCCCAAGGGGCAGCTGGTGGATTCAAACTGTTGACGTTTGATTTACAGATGAGTGCTTAATCTGAGGTACCGGGTGACCTGTTACCACCACTCCTAGACCTCCTGAATCAGACTCTGCAATTTATAAACTCTCCCCTGCCCTGTGATTCATACCACAGTGTGAGAACACTGCTCCAAAAACCAACATGAATTTTACATAAAAAAAAACCTTAAAACTTTTTTTTTCCATAGAAAACTTACATACATTAGGACGCATTTACCACTGCTATACTAAGTGTCAGGATGCTTCGGGGTGTGCCAGGCCCTGCCAGAAGGCCTGAAGGGCTAGGCCCTGCTGTAAGACCTGTAGGGCTAGACCCTGCTGTAAGACCTGAAGTGCTAGGCCCTGCCATAAGGCCTGAAGTGCTAGGCTCTGCCGTAAGGACCTGAAGAGCTCCTGATTCTCTACGGCATCACAGGATGTGGGCACCATCCTCCTCATTCAAAACAAGAACACAACAATTTCTCTAGTGCCATATAGTTAGTAAGTGGATTTGAACAAAGGCACTCTGACTTCCGAGGGCATGTGTTAAATCACTGCATTACACTGTTCCCCAGCAGTACTCTCTGGCAGGAAATATATGTTGATTTGGGACCAGAATGAAAAAGCTAGGCTACTTTGCGGTCCTCCAGCTCAGACTAGGCAACATTGAGAAGAAGAGACTGAAGAATCCAAGTCCTAATTGAACACTGAGAACACTGGGACTCAGAGAGAGGGAGGTGCAATCAATGGCCTTCCCAGAAGGAGTGGAACACTGTAGGCCAGAAGACGCTGCACTTCCCATCTCATCCCTGCCTCTTCCCCGAGGCACCCCAGTTCTTCTGGGCTTTGTTCTTCCCAGACACCTCACACACCTCTGATATCAGATCAACAGCTACTTGATTTCTTCACGTTGACTCAAATATAAGAATTGCCATCCTGCATAGGGATAAGTTATTATCGAGCCTATTTAACACCTCTTCATCCAATGCAAAGGTTCATGGTTCCAATCCACCTGCTGATCTGCAGGGAGGAAATGGGCAATCTCCTTCTGTGCAATTTATTCCCTCTAAAAACCTCATGGACGTTAAATTAAGGGTCAGTTCTGACTCAATATATACAACAATAAAAAACCGACAACATATTTCTTAAAAAAGGAAGGGAGATAAAAGCAGAGAGGAAAGGTAGGCACTTACTTATAAATTATTTGCAGATACTACAATAGCCATAATACCAAGCCTTGTAGCAATTTTTATTCCAAGTATAAAAGGAACTTTCTGTTTTTATGGCCAGAGAGTTCTTTGATGAGACATGGTCCTGAGATCTATTATTAATGAAGATAGATTCTTAGCCTGCACTCCAAAGAATCATTTACCTACTAAAGTCTCAGATTCACTAATGTATTTATAGATGAAAGGGCAGTGAAAGTCTAACTGCAAATTTTCTGTACTATGGAATTTGTTCCATCTCCTCCAAGACACCTATTTTTAACCAAATGGACCCTTCTGTCAATGTTTAGCATCCCACAAGGATCTTCAAGTCCAGAATGTTTGCAGAATGCAGGGCGGGAGTTCCTGGAACGGACTTCAGACGCCCAAGGAGGCTGAAAACGCTTCCTGTTTAAAGTACAACTTGGGCTATAAAAGGCACTAAACAACTCTGATTTGGAAGCCTGCCCCATCTGGTGGGAGGCAAGATAAACTACGCTGTTCCCTAAATGGTGCTCTCACAACAACAATCACTTTTTGACTGGACAAACAATGCCCTTTCCGTAACCTCCACTTCAGAGGTAAATAAAGAACTTCTGACTCAGAACTAAGGAAGACCATGGTGCCCATTCTGAAACACATGGTATAAACATAAGTCACTCAATATATGTAATGCCCAAGGGAGATATGGTTACTTCCAAAGATAAAAAATAAAAGTCACACTTAGGTCTGACCAAGCTGCCATCTTAGAATGCTTCTCCCAGGGCCGAGATGAGGGCTGAAGAGGAAGGAGCAGGCTATCCCTTGGCAAACAAGGCAGTCAGCAGCCACAGATCAAACACCAGCAGAATTCCCAATGGAATCGGGTACCACAGGAAGGAAGTGGGAAGAGTGCTGGGGATACACAGTGAGAAGTTCTAGCAACACCATGAAACAAAATGAAGGGAAAACCAACTTGCTCTGTACACTTCCACTCAAATCATAATGAAACGTTATAAAAAATAATTCTTCCAGATACCCTGGTCCAGGGCACTTACCTTGCACTGCCCAGACACACAGATGGCTGTGCCGTTCAGGTCACACGGAGTGCCATCAATGACCTTCTCAGCTTGTCGCACGTAGAAGCGGTAGCCCATTGCTTGGCAGTTCAACTCACACTTTCGATTGCCCTTCACTAGGGAAACAAACAAACAAACAAACAAACAAACAAAGATGAGGTATAAACGCTATCACCTCATAGCTACAATCAGCAGATTCCTCTACAGATTTTACTGAGATAAAATTCACCTAATTTAGAATTAAATTCTTTGGCCATTTCCTAAAATGTACGTTTCTCTTTTTTTATTGTGATAAATATGCATGCAACAAAACACTTGCCCTTTTAACATTCTTTGACGTACAATTCGGTAACATTAATTACACTCACCATGTTCAACTATCACCATTTCCTGCTTCCAAATAATACAAGCTCGGCACCACCACAATTAAAGGTGAGAATTATCCTTGGCATGATATATTTCCAGAACCTAAGAGAGAGCTGGGCCAAGCACACACTGATATTTTTTAAAACTGCAGGTCGAATGCATATACAGCATATACATGCATATACAGCCATACACACTGTGTTTTGGGGCTCTGACTTTGTCTGAAAAATATGCTTGCTGAATTGGGTAACACTGACTTTTTCCTACACAGCATAGTATATCATATTTTCCCCAGTGTGGCTGCCTGACTGCTGTAGCAGCAAACCTTTTCTATTCCAAAGCCAGAGAAAACTGCCAACAGGAAATAGCAGAGAACCTCTGGGACTGCGAGGTTCAGGGAAGACAGAGCGATCTGTGTACAGACTCCAGCTTTACCTTGGAAGTCAAGAGATCTGATTTCTTGCCCTGGCTGCCCAAGAGATAAAAGAGGTGATCTTGGAAAAATCAATGAATATGAAAGATGGTAGCACCTGGGAATTATCAAGTCATCACTTCAATGACAAAAAAGTGCAATGAGACAACAGAAGGAAGTGACAAGGTAGTGGCAAAAGTAATCCTTGACGATAAGCTTTCTCTTTCCATCTATCAAGACCTGGCTCTCTCACTGCTGAGATCTGAGCTATGTGAAACAACACTGGGGACTGTCCAGGTACATGGTACTTTAAGCAGCTCACTGTCTTACCCACTCTTACTCAGGGCAAGGGTTTGGGGTTTTCACGTCTCTAGGCGTCCTCCACAAACCCAGGTGACTCAGCAGTTAACCACTTGGCTGCTAATTAAAAGGTCAGCAGTTTAAACCCACTGGCTGCACTTTTGGAGAAAGAGGTGGCAGTCTGCTCGCTTAAAGTTTCTTCAATCTTGGAAACACTATGGACAGCTGTATTCCACGGTTTTGGAATTGACTTGAAGGCAAAGAGTTTTTGGTGGGCTTCCTCAAAACGATTTCTATCCCTTTTGGATGGTTAAAATTTTATTTCTTAGTATTTGCAACCATAACCATAGAAGACTATTCTGAGAATAAACACATGGCTGAACAGAAGGCAATCGGGATAGGAAAGAACCACCAAATAGCAACATGACAATAACCCAGAAGAATAAGGTCAAGTCTAGGATAGTGGTCTACACCAGTCCCTAGTCTGTGTGATTTAGATGTGCTCCTGCCTTTTCAGATGTGTTACAAGGAAAGGGGGAGATCTTAGTAGACAACTGGAACTTGAGGGTAACTGAATCCCTAACGAAGTTTCCTACAATCCGCTAGTCCTTCTTGTAAAGTCAGATGAGGACTTTGCTGTTGCTGCTACTGTTCATTGTGACAACTGACTTATACCTGACTCTTAACAGGTGTTCAAAGGTTGTAAATCACAGAGGAGGACACTGCCCAGTTTTCTTACACAGAGCCGCTGGTGGATTCGAACCACCTGTCTTTGGTTTGGGAGTGCATCTCCTTACCCGTTAGGCTACCAGAACTCCCTTAACAACCTTTATAGAACCTGCTTACATTTTCATGTTGCTTATTCACTTTTACACTCTGTGTAAAAATACATTTGAAAAGCTCCGGGTTAAGGTTTTTTTCATGAATAGTCACTTCATTCCGGGTTGGCTTTTTTTTTTTTAAAAAAAGCTTTGATTAAAATAACAATTCTGATAGTAGAAGATAAGTCTTTAAACAAATCCTGTAATGGTTTCATTAGTATAAAAAAAAAGAGGGCAAAGGCCAGCGGTGAGCTTAAGGAATGGAGTAGGGGCTGTGGGTACAAACTTCGTCTCCTGTTTATCTTCTTGTTTTACTCCCTCTCCGCTCTCATGCACATCTCCTCTACACTGAAGGAAATGCTTCTCAAAATGTGGTCACTGGACCAGCAGAATCAGCATCACCTGGGAACCTGCTGAAACTGCAAATTCTTGGATCTCCTCCCAGACCTTCTGAACCAGAAACACTCAGGCTGGAGTCTAGTAACCTATATTTTGAGTCTAGTAACCTATAGTTTGACAAACTTTCCAAGTGATTCAGGTAACACACCCAATTTTGAGGATCATTTCTCTTAAAAAAAAAAACAAACAAGCAAGACTTGCAGAAGCCGACTGATTTTTCTTGCTTTGAATCAACAATAGTAAAAACTCATATCTAAATGTAAAGGGTAATACTGCATTCTTGCTGTTTGCTGTCAAGTCAATCCCAACTATATAGTCCCTCTGTATGACAGAGAGGAACTGCTCTCAAAAGGTTCCTGAGACTTTAATCCTGATGGGAGCATATCACGAGGCTTTTTCTCCAGCAGAGAAAGGCAGCAGTCTGAATCCACAAGCCATACCATATAAGAAAGATGCCTATTTCCATACAGATTTATGGTCTTGGAAGCTCTATGGGACAGTTATATTGTCCTAGAGGGTCACTGTGAGTTAGAAATTATTTTATTGCAATGAGTTTTGGCTTTTCCAAATGTGATGGAAAAGCACCCACAAAGCTCAACAAAATCCAAGTAGGATAAACTAAAAAGGATTCTTACCAAGGCACATAGTCAACAAACTGCTGACAGCCAAAGACAAAGGAAGAACCTTAAAGCAGCCAGAAAAAGAGCATGTGGCAAGATAGGAACTCTCATACATGTTAGTGGGATTATAAATAATACAACCACCCTGGAAGGCAATTTAGTGTTTCCTCAAAAAGTTGAGTATAGAAACACAGTATGACCCAGCTATTCTATTACCAGGAATATACCCCAAAGAAATTAGAACTGAGACACAAATGGAGATTTGTACAATGTTCATAGCAGCATTATTCACCATTGCAAGATCGTGGAAACAGCCCAAATGTCCAAACACAACTGAATGGATTGAGAAATTGTGTTACATTCACACAATGGAATACTATGCAGCACTCAGAAGCAATGATTTAAAAAAAAATAATACATAACTTGGGAGAGGGTGAAGAGCATTTTTGTTGAGTGAACTAATTCAGTCTCATAAGGACAAATACTACATAAAACCGTTATTGTAAAAAGAGAAGGATAACTAGTAAAACATGTATGGGACCCAAGGGGATAGGAGTGGGAACAAAGAGATGAGGATGGGTAGGGGTGAAATCACAGGGTTGCACAATTTGATGGGTGGAGGGAGGGGGTAAAGGAAATGGAAAAGATCCAGCAGGGACCTGAAAAGACAAGGTATTAATGGGCATAATAATCCAATGGTGATTAATTTTATAAAACATAATCCAGGGGAATGACTGTATAAAACAATGTGAATTAACAACAGTGTGAAACACAAAGTATATGAACTTTGTAAGCAAACGAATATAAAATTAATTAAAAAAAAATAAAGCAGCCAGAAAAAGTGACACATCACATACAAGAGATCCTCAAAAAGGGTCATATCTGATTTCTCACCAGAAATCATGGTGGACAACAGTTAATGGGATGAAATATTTAAGTGCTTATAGGAAGGGGCCATCAGCCAAATATTTTATATCTTACAAAACAATCATTTGAAAATGAAGGAAAAATAAGACAATACTTGATGATTCACTCGGGTAGCAACAGTACAAGTAATACTGAAGGGAATCTTTCATGTCAAAATGAAGGACACTGCTGAGTAACTTGAACGCAACGAAAGCCAAGACACAGGTAAAGGCTATAATCCTTTTCAAACACACTGCCATCAAATCTGACTCACAACAATCCCTGTTGGTTTTCTAAGGCCTTAAATCTTTCTCCCGGGGAGCAGCTGGTGGATTTGAATGCCCACCTTTTGGTTATCAAGTCAATATATTATATACTGTGCCTTGGGGCCCTTGAAGATTTTAAAAATAACACAGCTATACATTTTGTTTGTAATTATTTTCTTCCCCATGTTGGCTGAGAGGGAGCTCTGGGGAGTAAGGAGTTGCACTTCCAACCCAACAGCTTGAACCTACCAGCTGCTCTGAGGAAGGAAAATGGGCAATCGTCTCCTGTGCAGTGTCCAGCCTCTGAGACAACCCTCTGGAGGGTCAGCTATGAATCAGTTCTGACTAGACAGCACTTGACTGAAAAGAAAACTACATAAATTAATTATTACACATATTGATGCTATTAAAATATATAAAGATGTGATTTGTATGATAACACTACCACACTATTTTTATAGATGATAGTAAGAGAATACTATTGCAATATTTTTATAGGGGTAGTTTTACAGGATAGATTTGTGTGTGTGTAATATTGACACTAAACTGGCATAGATATAAATAATGTTGTTATAAGTGAAGATGTTAACTGTAGCTCCCAGGGAAAACATGAAGAAAATATCTCTATATAAATAAAACTACATAATAAAGGAAATGGCAGCAAAGTAAATTGATGCACTGAAAAATACCTACTTAAATTAAAAGAAAACAGTAATGAAGGAAGAAAGAGGGGAAAAGAGCATAAAACAAGTAGCAAAATAGCAGACATAAATTCTACCACATCAGTAACTACATTTAAACAGATTATTGTTGTTGTTATGGGCCGTCGAGTCACTTGGGCCTCATAGTGACCCTATGTATAATAACTCTGAACCTTGCTCTATCTTGAACCAGTCTCACTGATTCCAACACCCACCTTTACCCCAGTCACTGAATCAATCAATCTCATTGAGGATCCTCCTCTCTTGTGCTGTGCCTCCAACTTCGCAAGCATGACATCTCTCTCCAAGGACTAGTCCTGCCTTGCAACATGTCCAAAGTACGTCAGAGGAAACTTCAAGAATCCTTGCCTCCAAGGAGCAGCCTGGTTTCACCCTCTCTAGGTCGAACCTGCTTGTTCTTCTAGCAGGCCATGATTCAACACTCTTCTCCAGCACCACAGATCAAAGGCATCAATTCTCCTATCATCTCTAGTCATTGCCAAGCTTTCTGCAAGTAATTGCAAAGGCTATAGCCTGGATCAAGTGCACCTTAGTCTCCAGATTGACATCTATGTTCTTCAGTACTCTGGAGAGGTCCCTGACAGCAGACTTTCCCAATGCAATTAATCATTTGATTTCCTGGCTGCTGGTACCAAGAGTGTTGATGGTGGACCCAAGCAAACTAACACTGTGAACAATCTCAATCTCTTCACCATCTATCACGATACCACCAATTGGCCCAGTGGTGAGAAACATTCAAAAGACAGTATGAATTTAAAATCATAATGGAACTATGTTGTTGTTGTTTGGTGTAATAATGGTGACCCTATAAACAACATATCTGAAGTTTGTCCTATCCTGTACCGTCCTCACAATCCATAATACACTTGAACCCAAGGCTGCAGTCACTGTTGTCAATCTATCTTGTTAGGGTCTTCTATATAGGGGGCCTACTATATGCTGTCTAAAAGAGACACTTGTTAGACTAAAAGATAAATGTTATGTGATACAGAGTCAGAAAGAATTAATACCGGTTTAATAGAGGCCATCAATTGCACGAGAGTTGATTGCCCATCTTTCTCCTGAGGAGGAGCTGGTGCACTGAAATCACATGTTTTGGGGATGACAGTGCAATTCCTTAACCACTAGTCAATGAGAGCTCTCTAAAAGATACATGTACATGATAATACAGTTATGAGAAAAGATGATTGATAATGCAAGCAGCAAACACGAGACAGTGATGTGTCTATACGTACATCAGAAGAATGTTTTTAAGACAAAAAGTGTTACTGAGACAAAAAGGACATTTTATAAGGATACAAAAGTGTATTAACTAGGAAGACATAAAAAAGGACATATTGATAAATGTTATAAAATGGATTAATCTTGGAAACATTATTCTAAGTAAAATGAGTCGGCCGTAAAACACTCCATGTTGTATAATTCCATTTATATGAAACATTCAAATTTGGCAAATCATAAGTAAAGAAAGTAGGTAAGTGTTTGCCAGCAGCTACAAGGAGGTGGGGTGGATGAGGTGTGACTGCTCATAGGTATGGAGTTTCTTTTGGTGTGATAAAAAGTGTTCTGGCATTAAACAGTGTTGGTGATTACACACCTCTGTGAATACTCTAAACACCACTAAATAGTACAATTTCAATTGATGTTTTTATGATATGTTAATTTGATCCAAAAAAAGCTGCTACTAAACACAGCAGAAAATGAAGACAGACTCCCAAGTCCCCAGCAAATCATCAAACAAATAATTAAAAAATGTTTCCATTTCCAGATGGAAGAAACACACCAAGTACTCAACACAAGCATTGAGTGGATTTGATTTTAGCCTACACAGCGCCAGAATGCGCCTTAGAGGGGAGGATGGACGGATTTGATTTCATTTTGGATCCATCATCAAGAAAAGCCAAACACAAAAAAAATGAGAGATGCTTAGTAAAGCAGAGGGTCAATGGAAACCCCAAATGAGACAGTCTGACACACAGCTGCCCAGCAGGCTCAAAGGTACCAGAGGGCACAGAAATGGTATAGGACCAAGCCAACATTTTATTCCGTGATGCATAAAGTCACCATGATGCCAAGCTTCCCCAACAGCAACCCAAAACAAAAAGTTAGTTAGCCTATTCTGGTTTTGTGGATACTGAAAGAAGACACAAGAGTCCTGAATCAGAGAAAATAAAAAATATATATACATACATATATACACACTACTCGTAGCACAGCAAGCAGCATGTGCTTCAGTTTTTTTTTTTTGTTCAGGCTCCCCTTACCCCAAAGTTACAAAGGTGCAACGGGAAGGGGCTCAAACAGACCTTTCTTGAGCACTGGGAGTTGCAGCCAAGCTTGAAGAATTCACTGCTTTTATAGGAAGCCCTAGGCAACCTTGCACTTTGTCCTGATTGGAGACCTTGTCTCATGCCTCAAGTTTGCTTGCTGTAAACACAACCCCCAGAAATGGTCCAGTGATAGGGCAGTCATAGTCATGGGGCTGGCTTTCTTGGCATATGATTTAAGATGTGTATGAGAAGAAGAGAGGCTTGGAGAAATGTCTTACAATGAATGGATGAAAAGAAACCACAACAATGGCTCCTCACTGTGATATTTCCAGGCAACTGGGGAGAATAACAGGCTTCTAGAGAGAAAACAAAGTGCCATAGGATTTCTCACCTTTAACTTTGTAAGCTGGAAGACATCTCATAAATGCCTCATAATTTTCAAGAGAAAGTAATTTCAAAACAGTAATTCTCTAGCTAATTCATCAATTCAGTGCTTGAACACCTTCCTGGCACAGGAATTGTGTCTCGTGCACAGTCACCATCCATGTGTCAGTGTGGAGTGTGTGTTTCTATGATGGGAAGAAGTCTTGCCAATGAGAAGTAGTCAGCCAATGAGAATCCTAGAAATCACAATGGTATGTTTGTTTCAGTCCATTATGTATTTGGTTGTCATGCGGTAGGGGCTGACTTGAAAGCAGTTAACAACAACAAAAACAACATTAGAGGAACAACTAAAGCATTTTAAGAGATAAAACTCTTCCAAAATTTAGGTCTTAAGCACCCTTTCAATAAGAGCTAGTGGAAGACATACTTTACCACGGTGAAGGAGTCACCAAGAACTCAGGAGGTGTGGGGTTCAAGTAATAGAAGCTTTCACCAAAAAAAGCCGCAAACAGCTAGGACAAGAACGAAAGGAACTTGCAACAAGACAGGTCTGCATTCAGGAAGTCTTGAGTATGTCAGAAGATGCCAAGAGAGAGTTCTTCAAGATTTAAAAATATTTAGATAATAAACAATTGAGGGGAAATGAATACAACTTTGAAGAGCCTAGTGTTGAATTCATTTGAAAAACACAAGAAAATCAGGGAAACTAAAACAGTCTTCATTAACTTCAGAGAAAGCAAAATAACGGTATATGTGGTAGATGCTGTGGCATCATCATCCAATCCATCCTTATATCAGGGTGTAACCACTCTCACAGATCCAAATCAGGGATTATCCTAGGAGATGAAAGGTGTTGTCTGCTGACAGCTCACAGCTGTCTTTCTGGAACGTGCTCTTACAGAAAGGAGCTGTTTGCAGCTCTGGAGGCTTGCTGTTGTTAAGTGCTATCAAGTCACTTATGACTTATAGCAACCAATGAACAGATCTGAACCCTGCCCTATCCTGTGCCGTCTTCATCATCTTGAGCCCACTGATACAGTCACTGTATTGGCCATCTTGTCGCGGGTCTTCCTCTCTTTCGATGATCTTCCATCTTTCCAAACATAATGCTTTTCTCTAAAGACTGGCTCCTTCTAACAACATGCTCAAAACAATGAGATGCAGCTTCACCAGCCTTGCCTGCAAGGAACATCCTGGTCATACTTTGTCCAAGAAGTTTGTTCTCTGGCTATCCATGGGCTATCCATTCAGTATTCTTCTCCAACACCATAGCTCAAAGGCATCACTTTTTCTTCTGTGACCTTTATCCACTATCCAATTTTCAGATGCACAGGAAGTAATTAAAAATACCATGGCTCAAAGCAGGTACACCTTAGTCTCTAAACTGACATTGTTGCTCTGAAGCAATACTCTGAAGAAGTCATTGATAGCAGATTTTCCCAAGCTACACATCTTTTAATTTATCTTTTTTTTAAATGAAATTTTTATTTTTTACTGATTTACTTACAAAGCTCGTATAGGTTGTTTTTCACATCAGATATCTTTTGATTTCTTGACTGCTGGTACCAAAAGTGTTGTTTGTAGATCCAAGTAAGAGAAATCGTTGACAATTTCAATCTTTTCTCCATCTATTATTATAATGTTGCCTTTTGGCCCAATGGTGAAGGTTTTTTGTTTTCTTGATGTTGAAGTGTAAACCATACTGAATGCTGCGATCATTGATCTCTTGCAGCAAGCAAATGAAGTCCTCCTCACTTTCATCATCTTCTTGCTGCAGGTTGTTGAGTCCTTCAGTCTTGGTGATAAAGAATCATGCTCCCAAGTGAAAGGCATGTGGTTTGAATCCATAAGCTGCTCGGCGGTTGAAAGGAGGGTTCGGGTTATTGTGATTCAGCCTCTGGAAACCTACTGGAGGGTCTGCTGTGGGTCGGCACAGATTCAACAGCACATAACACCAAGGGAATTGCTTAGGAAGCTCTGATGGCTTAGTCCCTAGGGAGTTGCACTGGTAAAATAAAGGCCACGTCTCTCTGGCTGTTCATATCAACCAGATGAATGGAGAAAGATGTGCAATCTCTTCCCATGTGATTTACATCCTTGGAAAACCACTGAAGGGTTCGCGATGCATAAGTTCTGACTTGATAGTAATAAGAGAGCAGAGCAGTGGGCGAGTGAGGGCGGCGAGTGAGGGGAGTGAGCGGGGGCACAAGGAAGTGAAGCCTCTGCTCATGGAAAGCCACTATTCAATGATCAGTTCCTGTGGCAACACACAGAGGCCCACCTCAGGCTCCAACTGGCGTAAATCCAAGTCCATCCAGTTCCAGAGCTTCCCAATGATTAAGTTGAGCCCTCAATGCCAACTATTAATACATCACAGATTAATTTCCCCCTTTGCAATCCCTCTTCTGAATAGTAATAGCTCAGTTTTGCATGGTGCACAGGCCCCTAACAGGTATCATTCCAAGATCACACCCCTGTCGACCATCAGCACAAACCTCTAGCCTCTGGAGCAGTGTCTGAGAGATGACCTGAGGCAGGCCAAACCTCGTTCACCTGTCACGTGCACGCACATCATAACATAAGCCCCAACCAAAAGAACCAAAATCCACTGCCACCAAAGCCATTTGGATTCTTAGGGACCCTACCAAACTGACTAGCATTATTCCATGGCATTTCCAAGGCTTTGACTTTTATTGAAGTAGAGTGCCTTACTTTTCTGTCAAGAAGCAGCTAGTGGATTTGAACCACCGACCTTGTGGTGAATGCTTAGCCTACACTCTACCAGGGTTCCTTAGCACTTGAGGAAAGTAAAATGTTGCTTGAGTTTCAAGGTTGTCGATTTTTGTGAGCTTTCATTATTATCTCTTAGTAAGCAAAAGGGAGATTTACAGATGCTAGAAGAGACAGAAAGTGGCAGTTAGCAAGGCTCCAGCTCTTCCTCCGATTGCACATTCTCCCTCCCTTGTCTCAGGTAAGGAAACAGGAGACATTCTGTGCATAAATATGTGAGGTGGTTCTAGCAGAATGGATAACATCTGTGGGCCGTTTAGGATGCATTCAAACTTCACAAGTTCACTCCAAGTTTAGCACTGAAGCCCTCATTTCCCAGGCTCAGGTTCCACTTTTGGGGAGAATATATGATATCCCTGTTCAAGAAACGCAGCCTCGTAAGCACAGCTCATAAAACCTGGATGTGGTGGGGTGCTCACTCAATGAAGGCTGATGAGCTGAGTGTAAATGAATTAGAAACATGTGGATTTCATGTTCGGGGTGTGTATGTTGAGGTTAAAAAAAGAAAAAGGTGTTTGCTGAAAGCAGAACAAGGGACTTGGAATTTGCAGCATTCAATCAGAAGGAATAACCCATGAATCCGTGAAACCGGAGCAAGAAGCCACCTTGGCCTCCTTCCCATCGCATTATCTATGTGGTATTCTGCCTGTTTACAACAACGTGTCTGTCTGCCTTTGCATTCCAAACTCTGCACTAACTGGGCTTGGATGGTTACCATTTAAACAGCTTTCCCCCAGACGGCATTTTCCAGGACAAAGTTATGGAAAATAAGATGAGGAGAAACCGTCTGAGAGCCCAGACTCTTCCCTGGAATTAGGAAACTGGGGTGTGTGTGGGGGTGTGTGTGTGTGTGTGTGTGTGTGTTGGGTGGGGGGGCGCGGAACTGAAGAAAAAGAGAGGTAAGACTGTCTACTTCTTAGCCTTTCCTGTTCTCAAGGAGAAACTTTCAGGGACATTATATTATTAAAATTTAAATGCAAAAACATACAGCCCATGAACTGGCATAGTGTGTCAGATATTTGACTACTAACCAAAAGGTATGTGGCTCGAATCCACCAGCTGTTTCACAGGAATAAAGACAAGGCAGTCTCCACTGAAACAGATGAGAGAGAAACTGTTTTAAAGGGTTGTGTGATTAGGTATTATTGTTATGACAGGAGTCCAGAGCGAAGGCTGCATAGTAGAGTGGACTTGAGGGGAGGGACTGTATAACAATGAAAGAATTTTTCTTTTACTTTTCAAAGAAAAGAGTGAACTGGAGGGGAGGGGTGGGCAGGGAAAAAAGTGAAACAATGAATGAATGGAAATCCAAAGTCTCTGTAAACTTTGATTAAAAGAAAAAAAAATTTTAAAAAAGATGAGGCAGTCTCCTCTCATAAAGATACACAGCCTCAGAAACGCACTGGAAGGTCACCACGGACTGAATCAACTCTCTAAGATCCCAAACCTTCCACCTCACCGTGCAACTGTGCAATTTAAGCTTTAGCCTTCCCCACACAGAGCTCTGTAGAATTTTATTTACTGGACAGGCTTAACAGTCTTAGACGTACAGGTTTGTTGTTGGTGCCATTGAAACAGTTACGATTCACAGAGGTCCTCATCCTGCTCCATCATCACCATCTCCTCCACAGTCAAGCCCATTGTTGCCGTCTCTCTATCTGTCCATCTCCTTAAGGACCCTCCTCTCTCTTGCTTTTTTCTCTTTGCTCCTCTCTACCTTTCCCAGCATGATTGCTTTTCCCAAGGACTGGCAAAAAACCCACAAAAAACAAATAAAAATTTGCGGTTGCATTGGAACCAACTCAGAGCTGATCGCTAGGGTATTTCCAAGGCCATAAATTAATTTGGGAGCTTGCTCTCCAAGAATTCAAAACAGTAAATAAAAACTGTAATTCGGAAAAACCCTGAATATAAATATCAATATTAAAAAATCTTGAATATCAATATCCCCTAAATTGTTTTCAGTGTCGCTCAGACTTAAACATCATTCTGGTAGTGTGTAATGCTCTAATTGATGGTCTTGGAAGGATGCTAGGTTGCGGACTAAGGTGCACCTGACCCAAGCAATGCTATTGTCATTTGATTCATATACTTGTGAAAGTTGGATAATGAATAAGGAAGATCCAAGAATTGATGCCTTTGGATTGTGGTGCTAGTGAAGAATACTGACTATCACATAAACTGTCAAAAGAACAAACAACTCTGTCTTGGAGGAAGTATGACCAGGATGTTTCTTAAAGGCAAGGATTGTAAGACTTTGTCTTCCATGCTATCAAAAGGGGCCATCATAGTTGGAGAGGCAGAGGGTCAGAGAAGAAAAGGACAACTCTCAGTGAGATGGACTGACACGACGATTGCAATAATGGACTTATGCACGGCGGAAATTGTAAGAATGGTACAAAATTGGGCAACGTTTCGAACTGTTATACCTACTTCCACAATGAGTCACAGTCAACTCAAAAGCTGGTAACAGCAACAAACTTGAACATGCCTTAGAATCACCCAGAGAGCTTGGTAAAACACAGATTGCTGACTCCTATCTCTGGATTTTCTGATTCAAGTAGGTAAAGAAATGGGGCCAAGAATCTAGAGTTCTAACAAGTACTCAAATGATACTGATGTTGCTGGTTGAGGGACCACTTTGAAAACCACATGCTCTTGAAGGAGGATGGAGAAAGGAAAACCATTTGGCAGGCAGACCACTATGACAGCCTTAGGACACACAGACTAAGGTGTCATACAGAAAGATATTCAGTATAGTCTCATTATCAGTCTGCTCACTAAGTTAAAGGTTAGAGCCATAAACATGTTAGTTAGAGACTCAAGCCTATAGGCATTTGGAGCCTTGTCAGGGGAAGGTGTATTCTGAAGTATCAGGTGCAGTTTCTGGTGGTCTAGGAGCCTAATGGCAAGAAGCTGTGCTGCAAACTCAAAGGCACATGGTTTGGATCCACCAGTTGTTCTGTGGGTAAAGGAGGGCAATTTTTTCCTGTGAGAGTAACTGTCTCTGAAAACCCATAGGAAGGTCAGCTATGGGCTCCTTCCAACTCAATGGCACTCAACAACAACAGAGGGTAGGATGTGGGTAGGGAGTTGTGATGCCAATCCAAATGCAGGTAGTTCAAATCCACCAGTTGCTCCAGGAGAGAAATATGAGCAATTTCCTTCCATGAAATTTATAGCTTCTGCAAACCCGCTGGAGGGTCAGCTATGAGTCGGTTCCAATTCAACAACACATAACACCACCACCACCAACAACACCCTGCAGAAAGCAGAGAGAAAAGAAAATTCTTTCCTTAGCATCTGCATGTGGCTTTAACCTATTCTCAACTTTACAACCTTTATATATCTACTGCATGAAAGGAAGCCCCTGGTGTTATGTTGGCAGTTCAAATGAAATGTTGACAGTTCAAATCCACCCAGTGGGCTCTATGTGAGAAAGACCTGGTGACCAGATCCCTTCAAGATTACAGCCTAGAAAACTCTCTGGGGCAAGTTAAACTCTATCACATGGAGTTGCTGTGGGTTGAAATCATGTTTCGTCCTACCACCTTTCTGGCTTTGTGTATCCTTGTAATGTCAATGCCATAGCTGGCATTCTAGCTCTGCTAAAACAAGTTCATCTGACCTTGCAAATGTGTCCAAGCCCACCTATGACTGAAAACCATCCCTGACTATTTTGTTCTCACAGATCTTGCTGCTTGACACTAGGTAGAACATTGTACCTGAAGGGGTGGGGAGGAGGGCATTTTGGGCAGAGGTCAGAGCAGCATGTGCAAAGGCCTGTGATTGTTTCTGCTGAATTAAAAAAAAAAAAAAGGACAAGTGACGGTAAGCATGGTGTACATCATGCCTATGGCATGTTATGGACACAGGAAATGGCACGCCCAAAGCCTGAGGAAATACGACCCATCTCGGGGGAGCTGACTGACACTCGGTGTGACTGCTGTAAAGAGCAAGGCGGAAGGATGCACCACCCCGGTCACGGGAGACCATTGTTCTTGTAGGAAGAATGAATATACTTGTCTGGATTCCTATGACGGCCCCTGGCTGGTGCTCTTGGTACTTTTCCAGAGAGCAAAACAGGGAACAGCAGTAGCTTCTCAGTCGTATAAAGTTCCTAGGCATGTAACAGCACAGTATTTGGCTAAGCCAGCTTCGCCCCAGGTATACAGCCTTTCTCTGAAATGGGGCCTCTCTCTCACTGCTCTAGTGCTGTAGTGGTAAAAGCACTCAGCTGCTAATGGAAATGCTGACAATTTAAGCCCATCAGTCACTAATGGGCGATCTTCTCCCATAACTATTACAGCTTTAGAAACTAGTAGCCTAGACAGCACTGGAATAAATTTTTTTTTTAAATAGTAACTCTAAAGCTGGAAAATGTGAAAGGAAATAAATAGCATTATGGAAATCAAATCCACCACACAAACTCTTCATGCTGTGTGACACCCAGTGTTACATCTTAAAATGTTACATTTCATAAAATAAAATAAAAATGAGTCTCTGTCAGTAACGTGCCAGTTGGACCAACTGTCAGGAAGCAGCTTGACAGCTTCAATAGAAGCAGAAGTCATTACCAGTTTTTCATGTCTTGGGGAAAACATGGATCTATATGCATCTATCCTATTAAAAATAAGAAATGTACACTTATTTATTAGAAAAATGATGCTGGCTGGGGTTTTTCTTGAAACTATTGAAACTGACATGATGGAATCAGGAAAGGTTTTACCAGGCATAGAAAGGTGTTAATGAGGAGGAGCTAGAAAAGGAACAAAGAAACAGAAGTAACAGCTTGTGCAAAGGCCCTGTGGCAAGGAGATGAGTGCATCTAGAGAAGTCGCTCCTTGTTAAGTCCCTAGCTCTCATGATTTCTCTGGAGTAGAGTTACCAGGAGGAGTCCAGGTGGTATAGGAGGTTAACTGTTGAGCTGATAACCAAAAGGTTACCATTTAGAAACCACCCACCAGTTGATTCCAGGAAGAAAGCTGAGGCAGCATGTTCCTGTGAACATTTACAGCTTCAAAAACCCAGTGGGGCAAGTCTATCCTGTCCTATAGAACTACTGTAAGTAAAAATTGCCTTAGTGATAGTAAATGAGAATTGTTGTCTATTGTTATGTGCCGTTGCCTACGACTCATAGAGACTCTGTGTACAACAGCCCTAAAGCCTGCTCTATCTTGAGCCAATCTCATTGTCTCACTGTCTCTGACACATCTACCCCCATTAACCCAGTCATTGAAACAACCCATCTCATTGAGGGTCTTCCTCACCTGCGCTGTCCCTCCATCCTCCCAAGCATCATGTCCCTCTTCGAGGACTGATTCCCCCTTGTAAGGACATGTTGTAACATGTCCAAAGTATGTGAGATTCAGAATCCTTGCCTCCAAGGAGCAGCCTGATTTCACCTTCGCCTGGATGAACCTATTTGTTCTCTTAGAAGTCCATGGTATATTCAGTACTCTTCTCATGTAAGTGACCAGTTCAGTATGAACTTCACCTGTACAACAAACCACGTTTAGTGTAAGTCTTGCCCCCTGCAACATTTGGGGCATCCATATTTTACAGACCATATATATACTAAATAAAACCTCAAAACTCACATTCATTGCCATCAAGTCAGAACCAACTTATAGCAGGGCCTCCAGTGAGATTCAAAGACTGTAAACTGCATGGGAAGGTGAAGGACCATCTTCCTCCTAAGTACCTGCTGGTGGATTCAAACTGGCAGGGGCTGTGGCCTTGGAGTTAGCAATGCAAGGCCCAATGGACTATACTGCCGTTAAAATTAAAAAATGATTCACTGTGTACCTTCAATAAAATAAGTGAGTACCCTTTCTTTTCATTTGTTACACCTAGCTGTTTTATGCAAACAGACGAGATAGATGAAATAGAGATTAGCTAGCTAGATAGACAGACAGATAGATAGATATAGATAGAGATATATATAGGTATATATGTTGTTGTTATGTGAAGTCGAGTCGCTTGCCACTCATAGCGACCATACGTACAACAGCCCTAAACTCCGCTCTGTCCTGTGCCAGTCGCACTGTCTCTGACACTCCCATCCCGATTATCCCAGTCACTGAATCAATCCACCTCATAGAGAGCCTTCCCCTCCTGCACCGTCCCTCCACCCTCCCAAGCAAGATGTCCCTCTCCAAGGACCAGTCCCTCCTCACAACATGTCCAAAGTATGTTAGACGGAGCCTCAGAATCCTTGCCTCCAAGGAGCCGCCCAGTTTAACCATTTGCAGGATGAATCTTGTTTGTTTTTCCAGCAGTCCATGGTACTTTCAATACTCTTCTCCAGCACCACAGCTCAAAGGCATCAATACTCCTTCTATCCTCCTTAGTCACTGTCCAACTCACTGATGCATAACAAGTGATAGCAAAGACCATGGTCTGTATCAGACACACCTTAGTCTCCAGAGAGACACCACTGCTCTTCAGTACCCTGGAGAGGTCCCTAACAGCAGACTTTCCCATCGTAATACGCCTTTTAATTTCCTGACTACTGGTGCCAAGAGTTTTGACTGTGGAGCCAAGCAAATTAAAGCTGTGAACAATCTCAATCTCTTCACCATCCATCCTGATGCTGCCAATTGGTCCAGTGGTGAGAATCTTTGTCTTCTTGACATTGAGCCTCAATCCATACTGAAGGCTGCAGTCCTTGACCCTCTGCAGCAAGCGCTTCATTCAGGTCCTCCTCAGTTTCAGCAAGCAGGGTTGTGTCATCTGCATAACGCAGATTGTTGATAGATCTTCCACCAATCTTGACCCCACATTTCTCCTCATAGAACCCAGCCTCCCGGATAAACTGTTCTGCACACAGGTTGAATATATAGGTATATACAGATGTATTTTTTAAATAACAGTACTTTTCCTCAGCATGAATCTTCTCTGATGGTTGACACTTTTCCTTCTCAGGGATAACATCAATAGGGCAACTAAAGAGCAGGAAGAGTTCTCTAAGAAGTAGATCTGTCTGTCCATCCTTGTCATTTCACAGACAAGAACAAGACGCCTGTGGCCACTCAAGGTCACAGATAGAGAAGATGTGGCCACTTCTTTCATGCTTCCCTGCTGGGCTGAGGACAGCACCCAGCACATTAAAAAACAGCTTAATCAATTGCTCAATTGAATTAACAAGCTAATTTACATGCCTCTGTACAGAGGGAGATGAATAGATGCAATCCCAGGCACCCAGGAGCTTTCAAAACCAAAATAAACAGCAAGCCAGACAGAGTAAGAGTCATTTGCACAAGGACAAACACAGGGATAGACACAAAGGACTCCCGTGAGGAGCCGCCCTGGCCAACTAGACTGCAGCCTTTTCTCAGAGGTTCTGCAAGAGCCTGGGAACCAAGGCTTCTCTCCTCCAGCCTTGAATGACTGGAGTTTATTCCTGCACGGAGGCCCACTAGATTGACACGGCGAGTGTAAAGGTTGACCATTTCGACCTTCCAATGGAAATTGTGACCCTCCGTGGACTCACCAGCCAGCCCAATTTGTCTCTTTCAAACCCTGGTTATTTGCCCCAGAATTTTTCTCAGTCTCTCTGCAGGCAAGACACGTTCCACCTGAGTATGCATAGCCACCAGGAGAAAAGGGCCTGGGCAGCCCCTCCACCACTATTTACCAAAGAATGAATGCAGCTCTGGCCATTCAACTTGGACTGAATGTGGCGAGGCTAATTCCATCCCCTCCCGCCTGCCCCTGTAACCCAGGCTTTCATTCCTCCATGGGCCTTTAAAAGATGTCAATCCATCCCAATCACAATGAAATGCAAGCATTTCACTTCCCCAAAGCCAAACAAGGGTTTGGACAAATGGGAAACGGAGGTTCTCTTGTGGCGGCATGAAAAGAGGATTCAGCAGCCTGGGCTCCCTCTCAAAGGCAGCACCGGAGAGGATGTTCTTGTTGTGGCCACACAAAGCCGGGCATGAGCTCACCACGCCAGAACCTAATTGAAACCTCAGGCTGAGACCGTGTTTTGTGGTATTAGGGGGGTGGAGGCGAGGATGGTCAGAGACAAAGGGGAAAAACAACGGATGTGTACAGAAGAAGCATGAAAAGCAGCCCACTTCTTGACTGTGGTGCAATTTGGATGGTGGCCACTGAGTTAAATGAGGTGTAGCCTTCCTCTCAATCTCACTGTGACCCGGAGTCTGTTTATAGAAGTGGCTGCTGTCAGTAATATTACTCCACAGGCAAGTTTGTAACATCCATTCCAACCAACCAATCAATAGCCTGTCAAGTGGACATCAACACATGGCACCTCTGTGTGTGTGTGTGTGTAGAACTGTGCTCTTCACAGCTTTCAACGGCTAATTTTTCTGACATAGAGCACCAGGACTTTTCTCTGCATGGATTCAAACTTCCAAGCTTCTAGGTAGCAGAGTGCATGAACAACTTGCCTCACTCCGGGCCTCCTCTAAACCATGATGAAACCCATAGACAGTTGGTTGATTTCAACTCATGACAGCGCTCCATTGAGCTTCAGAGGCTGTGAAATTTAACAGGAAGAGACTGCCCATTTCTTTTCTGTGGAGTGGATGTGGATTTCAACTGCTAATCTTTCAGCTAGCAATTTTATATATTATGCACTATGCCACCAGGGAGTCTTTTAAAACCTCCACAGTCATGAGGTTAGAGGATGCTGTTCATCTTTCTCCTGCAGAGTAGCTGGTGAGTTCAAACCTCTGACCTCCAGGATGTATTAACCTCCTGACTGCAATTCATGATGACCCCGTATGTATAGAGTAGAACTGTGTTTCAAGGAGTTTTAAAAGCTTTGTT
Organism: Elephantulus edwardii; assembly: GCF_000299155.1. Lineage (NCBI taxonomy): Eukaryota > Metazoa > Chordata > Mammalia > Macroscelidea > Macroscelididae > Elephantulus > Elephantulus edwardii. The sequence continues at coordinate 11,081,854 of NW_006399816.1, forward strand.
GTTTTATTTTAAACATGTTACCACAAATGATGACAAAATGTGTTTTTAAGCACGGTGGTCAATTTAAAAGTGTGCGGCAATGTGTTAAATAGATTGCCAAGGTTTATGGGTTTTGTTTGGTTTTGGTTTTTTAGGCTCCTCTTAGTGAGTTTGGACTGCAAACCTTTGGGTTCGTAGGTAAGCACTTAATCACTTCTAACATCCAAGGACTTCTTTTCCAAACCCAAAGCTTTCCAGTTCTAATGCACAGCAAACCTATAGGGCACGAGAGAACTGCCCTATCAGATCCCCAAGGCTGAACATCTTTGCTTGAATATATACTGGAGGGTTTAAATGGCTGGTCTTTCACTTATAAACCAAATCCTTAACACATTATGTCACCACGCTCCTCAGGCATCCATAAAAAAATCCAGGACTCTAACTCATGGCTTTTGAGCTGAAACAGACTCATAGCTGCCCTTCCAGTAAAATTTCAGAGGCTGTAAATTACATGGGAGAAGACTGTCCATCTTCCTCTTGCAGAGTGGATGACAGATTCAAACTTCCTGCCTTTGGGTTGGCAGCACAACTCCTTACCCACTAGGCCACCAGCAGAGGGCTCCCACGTTGTCGTTGTTATATACCTCCACGTCAAATCAACTCATAGCTGATCCTCCAGTGAGTTCTCAGAGACAGTATATACTGTAAGGGTGGAGACTACCCATTGTTCCCCCAGAGAGTAAACAAGTTCAAACTGCACACCTTGGGGTTGACAGTACAACTCCTTATCACGAAGCCACCAGAGCTCCCTAGCATTACTATTGTTGTTGTTGTTAGGTACTACTGAGTCAAGTACAACTCATAGCAACCCTATGAACAACAGACCTGAATTCTGCACTGATCCTGGGCCATCTCATCATCTCGGACACACATGAGCCCACGGCTGCTCACTGTGTTAATTTCACTGTGGGTTCTTCCTCTTTTCACTGATCCTCCAACTTGCCAAGCATGATGTCCCTTTCCAATGAATAGCCTCTCCTAGCAACATGACCAAAGAATGTGAGATGACGCTTTGCCATCTTTGACTCTAAGGAGCAACCTGGACACACTTTCTCCAAGACCTATCTGTTGGTTCTTTTGGCAATCCAGAGGAGACTATCCGTGGACACTCGTCTCTACCACCACAAAAGGCATCAATTCTTCTGTCATCCTATTCATGGTCCAGCTCTCAGACGCACAAGTGGTTGAAAAGACCATGTAGGATCCATTAAAACATAAACCACTTTCACTGAGTCCATGCACACTCATAGCAATGCTGCAGGACCAAACATAACTGCCCAGAGTATTTCCAAGACTGTAAATCTTTACAGAAACAGAATATCATATCTTTCTCACACGGAGAAGCTGGTGAGTTCAACCGATGATCTTTTGATCATCAGTCAAAAGATTTAACCACTAAACCATTAAAGTTCCTCCATGCATCCACTAAATAATAGCTCTGGTGGCTTTTCTAGAAGGATCCATTTCCTCTTTTTCTTAATTGCTGTCAAGTTGGAACCAACTTAGAGCTGCTCCTCCACTGGGTTTCTGAGGCTGTAGATTCTCACCACTGGGCCAACTGGCAGCATCATGATAGATGGTGAAGAGATTGAGATTGTTAACAGCTTCAGTTTGCTTGGCTCTACAGTCTCTCGGTACCAGCAGTCAGAAAATCAAAAGACAAATTAATTGGGAAAGTCTGCTGTCAGGGACCTCTCCAGAGTACTGAGGAGCAACAATGTCAGTCTGGAGACTAAGGCATGCCTGATCCAAGCCACAGTCTTTGCAGTTGCTTGCTATGTGTTGGAAAGCTGGACAATGACTAGAGATGCTAGAAGAAGAACTGAAGCCATTGAGCTGTGGTGGTGGAGAAGAGTACTGAATATATCATGGACTGCCAGGAGAACAAATAGGTTCACCCTAAAGAGGTTGAAATCAGGCTGTTCCTTAGTGACAAGGATTCTGTGGCTTCGTCTGATGTACTATGAGCACGTTGCAAGGCAGATCCAGTCCTTGGAGAGGGACATCATGCTTGGGAGGGTAGAAGGACAGGGCAAGAGAGGAAGACCCTCGATGAGATGGACTGATTCAGCCACTGGGGTAATGGAGGTAGGTGAGTCAGAGACAAAAATGTTGACACAGGATAGAGCAGAGTTTAGGTAGTTGTACAGAGGGTCGCTATGGCAAGCAACTTGATGGCACATAACAACAACAAACTGAGAGGGAAGAGATTCACATCTTTCTCTGAAGAGCAGCTGGCAGACTCAAACCACCAGAGAGGAGTGGGTTTTTGGTCAACAACATAATTCCCTAAAGTCACAACCACCAGAGTTCTCTGATGGACTGTTGGTTGTTATGCACCTTCAAGTTAGGACCTTCAAAACGTCTACGTAAAGAAATGCAACAGGAAAGATGCTGGCTAGACATTTTTTAAAAAAAGCAACAAGCTTCTGTGAATCTATAGAAATGCACAAAGAGAAAGAGACTGATTTTTGCCTGGTCGTTAATGTGGGTTTGAATCTGAATTCTGTCGCTTCCTAAGAGTATGTCACTGGGTAAAATGACTTTCTGTCTGAGGACCTTGATTTCCTTTCCTGTTAAAATGGTATCCCAATGCTTATCTTAAAAAACTTATATGGGGATCAAATAAGAGAGTGTTTTACAAGCACAGGCACTCCATAAACACGAGCTTCCTTTCTTCTCTCCTGAAACTAGATGCCCAGGGAAGTGGTGGAATGTCTGCATTTGGAAGCTTTATAAGAATTGCAGACATCAAAAATAACTACACTTATTGAAATGTGGCAACCGTTGGTAGCTGAAAGATGGACTAAACCGGTGCTCTCACGGCTTCATGGAAATGATTTCACTGCTCCAAAGTAGTTAATTGATACAGGGGGTCCCTCAAGTGCTCTCAGCCACCTGTTCTTTTAATTTACTTTGATAATTGCCATAAAAGCACAGCCCGGTTAAGACAGGCTGGAAGAAGAGTAGCGAGAATGGCTCCATGGCTTGGCTGCGCTTCAGGCCTCCAGGCAGCGTGCGGGCCAAACCTCGGGAATGCTGCTCAGGGTCTCGTTATTCTATTTTCTTTCTCTTTACGGTCCTTACAAATAGACACCTGCAAGTTTCATTAAGCTCTTGGATCTCTATAGAGAGATGATGGGTTTCATTTTCCTTCTTTTCTCTATCTCCTGTGTGCCAAAGGACCATAGTCTTTCTTCTAGAGCCCAACCAACTTCTATGGTCAAATACAGCTTTAAGTGATGGGGTGACTATTCTTATTCTTTGTCAAAAGTTCCCATCAGCAAGCGTATTCAGCCTCCTTTAAAACATGAGATGATAGGCCTGGATGCTTGGGATCAATCTGCCCATCCCACCCCCTGCATACAGCCAGTGAACCTTTATAATATTGACTTGTCTCCTCAACTCAGCTTTGTACTTTACCATGACTATGTACGCTATACTCTGCTTTCCCTTCAAAAGGGTTAAAAAAATAGTTACATTGGAGTAGATTCTGATTTGTGATGACCCCATTCACATCAGACTGCAGTTCTGCTCCATAGGCTTTCAGTGGCTGGGACTTGGAAGTAGACTGCCAGGTCATTCTTCAGAGGCGTCTCTGGATGGACTTGAACCTCCAACCTTTTGATTAGCAGAGGAATGTGTTAATACTCTGCATCTAAGGACTAAGCCAAAATACCAAGCCCACTGGCATTGAGGGAATTCTGACTCTTACTGACTCTGTAAGTCAGAGGAGAACTGGGCCACAGGGTTTCCAAGGCTGTAAATTTTCTCCCTTGGAGTGGCTCGTGGGTTTGGACAGCTGACCTTTTGGTCAGCAGCCAACAGTAACCACTATGCCAACAGAGCTTTCACCCAGGGAGTAACCAAACATTATTACTAAAACACTGAGAGGCCTGGCGTATGAGAGGACTCTCTCTGAATGTCCAGAATGTCTGAGATGAAAAGAAGTACATTTCTGACCGAGTAATCCAGGTTATTATCAACCCCTTCCCTACCATCAATGGGTAAATGGTTGGGTAAACTACTTTCTGACAGACGGTCAAGCACAAGTATAGGTAAAAGCCATTCAAGGTCTTTCTCAGTAGGTTCAGAGTGCTAGAGGTTAGAGGAAGCTTTTCAGACAGAGGAGGGGAAAAACAGACAGATCAGAATTTGGGTTTCAATCTGGTGTTGCTAAGTGTCACCCGGTTGAGTATGACTCCTAGCGGCCCTATGAACAACACACCTGAACCCTGTCCTATCGTGTGCAATCGTCACTTATTTTTTTAAAAAGTCAAACTTATCCATAATTTGTTTATGCGATCCATAAATCTTCCAACAGTTTCACTTGTATTTCTCAGTCCTCTTTGTCCTCCCTCATCTTCCAATTTCCCCAGCTAGTCAAATCATATTAAAAGTTCCCTAAAAAACCAATAAACAAAAAATATACCCATTGTCATCAAGGTACTTCTGACCCACAGTGACCCTACACGTCACAGGAGAACTGCCCCACAGGGTTTCTGAGGTTGTAAACGAGACAGGAGCAGACGCCACATCTTTCTCCTACCGAGTGGCTGGTGGGTTCACCAGGGACCTTTCGGTCGGCAGGAGAGCACTGACCCACTGCACTATCAGGGTGTCTTTCAATCTCATTACAAAACAAACTTTCTCTTTCCTTGTGTTTGAGTGAGAACTGACTCGGCTGACTCTCCAGTGTGTTTCCAAAACTGTAAAAAGCATGGTAGGAGATTTCCCACCCTTCTCTGGAGGAGCCATTGCTGGATTTGAACCATCAGAGACAGACAGCCTTTGGGTTAGCAGCTCAACTCCCCGCAGCCTTGGCTAAGTGGGACTGTGACAGAAACTCTCTTCAGTATGTGGTCAGAGATCCCATCAGGCCCATCTTGTTAGGGTTTTTTAATAATGGATATTGTTGTGGTTGTTGTTATGTGCCATCAAGTCACCTGCAACTCATAGCAACCCTATGTATAACAGCCCTAAACCCTGCTCTATCCCTTCCCAATCTTATTGTCTCTGACACCCCTACCCCCATTACTCCAGTGACAGAATCAATCTCATCAAGGGACTTCCTCTCCTGTGCTGTCCTCCTTCTACTCTCCAAAGCATGACATCCTTCTCCAAGAATTGATCCCACCTTGCAACATGTCAAAGTATGTCAGATGAAGCTTCAGAATCCTTGCCTCCAAGCAGCAGCCCTGCTTCACCCTCTCCAGGACGAAGTCGTTTGTTCTCCTAGCAGTCCATGGTATATTCAACACTCTTCTCCAGCACCACAGCTCAAAGACATCAACTCTCCTTCTACTATCCCTAGTCATTGTCCAGCTCTTATAATAAATAAGAGTGATAAATGTTAATATTTCTTGGTTTGTATCTTTAAGAAAAGAATTAGGATATGCTGTTCATTTTATTGTTTTGCACTTAAAATTGAAATCTATATGCCAGACCCTATGCAAACATTTAAAGCCTGCTGTGGCCTTATGTGTGTATGTATATGCGTGAAAACACACACATATACACAAATTTAAAGGATGAGCATATGAATGAAATAAGTACAACTGGTAGCCACATTCCAACTGTTAAATATGATCTCCTCTCAGACCATTTTACCCTACAGGAATTTATTTCAGAGCTTTTATTCTTCCTTGTTCATCTAAAGAGTCGACTATTTCCTCAAAGAAGGTAATACCTTCTGGTAAATGGAAAAATCAGCTGTCCCCTGGAAATGAAGATGACATTTCTGACCTCAAACTGATAAAGCATGTGTGGAGGTGGCTGTGTTCCCCATTACTGGGGATAGGTTTCCATCACCGCTTCCACATTCTCCTATGGCTGGCACACAGTGGGGTCTCCTCATGGGGTTGGTGAGCAAATTAATGAATCATTGAATGGCTACGGGGATGAACCCAACCGCTACTCGGCCGAAATTTAAGAAGCCCAGAAGATCATTAAAAGGCAAACTGAGCCTGGCTGAAGGCACACGTCCAGGAGTCTGAGCAATTCCTTCAACCCCAGTCTCCTGCCTGTCAGAGAACCTAGGGACATGCTCCCTTGAATGGCCTGTGCAACTGGGTCCGCTGCCTGCATCTTCTACCTGTAGCTTAAACACTGCTAGCTCAGCTTCTGGAAGAAAGAGAAGAGTCATTGTCTCTCACCCATACAGCTGGAGAAACCAAAGTACTGAGTACAATGTCAGGAGAACATCCGAGCCCCTCAGCTCTAAGCTCAGGGATCTACGCTGTGACCAACAGCCATCACTGAGAACAGAACAAGAGCTCTGTCTGAAGAGTTCCTTCTGGAATGTCCATTTCTGCATGTTTTCTCAGTTTTTCCCAGGGCTGAACTCTCTTTAGAAATTGATGCTGATGAATGTGAGCTTCTCTCCATCTCTGAAGCCCTGAGCCCTCTTCCCACTGGATCACAGGCATTTCCTATCCTGGTCCCGATAGCTACTTTCTAACTGTGTTCTAAATCTCCATCCTCTCAGCCTCCTGAATCCCAACTCAGCACACAGAAAACTCCCTTAACTGACTTTAAGTAACTTTAAGGCCTATAAATGTCCTCGCTCAGTCGGCGGTCCAGCTTTCCCTGTCCATCCCAAGAGTGTCCTGGACTCAGCAAACAGAGACTTAGTGAGAGGCACAGCCTAAGGGTCTCACTGATTGTAGGAGAATGATCAGAGACAGATGGGACATCCTGAAGGAAGTCAGCAAGGAGGGTGAACTCAAGAAGCACATGTGAGAGCTGGCTAAGGTCAAGGTCAAGGAGAAGATGGCAGCCCTCTGGCTGGTGCACCAGCAGCTGAGCTCTCAGCTATAAGACTAGTCCCTCTTCAACAAGCACCCAGAGAGGGTGGTGGTGCACTGAGTTTAAGGACCTACACAAAGTCTATGCACAACCAAATGCTCACTATGACTTCATGTAGTCTGCCAGGAGAAGATGGAGCTCCTCCAGACAGCTGGCACATTACAGGGGAGACCCTGCACAACACTGTAGATATCCTATGACCCTGCCTGCATCATTACAATCTGCAAATTTTAGTGGGAACACATCTAGAGCACCACCATTAAGGATACTCCTCTGCTTGGCACCATGGAGAAACTGAACTTCACCCAGACCTTGAGCAAGTCACAGAAGGAGATGGTCAACATATCCCTGGAGGACACACGCAAATAGGTAGGCATGGTCTAGCTGTTTAATCAAGCTGTTGGACATCTGGGCAGGGATGAAGAAGAAATCAAGGTTTAAAGGGACAACCATGGCTCTAGAATGTTCTGAGGCAGGAATGGAGGAATAGATGCCTGGTGATCTTAGAGTCCCATCAGCCCAGCCTGCTGGGAACCCCTGTGCCTTTTTGCTGGCAAACACTCCATAACTTTCCTCTCCATTTCAATCCATTCCAACCCTAAACAAAAATAATGCACATTGATTGACTCTTTTAAAAAAAAGAATAATAATTCAAGGGATGATTTATATGAAGCCAGGTAAAGTAAATTCTCGCAGAAGCTTCGGGTTGTGACTGAGAATGTGTGACATCCTGACTGCTGTTTTGATTTTGCCTTTTGATTTGTCTTTTCTGTGTGTTTGTGTAAACCACAGAAGCAGCTAACTGTTCAGGGGCAAATAACAAATGCCTCTGCCTCTCCCAGGGGAGATTAAATAGCCCTGGGTTGAGAGGAAAATAGAAGATCAAAAGAAGACCCAGACATCCCTGGCTTGCAGGCAGCAAGCAAGCTGCTGAGCAAGGAAGGCTAACCTTTGCTTGAACTGAGAGGAATTTGGGAAAGAGGTTCTGGACTGAGAAAAAAATCCCTAAGGATGTGTCTCTTCAGTGTGACTGTGAACTGCATGTCTCAAACTCCCTGACTGGACCATGCCATTGACTCCTAAGCAATTACTTCATATACATATCACTAACAAGATCAATTTCTTTCTTTAAAAAAGCAAAATGACACACACAATGTCAGCCAGTTCAGCGTGAGAGTGGTATCTTTGAATGGCTGCTACACTTTTTAAAAAGTTAGGTGTTTATTAGAAGCCCTGCTGGTGTACCACTAAAGAAAGCTCTTAGCTGATAGTCAAAAGGTTGGTCGTTCAAACTCACGCAGCAATTCTGCTGGTAAAAGATCTAGCAACCTGCTCCTGCAAAGATTATAATCTAGAAAACACTTTTGGGCTGTTCTACTCTGTCATATAACTCAGAGTCAATAGCACAGCATCCATCACCACCAAAGGCAGAAATCAAGAAAAAAGACTCACCGTGTATGGAATGCCAGCAAGTTCAAGGTGAAAGTTATATCTTCTTTCAACTACTGTTGTTACAGTCTGTTGAGTTGGGACTGACTCAGAGCTGACCCGCCAGTGAGTTTTTAGAGGCTGTAAAACTGCATGGGAGAAGACTGACCATCTTTCTCCTAGGGAGCAGCTGGTAGATTCAAACCACCTGCCTTTGGGTTGGCAGTGCAACTCTATAAGGAGTATGGCCACTAGGCTATGATAGCGCCCTTATTACAGCTAGCAAAATGCTTTTGAGCAAGTAAGGGAGCTATCAGGCCACTGACCCAGGCCCTCAACGCCCCACAACCTCTTTCAGTCTTAAAGAAGTGTAGGCAAAAATCCAAATCCAGTGTCACTGAGTCAGCGCCAACTCGTGACAACCTTCATGGTTTCAAAGGCTGTAAATCTTTATGGGAGGGGACTGTCCACTTTTATTTAGCATATAACAACATCTTGAAAATATTTTCATGTGCATTTTTGTGTTCTTTTGCTTAAGATCACTAAGGGGAAAGGAAAAAAAAAGACTACAGAAGAAAAGTAATTTCTCAAAAGTCTCCCATTTATACCTAAAAAGGGTATGCTTTCTATTACAGCTCACACTTCCTTGAGCTCTTGAAAGCTCATAGGAGTCTGATGCACGGGTGCTGCACAGTTGAGAGAGAATCACCCAGTGAGGGCACCCAGAGCAGATCTGAAAATGTTTCTCCAACACCTGACATCACCCGGACAACTTTGTCCATCAAAAAAGAGACCCCTTTCTATAGCCGCCCAGACAGGTTTTTATAAGATGTTAATGAGTTATGCCTAGCAGCCAGCTTAGAGGGCACCTCTATTCAAAGCTTCAAACAGGGGATAAAAAAACATCCTGCTCAAGTCCCCAGAAGCATAAAACAAAACTCAAGCAAGCTGTGGAAACAACTTGACCCCAGGCCTGGGGCTGCAGTGGATTCTCTAGGGACCAGGGGAAAAGACAGCCAAAACAAAAGAAAAGAAAAAAATCCCCTGAAAACTTGACTCCTAAAGCAGCAAGTGTTGTGATGCAAATAGCCTTTGCATCTAATCATTGTTGATTAGAAAGCAAACAGAAAGAGCCCATTTTTGCTGAAGGTTCCTCAAATACAAACCCTAGAAAAATGAATTATTTTGACCAAATTGTCCCCCAAACCAAGACATAACTGGCTCCTGCTCCCATCATTCCTAAAGGTAACATTCTGAATTAGGAGCCTAATGACATTTTCTTGTTGTGTTTTTTTTTTTTTTAACAAAAGCTGTTTATATAAAGCTCAAGAGTCTGCATATTTTAGGGGTCTTTTCTGTGTCTCTACTAGAAAAGGAGTCACCCTGTTCTGGAAAGGGGGCTGGGGCCACCTGTCAACTCCTCTTTCACGTGGTAACATCTCCATCTGCTGGAAATTTCGATGTCTGCATTAAAGGCAGAAGATGTCTACTTGTCCCTATTAATTTCGGATTTCTATTTTCTCTTTCATGCCTTGTGTGAGAGTTTAAAAATAGAAGCACTCGGTGTATTCTGAGGGAGCAGTCTAGAAGCAGAGTCTTAACTCCATTTTAAGTCTAGACATGGGTCTGAAATCCACGCTGGATTTTCAAAAGCAGTTCCTGTGACCTTGATGCTGATCTAACCATACACTCTAAAGCAGATACTCTTCTTTGCGGAGGTCTAGCACGGTTATCACAATCTATACTTGCAAGGTGTTTGCACTGTAGTTTCCCCCCCCCTTTATTAATATATTTTAGATAAATATTTTATATGTTTAAAAAATTAACATTATTAATTACTTGCTTACTTCATTCCTGCCTTCAATAATTCATTCATTCAGTTAACAAATCCATTTTTAATACTTTTTAATTATATATCTTTGTAGATACAATGAATGTACTTTTTTTACAGTATATTCTTTCTGTTTCATTTTTCCCCATTCATTCATTGTTGCACATATTCCTCCCTTCCCACCCCTCCCCCCAGTTGCTTTTCTCTTTGAAAAGAAAAAAGTTCTTTCATTGTTATACAATCCCCTTAACCCCCAACCCAAGTCCACTTAACTATACATTTCTTTTTCTGGTATCTTATCATGAAAATAATACCTAATCATATATTCCTTTTAAATCATTCTCCCTCTCATCTGTTTCAATGCAGTATACATTATTTATCCCCTCTTTTCTTAGGCTCCCTCCAACCCCAAACTGAGTCTGTTTTACAATAGTGCACAATACAGTATTTGTCCTTTTGTGACTGAGATATCTCACTCAGCTTAATGTCCTCCAGGGTCACCCATTTTGTATAATATTTCATGAGTTCCTTGTTTTTCAATGCAGCATAGTAGTCCATTGTGTGAATATACCACAGCTTCTCTAGCCATTCATTTGTTGATGAGCACTTGGGTTGTTTCCAACCCTTTGCTATTGTGAACAAAGCCACAATAAATATGCTTGTGCATATATCTGCTTGGGTGGCAGTTCTGGTTTCTTTGGGGTATATTCCCAGTAGTGGAATTGCTGGATCAAATGGTATTTCTATTTCCAACTTTTTGAGAACGCGCCATACTGCCTTCCAGAGTGGTTGCACCATTTTACGCTCCCACCAACAGTGAATAAGGGTTCCAGTTTCTCCACAACCTCACCAGCACTTGTTTTGCTGTTCTGTTGAATTTTGCTATTCTTATTGGGGTGAGATAACTCATAGTTGTTTTGATTTGCATCTCTCTTAGAGTTAGGGATTTTGAACACCTCTTCATGGGTTTGTATGTCATCTGAATATCTTCTTTGGTGAAGTATCTATTCATATCCTGTGCGCATTTTGCAATTGTTTTGTTTACCTTTATCTTCTTGTGGCGCTCAAGTATTCTATAAATTCTAGATAGAAGTCCCTTATCAGATATGTCATTGCCAAATTTTTTTCCCCAGTCTGTGGCTTTCCTTTTTACCCTCTTGGAGAACTTTTGGGATGCGTATAGGGATTTGATTCTTAGAAGGTCCCATTGATCTATTTTATCCTCTCCTGGTTGGTTGTAGGGTTTTTAGGATACTTGGAAGACTGCTCATGTTGTGGATTGGGACTTCTAGAGTTCTTTCAAGATTTTTTTCTAACAAAGTTTACAGTCCTCGGTTTTAGTCCTAGGTCCTTGATCCACTTTGAGTTTGTTTTTGTATATGGAGTGAGTTGTGGATCTTGCTTGAGTTTTCTGTAGATAGTTTTCCAATTTTGTCAAAACCATTTGTTTAAAAGGCTGTCATTTCCCCACTTACCTGATTTCATCTCCTTGTAAAAAAATCAGTTGACCATAGTAGATGGGCTGATTTCTGGGTTCTCAATTCTATTCCATTGATCTATGTTTCTGTCATTGTACCAGTACCACGCTGTCTTGACCACCACAGCTGTGTAGTAGGATTTGAAATCAGGGAGTGAGATGTCTTCTACCTTGTTTCTCTTTTTAAAGAATGCTTTGCTTATTCGGGGCCTTCCTCCATTCCAAATGAAATTTGAAAAAGCCTTTTCCATCTCGTTAAAGAATAGAATTGGTATTTGTATTGGGATTGCATTGAATGTGTAATTTGCCTTTGGTATTATTGCTATTTTCACACTATTAAGTCTTCCTATCCATGAGCAAGGTATAGTCTTCCATTTCTCCAGGTCTCTCTTCTTTTTTTCCCCCTGATACTAATGTTTTGTAATTTTCTTTTAATAAATCCTTTGTGCTTCTGGTTAGAAGCACAAGTATTTAATCTTCTGATTAGCTATCGTGATGGGTTTGTTTTTCTCAGGTCCAGTTTTGTATTCTCTGTCACTGTAGAGAAATCCAATTGATTTTTGTATGTTGATGTTGTATCCTGCCGCTTTGCTGAATTGGTCAACTGTGTCCATTAGTTTTCTTTCTGAGTCTTTAGGGTTTTCTAAGTACATTATCGTATCATCTGCATAGAGAGATGATTTTACCTCCTCTTTGCAAATTTTGATACCTCTTTCCTCCTCTTGTCTCATTGTTATTCCTAAGAATTCCAATACAATATTGAATAGGAGAGGTGATACTGGGAATCCTTGCCTATTTCCTGTTCTCAAAGGGAATGTCTTTAATCTCTCTCCATTGAGAACAATGTTGGCTCTTGGGTTTGCATATATGCTTTTAACAATGTTGGAGAAATTCCCCTCTAATCCTATTTTGTTGAGTGTTTTGTCAAAAAAGGGTGTAGGATTTTGTCAAAGGCCTTTTGTGCATCAATTGACAGGATCATGTGGTTCTTGTACATCGATTTTTTTTTATGTTGAACCATTCTTGCATACCTGTTATGAATCTCACTAGGTCATGGTGAATTATTTTTTTGATGTAATGTTGGATTCTATTGGCCAGGATTTTTGCATCTATTTCCACTGTAGTTCTATAGTTGCAAGATGTGAATAGCTTATGTTCAAAGACTCTTGATGCACAGGATTCAGCGTTCTCAATAAACTGTTACAACAAACCCTCAGAAACAGACATTACTGAGGAAGCACTTTTTACTAATTTAAGTGTTTTATTATGTCAACTGCAGCTCATAGTGACCTTGTAACAACAGATCTAAACTTTGCCTCTCCTGTCCCATCTTCACAGTCTCTTACATCCTCAAGGCTATTGCTAGAGTTATCTGTCTTGTTGAGGTTTGTCCTCTCTTTCATTGAACTTCCATTCCACCTTTCTTAGCATGATGTCCTTTTTTTCAAAGGCTGGCCTCTCCTGGCAACATGCCCAAAGCATGTGAGATAAAATTTTGCCAATTTTGCCTCTAAGGGGTGGCCTGGTTGTACTTCCTCTAAGACAGAGTTGTTTATTTCTTTTCTATTAATTTTATTCATGCTGTTAGGTACTATCGAGTCAGAACCAACCCACAGCTGACTGCCCACCCCACCAGTGGGTTTTCAGAGGTAGTGAAGCACACAAAGATTGCCCATCTTTCTGCCACAGAATGGCTGATGGATTAAAACCATATGCCTTTGGGTTGGCAGCACAACTCCTTACCACTAAACCATCACAGCACAGGTTAACAAAAGACAATACAAAACAAGCCTCTCCTGCTTTATATCTTGTGACCTTCTTGTAATAAAATTAATAACTTGTACCTTTCTTTTTTAAACTTTTTTAAAATTAATTTTAATGAAAATTCACAGAGACTTTGGATTTCCAGTCATTCACTGTTGCACTTTTCTCCCTGACCACCCCTCACCCTCAAGTACACCCTTTCTTTGAAAAGTTCCCCCATTGTTTTACAATCCCTTCCCCCAGGTCCACTCCACTATACAGCCTTTGTTCTGGACTCCTGTCATGACAGTAATACCTAATCACACACCTCTTTTAAAGAGTTTTCTCCCTCATCTGTTTCAATGCAGTACACGTTATTTATACCATCTTTCTCAGTCTTTCCCCAACCCCGATGTCAGTCCTGTTTTACAACAGTGGCGCTATGTAATATTTGTCCCTTTGTGACTGAGATTTTTCACTCAGCATAATGTCCTCCAGGGTCATCCATTTTGAGTAATATTTCATGAGTTCCTTGTTTTTCTATGCAGCATAGTATTCCATTGTGTGAATATACCACAGCTACTCCATCCATTCGTTTGTTGATGGGCACTTAGGTTGTTTCCAACTCCTTGCTATCGTGAACAAAGCCGTGATAAACATGGGTGTGTATATATCTGCTTGGGTGGCAGTTATGGTCTCTTTGGCATATATTTCCAGTAGTAGAATTTCTGGGTCGAATGGTATTTCTATTTGCACCTTTTTGAGAAAGCGCTACACTGCCTTCCACAGTGGTTGCACCATTTTACACTCCCACCAATAGTGAATAAGGGTTCCAGTTTCTCCACAACCTCACCAGCATTTGTTGCTTGCTGTTCTGTTAAATTTTGATATTATTACTACGGTGAGATGATATCTCATAGTTGTTTTGTAACTTGTACCTTTCATGAATTATGTAATCCCACATGTATATGATCCATCTATCCCTGATAAGTGGACCCTCTTACATACTTTGCCTTTGATTCCCCAGATTCTCTTTCAACCAATTACCACTCTGGAACTTTGGTCCAACTATACTGTTTTCTTCACTGTTATCTGAGGAGTGGCCTGAATACAGATGTCTTCACTCCAAATACGGATCTACCCCTCAATGGACCACTATTTTTACTTTACTGTAATTCTATGATGCCTTTTCTTCTTCCTCATACATGCCATCCTTCTACTTAAAACGCCTGTGTTATATTTCCTTATTTATGAGGACCTTAATAGTCTTTATCCCTGTGGTATTAAGCTGTACCCCCAGGACATCCTCACCTTCTGGGCAGATCCCCATCAGTCTCTCTGTACTTTCTAATGCTAAGTGTTGTTGTTGTTGTTTGATGCCGTCAAGTCGTAGATGACTCATAGCGACCCTATGAATGAACAGCCTGAGCACTGTTCGTACATAGAGTTTCTGAGGCAAGCCATTTCAGAAGTGGATGCCGCTCCTGCTTCCAGGCTTGTTTTAGTCGGGAAGCTCTAGCCAACACTGTCCACCATGGGTACCCATTACCACGATTGACACATCACTGTCACAGTCTTCAGCATCACAGCAACCACGAGTTACCTCTGTACAGCAACGCACAGACCAATGCTATACCACCTAGAAGAATGTTTGACAGGAAAACAATTTGAACCTGGCTGAGGGCCGCAGATGAAAATCACCCACCTTCGGCTTGGTAGCATAACTTCCTTTCCACCAGGCCAATGTAGCTCTCTCTTTGTCGTTGTCGTTGTTATTGTTGTTTGGTGCTGTCGAGTCGTAGACAACTCATAGCGACCCTATGAACGAACAGCCTGAGCACTGTTCGTACATAGAGTTTCCAGAGGCAAGCCATTTCGGAAGTGCATGCCGCTCCTGCTTCCAGGTTTGTGTTAGTCGGGAAGCTCCAGCCAACGCTGTCCACCATGGGTACCCGTTATTACAATAACTCTAATTCATGTTGACAATCTACTCATCAGAGTATAATTGTGCTTTGTCTGGTTTTCCAGAAGTCAGTCTCCAGGCTTTTCTTTCTTGGTACCTCTCGGTGTAGTTGAACCTCCAGCCTTTTAGTCAACAGATGACTGTATTAACCATCTGCACTATTCCTCCTTAGGTTAGTTGAAATCCTTCACTGAAATTTGATACTGCTTATGCCTAAGTCACAGGTTCCTTCTCCCCTTGAACTGGCATTCCATTCAACTATGATCTTAGGTGTTGACAGCATAAATTGCTTTACTTGTCTGGAAAGATTTTTAAAATCATTGAATATTTTGTCCTAAATTTTCTTTTTTAAGTAAATCAAACAGAAAACATCTAAGCAGCAAGCTCAAGGCTGTGTTTTCTGCTCTCTCATTTATAATGTTTCCACAGTTTCTGTTTCTGTGTAGGTTGGTATTCAACGTTGACTCAGCATGTACTTTTTGGACAGCACCATGAAACACAAGCCCACATACAGGATATGGAAAAGGTCCTGATATTGTAACCTTGAGGTTAGTGGTTAGAACCCTCCACCTGCTCTGTAGAAGAGACAAAAGATTATGAAGTTTGTTTCCCTAAAGGTTTATAGTCTCAGAAACCTCACAAGGCAGTTCCACTCTGTTCTACAGGGTCACTATGAGTCAAAATCTACTAAACAGCAGTGCAAAACAGGAAGCATATATGGATTCTTCTCTCAAAGAACATTCCATCTTCTTTTCTGGAAAGCATTACTTTCCTCTTCTTCATCTGAGTTTTGTTCTCTATTCTGGCACTTATCTAAAGGAAACTAAAGTGCGATCTTTTTGTTTTACTTTCAAGTTAGAACCAACTCAGAGTTGACCCTCTAGCAGGTTTTCAGAAGCAGTTTAATTGCATGAGAGGAGATTGTCCATCTTTCTCCCATGGAGCAGCAGGTGGATTTGAACCACGTGCCTTTGGGATTGCAGCCCAGCTCCATAGCACTAGGCCACCAGGGCTCCCTAGTGTGTAATACTATTTATATATTATTTCCTCCTTGTATTATACTCACAGTGTGGTCTATAGCGTGAAGAGATTTGGATGACCTTGTAAACCTACTCCATTTATTGCACTCTATAAATTTAATCCCTGGCTAACACTCCTGATTGGCAGCCACCATCCATTCATCACTGGAGGCTTGTGTGTTGCCACAAGGCGAAATGAGTTTCAGCGGAGTTTTCAGACTCAGACCGAGGACAGAGGCCTGGATATCTATTTCAGGAAGCCAGGCAGTGAAAATCTCAAACGAGCCAATGAGATTATAATAAGGGTCTGATCCACAACAAATCATGCAAACGAAACAGAACTGACCAGTGTTTTGTTCCATTGTGCATGGAGTCACTGTGAGTCAGGGCAGCAAACGGCAAAACATAACAATTCTATAGTCAAGGGGGAAAGAGACGTCCAGGATTAAAGAAGCTATCTGCCTTGATAATGTTTTCTGAACAGAGAGGTTGGCAAGGAAGTGAAGCCTGTGCTAATCTAACCCGCCTCTTGGGAACGGAGTGCTGGTGAAAGACAGCCTGACATGAGACCACACGATGGTAACAATGGGATGGTGAGGATGGCACTGGATAGGCCAGGTTCAGATCTGTCATTCATAGGGTTTTTGAGAGTCTAGGCTGACTTGACAACACCTAACAACAACTGTAAGGAAACAATAGTCATGCAGGGTTGAGGCCCAGATTCCTCCTTCCCCTTCCTGGAAGAGAATACAGGATTGGGCAAGCTAAGAACCCTGCCATTCTTGTCCTTGTCCACCAGCAGCTAGACTCTGAGAATGAGAAATGAGAAAGGTTAAATTAAAGGTGTTCTTTTGCACCAAGTTGTCGGACTCCAAAAAGAACTCCAAACCTAGTGCCGCCAAGCCCATTATGGCTCTTGGTGACTCTACATTGGGTTTTAAAGGCTATAAGTCATTATGGGAGGAGAATGTCCATCTTTCTTCCACAGAGTAGCTACTGCTTTTGAACTACTGTTCTTTGGGTTAACAGCCCAACATGCAACAGGCTGCCCTCTCTGCCTGATTCCAGGAGCCTTAAAAAAAGCTTTTGATCTCAACAAATGGCTCAAAACGAATTACTTTCTTATGCCTAGAAGGAAGAATAAGGTTTACTAAGTAATGATTCAGAGAGCAATAAACCCACCCTTAAAAAGGATGCTTTAATTATGGCTAATTTTATGCCATTAAAGAAACAAAGGCCTGATAGAGTAGAGCACTGGCTTTGGCAGCCCCAGCCTGCCCCACAGAGCTCAGACACACCACCACGGTGTTAAAGTTGTCTCCCACCTGGGCCCTAACAGAGATCCGAGTACCGTGAGGATGACAGAATATAGGGCTGAGACAGAGGTGTTCTCATGTGACAGGTAAAAGCTCGTTGGATTGAAGTGGAATCCTGACCTGAGCTTGCTGCTCCTTCCACCCCTGGAGAGAAGGTGCTGCTGCCTCAGTGGCCAGAGTCCCTGGTTAATCTGCTAGAAGCGACCCACAGAGCTCCTTTACAGCACACTTGCATCTGACAGGAAATGATCACAGTGTATTGATACTGTTAGTAAAAGACCCTTCACTGGCAGCTGCTGGAAAGTCATACTTCTTGTGATTTTCATGTTTATTATGTGTCGATTTAATACTCACTCAACTCACTGCCACTGAGTGGATTCTGGGTCACAGCAAGCCTCCAGTGGGTTTCCAAGGCTGTAAACTGAAACCAAAGGAGACTAACCATCTCTCTCCCTCAGAATAGCTGGAGGGTTTGAACTGCTGGAGATACATGGCTTTTGAGTTGGCAGAACAATTAGCTAGCTGTGGGATACACTACCAGAGCTGTCTAGATTCACAACAGGTTTAATAAAAATATGAGAAAAGAAGATTCCTACAATGTGCCTTCCACTCCCTGGATAAAGTATTCCGTGCAGTGCACAACCTGAACAACTGTGCAAGACAGATGACTTCTATCCTGCCATCCGTACGGCAGTCTTTGGAAACAGCTCGAGTCAATGGGAAATGGCAGAACAACTTAACCTCTGATCCTTTTACATTTGGCTTTCAGACATCAGGTGCTCTGTCAGCCACTACCACTCAATTTAAAGAAACACATAAGAGAAATTCTGTTTGTCCTGCCTGGTCCTAAAGTCACAAGCAGGGGCGTCAAGGTGTTTGGTTGAGTTGTTCTCACACATTGTTGTGCATCATAATCCCAAGGAGGTGTTCGCAAGGCCCAGGCTCCACCTATAAAGGTTTAAACTTTGAACCACTGCGTCAGGGAAAGCTATCTCCTCTCTCCTCTGGACCATAGTTTATCTCTGTGGGCCAGCTTGGCCCTTTTTCTTCAGCTAATGACTTCTTGCCTCCCCAACTCAGAGAACCTTTTCAATGTTGTTGGAATCTGTTAACATGTACTGCAGACAGTAACACGGATATGCAAAATCCCTGCTCACACAAAAGTCACCATGTGAGAGAGAGGACAGACAACATGACAGACAACCTCATTCAATGTGAAAAGTATACTAAAATAAGGAAGCACAGGCAGCTGTGGGGAGACAGTGGGGAAACAGAGTACCATCTTGGAAAAACAAACGGCTTCTCAGAAAAAACAAACAAACCACTATTTAGCTGGGACCTGAAGCTAAGGAAGGCAGATTGATAAAGGGAAAGGAAACTGCTCTAATTCCCTGAGGCTTTCTCTACCTTATCTCCCTATCCAGACAGTAATCCTCATGAATGAAGAGACCACCTTTAACACCCACAAGCATTACCCAAAATACTTCACCCCCTGTTATGGATTAAAATGAGCTATAAATCCTAATATACATACTAAAAACTTTAACTTTTATTCCTGTGGTTAGCCATAATTTGTTATGATCCGTATAGCCAAATGCCTTTGCATAGTCAATTACACAAAAGTAAACATCTTTCTGGTATTCTCTGGTTTTAGCCATCAGACATCAGCAAAGATATCCCTTGTTCCACAGACTCTTCTAAGATCAGCCTGAAGTCTTGACAGTTTTCTGTGATGTACTAGTAGCTTTAGCCATCCCTCACCCATTATCTTCAACAAGATTTTACTTACATGAGATATTGGTGATGTTGTTGTGTTAGGTGCTGTCAATTGAGTATGACACATAGTGACCCTGTGACCAACAGATCTAAACCCTGTCTATCCTGCACCACCCTCATCATCTCTGACACACTTGTGCTGCAGTCACTGTGTCAATCCATCTCGCTGAATGTTTTCCTCTCTTTCACTGACCCTCGACCTTTCCAAGCAAGATATTCCTTTCCAAGGAGTAGCCTCTCTTAGCATGTGCCCAAAGTATATGAGATAAAGCTTCACCATCCTTGACTCCAAAGAACATTATGTATTCTCCCCAAGATGTATCTGTTTGCTGTCCTAGCAGTCCATGAGATATTCAGCATTCGTCTCCAACACCACAGCCCAAAGGCATAAATTCTTCTGTCATTCTTATTCTTTGCTTAGCTCACAGATGAATAGCAAGTGATTGAAAATACCACAGCCTGAATCAGGCACACTTTAGTCTTAAAACTGACATTATTGCTTCTCAGCAATTTGAAGAGGTCTCTGACAGTAGATTTGCCCAATACAGTATATCTCCTGATCTCCTGGCTGCTGGAACCAAGAGTGTTAATTATGAATCCAAGTAAGATAAAATCATTGACAATTTCAATCTCTTCTCCACCTATCATGATGTTGCTGTCCAATGGTGATGGTTTTTGTCTTCTTGATATTGAGATGCAATGTATATTGAAGAATATTGTCTTTGATCCTCTGCAGTAAATGTGTCAAGTCTTTCTCACTTTCAGTAAGCAAGGTTGTGCTATTATTAGTGATAGTGTTTGATAATGCCCACATTCTGTTTGATCACCTTTTTATAAAATAAAAACAAATATGGATCCCTTCCAGTCAGTTGGCCAGGTAGTTGCCTTCAAAATATCTTGGCTTAGACGAGGGAGCACATCAAGGGCTCAATCTGCTTCCACTTAATCCTGGAGCCTTATTTTCTGCCAATGTGTTTAGTGTAGCTTTAACATCTTCCTTTGGTGTCACTGGCCTTTGAATATCTTCCTTTTAGTATCAAGTAACATTGTCTGCTACCTCCTGAAATGGTTCAGCATCAACTAATACTTTTGGTACAAGGATTCTTATGATCCCTTCTTTTGATATTTTCTGGCTCACATTCAATATTTTACCTATAGAAATCTTCAGTATTGCAATACAAGACTTGAATTTTTTTCTTTAGTTACTTCACTTGAGAGAATCTTACTATGTTCTTTTTTCGTGTTCTAGCTCCAGTTCTTGACACATTTGTCTTCTCAAGCTACCTTCTAAAATCTTCTGCTCAACTGTTTCATCATTTCTTTTGCTTTAGGTTCTCTATATTCAAGAGCAAATTTCAGAGTCTCTTCTAATGTCCATTTTGGTCTCTAGCTTTCTTCCCTGTCTTTTTAATAACATTTTGCTTTCTTCATGTATGCGGTCCCTGACCTCATCTCACAAGACCTCTGGTTTTTCTTCAGTCATTAGTGTTCAATGCATCTCATCTTGAGATGGCTTTTACATTCAGTTGGGATAAATTCAAGGTCATATTTTGGTTCTCAAGGACTTGTTTTCATTTTCTTCAGGTTCATTTTGACCTTGAATATGACTAACATTGAGAATAATGAGAATCTCAGAACATGAAATTGTGTCCACGGTAAATGTGTACATAGACCTAGAAGCAGTCATTCAACAGAACAAGGAAATATTACATGGTTTAAAATCAGGGAAGGTGTGTACTCTTTCTCCATATATATATATTCAATCTTTATGCTGAGTAAATAATTTGAGAATGTGGACTATACGAGGAAAAATGTGGCATCAGGATTGGAGGAAGACTCATTAACAACCTGCAGTTAATACTATCTT
Organism: Elephantulus edwardii; assembly: GCF_000299155.1. Classification (NCBI taxonomy): domain Eukaryota; kingdom Metazoa; phylum Chordata; class Mammalia; order Macroscelidea; family Macroscelididae; genus Elephantulus; species Elephantulus edwardii. The sequence goes on from NW_006399816.1 coordinate 11,103,120, forward strand.
GCTTACAGAAAGTGATGAAGACTTGAAGAATTTACTGAAAAAGATCAGAGATGACAGCTTTCAATATGGATCGCACTTGAACATCAAGAAAATGAAACATCTCACCATTGACTCAAATATGCACCAGCATGACAGACGGAGAAAAGAATGACGTTGTCAAGGATTTTATTTTACAATCAACACCACCCACAGTAGCAGCAGCCAAGAATCAGGAGACATGTTGCACTGGGAAAATAAACTGTTAAGGACCTCTCCAATGGACTGGAAAAATCAAGGATGTCCGTTTAAAGAGTAAGGTGCCCAGGACCCAAGTAAAAGTATTTTCAATTACTTCATATGTTTGTGAAAGTTAGATCATGAATAAAGAAGCCTGAAGAAGAACATGGAATATCCCATGGACAGCCAAAAGAACAAACACACTTATCTCGGGGGAAGTGCAGACAAGGTACTCCTTAGAGGCAAGGATGGTGAAGCTTCATATATTTTGGGTATGTTGTCAGAGGGCTCTAGTCCTTGGAAAAAGACCTCATGCTTGGAAAAGTAGGAGGTCAACACAGAGAGAAAGACTCTCAACAATATGTGTAGAAACAGTGACTACAACAAGGGGCTTGAGCCTGGTGGAGTTGTCAGGATGGTGCACAACTGGACAAAACTTCTATCTGCTGTTCCCAGGGTCACTATAAGTCAGTCAACTAGGTGTCATCTGAAGACGCCTGTGGTTATAATCTTATTTGGGAAAAGGCTGTCTTTGTTAGGCTCATGAGACAGAATCAGTACTGTGTCTATAGTGACTTAATCAGTTTAGATCAATGAAACGAAACATAAACTAGCAAGATAAGATGGGGGAGAAAGACACCAAGGCCCAAAAAGACCTCCCGAAGCAAAAGACACAAAGCCTTTTGGGTAAAGCCAATAGAGAATGCCTTCCCCTAGAGCCGTGCCCTGTATTCTGACTTTTAGTCTTTTAAACTATGAGAAAGTCATTTTCTTTTTGTTAAAGCCACCCACTAACGTATTTCTTTTACAGCAGCACTACATAACAGGAAACTCTAGTGGTGTAGTTTGTAGGACATCGTGCTAACTCAAAGATGTTACCACTATAGGCTTTCTAATCCACCTGTGACTTCTTGAGAGAAAGATTAGCAACTGCCTCCCATGTGATTTATAGCCTCTTAAAAACCCCTGCAAGGTCCGCTATGAGCTGATTCTTACTGGACGGCAATGAGTTTCAGTTTTGACATAGTAAAAACAGACCTTACCAAATACGTCAGGAATCATATCTAGGTCGTTCACAATGAAGGCCAGCATTCAACAATTGAATCCCTAGTGCCCCTGATCAAATCACCTCATCCACAGCCACTTCTCATATGTCAGTGGCGGTCTGGATGTTGCTATTATGCTGAGTAGGTTTCAGTGGAGCTTCCAGATTAAGATAGACTAGAAGAAATTCTTAGCAACCTATTCTCAACAATAAGCCAACGAAAACCCTATGAGGCACAATGGCACGCTCCACACCCATCATAAGGACAGTGTAGGATGAGGCAGTGTCACTATGACATGAGTTGGAGGCCAACTAAATAAGAGTTAACAACAATAACAAGCAGACATGAACATTTGTATTTGCTGATTAAGTGCGTATTTTTACTATATTCTGGAACCATTCTATTTAGGAAGAAGAAGGAAGATGGGAAGGGAATGTAAAAAGATGTGATTTAGTTGAATTTTTTTTTTGTGTGGGCTTTTGATTAGGATTTATCTAATTACCTGGAAGAAGACTGTTTCAGAGAACATTAGGACAGGGAAGTCAACGTCAAGGCTCAACGGTAAACCCTACCTCAGTCTGGAATGTTCACTTACACCCAACAGCTTATCTAGAGCTGATGATTAATGGCCTATCATTCTAACCCTGTGTCTACTCCCAGCCTAAGTCACAGTCTGTGAACAGTATCACGCATGAGTAATGGCTGTGTTATACACATTTATAAACAGAGATTGGGTGTTTTCCTTTGCTGCCTTAATTTCAAGTGATTAGGCTCAGCTCAGTCCTATAAAGAATCTCTTTTTCAGAGCTCAGAGTTTCAGGGTCAGGGCCGTTGCTCAACTCGCCCTTAAATTCATTCCACAATGAAGCATCTGAGGAAACTGGTGGGAGGCCCAGATCTCTGACAAGGTCAAGGCTTGCTTTTCTGCTCTTTGTATTGGAAGAATATGCTTCCTTCCCTAGATCACTATCTTCAGATTTGGAAATTTGGATGAAGATTGCCTTATCACATCTCTGTTCTTCCCACACCCACTTACAAGTATTCAGAACATGCTTAGCTCACAGCTCATTTTAGGTGAAAGGGGACATGACAAAGGTCTATTAGCCTTTCTTGTTTCTTATCTACCTGTCATGGATTGAAGTATGCCCCCATCCTCCCCAAATATGTGTCAACTTAATGAGGCCACGATTCCCAGAGCTGTGTGGTTGGTTTTGTGTGCTGGTATCATTATCTCCTATTTTACAATATGTGCCCTATCTGTATATCCTAACCTCTGTATATGTTAGTGAGGCAGGATTACAGAGGGGTATTATCTTGAGTCACAGCCTTACAAGGCTTACCCCCCCCCCCACAACATCATTTTGCAAGAATTTATATCCTTTACTCAAGTCATCACCACCACTCAAGTTATTTACTTATAGAGTTGTGCCATTTTCTTAAAGGATATAAAAGAAGAGAGAAAGGAGGAGAACTTGCACTGAGAACCGCCTTGCACAGTGGATGAATTATGCCAAGACGCCCAAGATGGCTAAGGAATACTGGCCCACAGATGCTGAAAAAAGACAATGACCTTCTCTCAGAGCTATCTAAGAGAAAAGGGCTTTCTCTACAGCTGCCTCTTGAATCTGAACTGCTAGCCTCTTAAACTATGAGGAAAGAAATTTCTGTTCATTAAAGCTATATCCACTTCTGGCCTTTCTGTTATTTCTGTCTTGGCTAACTAAGAAGACTGTGGTACTAGACAAACAGGATGCTGTTCTAATAGCTAAAATCTGGAAGTGGTTTTAAGAACTGGATGGAGAATAGATGAATCTTAACTTTCTACAGTCAGGAAATGGGTTAAATGGGCTACATCTGTGATTCTTCATGAAAAGAAAAGGAGTCTCTTTGGAACACCTTGGAGATTAACAGAGACTCTTGGAAGAAGCATGGAGAGCAGGACTGGCTTGGTCTCAAAGGGAAGGGCAATGGCCTCTGAGGTTTCACACAAAGTGGGGCCATAGTGTACTGGATTTCAAAGGGTATAGTCACAGCCCTCTGGTCACCTTGTGCCTATTCCACCAGAGTCAGATCTTCACTAACTCTATTCCAAAATGCGAGGCTGCTATAGGTATGCCATGGAGTTGGGACAACCATACCTGAGGGATTCCCGGCACCTTTTGAGACCAAGAGTGTTGGGGTGCCACTCAAGTGGACTAGGGGAATTGTGGTCACCTGGGAGTGGAGCTGAAGTCCAAGACAAAGAGGTATCTTACCAGAATCCAAGAAGCATGATGGCCAATACTCAGAGTCTGGAGAGCAGTGCTATGGCCTAGATGGTCTTAGATGACAATTTTAAAGATTTGTAGCTAATGCAAATTGTTTTAATAAAAATAGGTTTTAGACTTACTCGGTGCCCACTAGTCCTTCTCTCCCTCCAAATTTTCCCATTTGTAATGGAAATATCTATTTTTTCCAAAAATTTTAATATATTTGAAAATTAATTTTCTATAATATCTTTACAGTATGTTTCACTCATATACACTGTTTTATGCTGGAAATATATATTGTGCCAACTTGTAGTACAGATTCACAGATAAAAGTATTTTGCCCTGGTATAGAATATTTGCTTTGGAGGTTTCAGAAGATGATATTTTGGACTTGATTTAAGGCTTTTGGGATGACATGATGGGATGAATATGTTTTAAATGTAGCAAGGACATGTATCTGGATACACAGGTGTGCATAATCTAGGCCATGATCTTCTCAATTACATGTTATGCTTCAGAGAGTTGGACAATGACTAAGGATGACAGAAGAAGAATAGATGCCTTCAAGTTGTGGTGCTGGAGAAGAGTCTTGAACATACCATGGACTGCCAAGAAAACAAACAGGTCTGTCTTGGAGAGGGTGAAGCCAAGTTTTTCCTTGGATGCTAGGATTTTGAAGCTCCATCTCACTTACTTCGGGCATGTGGCCAGGAGAGATTGGTCCTTCCTTGGAGAAGAATATTATGTTTGGAAGTGTGCATGTACAGCACAAGACAGGGAGACTCAGGATGAGATTGATTGACACAGTAACTGGGGCAAGGGGGGTTGGTGTGTCAGAGTTAGTGAGAGTGGCTCAAGACAGGGAAGGGTTCAGAGCTGCTGAATATAGGGTCACTATATATCACAAGTAACTCAATGGCATATAAAAACAGTAACATACAGGTTTGGAAGCAGGAGAGGCATCCAATTCCTAAATAACGTGACTCCAGAAACCCTGTGAACTTTGATAAACATCAATAGTTGTAGAGGTGCCTCAAGCCTTTTGTTCATAGGGTGGCTATGAGTCATGCTTGACTCAAAGGCAATCAACAACTAGAACAACAAATATGTGTAAACTTGGATAGACCCTTCTTCCTAGTATCATGTGACTGTTCTCTATTTTGGGATTTCATGCTATCATTCTTCATTTGGTTACACGTATCATCAATTCTCAACTATATCTGTTAAGGAGTTCCAGTGGCTTACTGGTAAGGAGTTGCACTATCAACACAAAGGCATGAAGTTTGAATCCACCAGCTAATCTGGCCAGGAGAGAGATGGGCAGTCTCCTTCTATGTCATTTACTACATCTGAAAACTCACTGGTGGGTCAGCAATGAGTTGGTTCCAACCTGAAAGGACATAACAACGACAATTTAGTGTCGAATCCCTGTTAATGTATTACAAAACTGCACTAACCAAATGGCAAGCTGTTTCAATCTATAAGCTGTTCCACAGGAGATAGATGGATAGTCTCCTCCGGTAAAAATTTCCAGCCCCAGGAAACCATGTTGTTGTTGTTGTTGTTTAATGCCGTCGAGTCATAGATGACTCATAGCGACCCTATGAACGAACAGCCTGAGCACTGTTCGTACATAGAGTTTCCGGAGGCAAGCCATTTCGGAAGTGGATGCCACGCCTGCTTCCAGGGAAACCATGTAGGGTCATTATTAATTAGAACTGATTTCACAGTAACGGGTAACTGTTAATGAGGAAGGATTAGGCGGATTGCCTCTTGAGTCAGTTTTACAAGAGGTAATGAGTCAAATACTATTCTTCTCCACCTCCCTTGGATACCCAAGTTGTACCACACTCAAGTCACTCCCTTAATTGAGGCAGATCTTTTTATTTCACAAAGATAAAAGGAGCGAGAAATATGTAGGAAAAAAGAGGAATTTGACAATAACCAAAAGACAAGAGCCAGGAGCAGAGCTCATTGTTTGGACCCTTAGTGCCTGTGCTAAGAACATCCTAGAACTAAGGGAAGATTAATGTCAAGATATACAGAGACCTGTAAAGGACATTGGGCCCACAGATGTTGCAAAGAGACAAGGACCTTACATTAGAGCTCACAAAAACAGAAACCCTTCCATTAGAGCTAGTGCCAGCAATTCAAGACTTCTAACCTCCTACACTGAGACCAGTCTTTGGAGAAAGACATCACACCTGTTAAAGGAGAAAGTGGGCAAAACAGAGAGAGATCCTCAATGGGATGGACTGTAATAAGTGGACATAGGCACAGTGATGAGTAGCTGGGGCAGGATCAGGCACTATTTCTTTCTCTTGTATTCAGAGTCGCTATGAGTATGAACAGATTCATGTTTGGAAAAGCCATCCACTGTAGTATTTCTGTTTTAGCTGAGCTTAATAATGAGCAAACCATCTCTGTTCCTGTGGACACAGTGCCTGGTGCACACTGAAAGCGCAACAATTGAAAATGAATAGAACTAAGATATTGATCTCACAGTACATTAGAAGCAAAAAGGAACCAAGTATTTCATAAAGCTTAGCTCTCCTTCTGTCTCTGGGTGCTGTCAATGGTATGAGCTCAACCATGATCTAAAAGGTTTATAGTTTGAACACATCCAATGGCAACGTGGAAGAAAAGCCTGACATGCTACTCCTAGAAAGATCACAACCAAGAAAACCTTACAGAGAAATCCTACTCTCAACTCTTTAATGATATGAGAATTTCCTCACTGCAGTCAAGGACTTTCAAAGGAGACACATGGTAGCATGAAACATATCAGGGATAAAGGTTTATATCACCTTTGCAGAGTCCACTCAACACTCAGTCTGTGCTCATTTGTTCTAAGCAGGAAGACAGAAGTCAGCATTTTGGACGACATCCCTAGTCCACCTCTGACCTAGTTTGCAACTGAATTTGGTCCAATGTTTATGCAAATACTAGGGAGGTTACCTCAGTGGCTTTGAACTGATTGCAGCCCAGCAATTGTAGCATTTTAAAACAATGAATTCTAATTCCCAGGGCTTGGTGTACATCACTTTTGCATGTATAATGCTTTCTCCAAAAATGCTTGCTCTCAATGGCAACGCCCTCTCTTGTGAACTGCCTGTAACCTCAGGATGGGAAGCCAGAGGGCCACAGTATTAAAAACAGACTGTAAGAAGCAAAGTGGGCCTTGAGGACACCTTGTATTTTCATGGAGATGCAGTTTACATAGGAGGCAAGTTAGTGGCAGAAGTGGTCCAAGAAGTCAAGGGTCCATCCAAAATAGTTTCAGAAATGGAAGGGAAACCTAATCACCAAATCTCATGGATCTGGATATGTCCTTCTCCCTGGAAATGAAAGAAAAATGTATTTGGGTTTCAAATATGTTAATGTGTACAATGATTGCTTGCTATTTTGGTCATACTAATAAGTGAACAAAAATCAGGTGCCATCAAGTTGGTTCTGACCCATGACAAGTCAATGTATTACAAGTGTGCAACACAGGATTTGCAATGAAAACTGCCAAGCCTTCCTTCCAAGGCACCTCTGAGAGAGTTAGAACTGCCAATATTTCTGTTGTTGTCAAATGTTTAACCAGTCACTCCCCACAAGGACCCCTGAGGGTCTTATGATTGTTGTTAATGTGCTGTCAAGTTAGAATCAACTCATAGCTGACCCTCCAGCAGGTTGTCAGAGGCTGTAAATTGCATGGGAGAAGTGTGCTCATCTTTGTCCCACAGTTAGTGGCTTCAAATCTGCCTGCCTTTATGTTGGCAGTGCAAGTTTTTACTTATTAGGCCATTCTATTAGAAAAATATCTTTGGTTCTTGAGGTCTCCTGAGTAATAGACCCTGGATTAGGAGTAACACAAGTTGGAGTTGAGAGAAAGCTAAACAATAATGCACAAAAAAAAAAAAGGAGATAGAAAATATTTTCAAACGACCTTAGCGGTTATTAGCAGTTGTCAAATTGGTTCTTGATATATTGTGACCCCCACACCAAATGGAACAACACACTTCTTGGTCCTGTACAATACCCATGATCAACTGTGGATCTAAATGTTGTGATCCACAGTGTCTGCCCTGGCTGATTTCCAGAAGTACATTGTCAGGTCTTTCCTCCTAGCCCTGTTTTAGTCTAGGAGCTCTGTGGAAAGTAGTTCAGCATCAAAGAAACAGACAAGTTTCCACTGACAGATGAATGATGGGAATGCATGAGGTGTACCCTGCTGGGTTTCTCACATTGAAAGCAAGAATTTTACCCCCAAACCAGCACAGTCCCATTTAAGACCATAGAACTTTGACAAAAACTGTCATGCATTGGGTTGTTGTTGTTGTATGCTATCTAATCACTTGCAACTCACAGCTCTGAACCTTGTCCTGTCCTGAGCCAATCTCACCATTTCTGACACACCTGTCCCCATTATCCCAGTCATTGTGTCAACTCATCTCATCTATGGTCTTTCTCCTCTGTACTGTCCCTCCACCCTTCCCAGTATGATGTCGTTCTCCAAGGAAGATTGTTGTCCCTCCTGGCAACACACCTGAAGTATACAAGATGAAGTCTCAAAATCCTCCACCCTCTCCAGATATTTATTTTCTTGGCAGCCCATTTTATGTTCAAAACTCTTCCCTAGCAGCACAACTCAAAGGCATCAATTTTTCTTCTATCATCCTTAGTTATTGTCCCACTCTGTGATGCATAGCAAGTAATAGTGAAGACCATGCCTTGGATCAGTTACACCTTAGTCTCTAGACTAACACCATTGCTCTTCAGCATTCTGAAGATGTTCCTGACAGCAGATTTTCTGAATGCAATTCGGTTTTTTCTTTCCTGACTTCCTTACTACCTTCTAAAAGCTGGAACTCATTTTTTGTGTGTGTGTTTTGTTGTTACGTATAGTCAAATTGACTATGATTCATAGTGACCTTGTGCACAATAGCTCTGAATCCTGCTGTATCCTGAGCCAGTCTCACTGTCTCTGACACAGATATCCTCATTACCCCAGTTACTGTGTCAATCCACCTTATCCAATGTCTTCCTCTTCTGTGCCATTCCTCCACCCTTTGAAGCACGATATATTCCTCCAAGGATTGGTCCCTTCTGGCAACATGCCCAAAATATGTGAGACAGAGCCTCAAAATCCTTGCCTCCAAGGAGCAGCTTTGTTTCACTTTCTCCAAGGCATGTTGTTGTTGTTATGTGCCGTTGTTTGTGACTCATTGCGAGCCCATATACAACAGCCCTGAAACCTATGGTATCCTGTGCCAACTTTACTGTCTCCAACACTCCTACCCTCATTACCTCAGCCATTGTATCAATCCATCTCATTGATAGTCTCCCTCTCATTCTCCTTTCCTCTATTCTTCCAAGCATGATGCTCCTCTCCAAGGACTGGTCCCTCCTTGCAACATGCCCAAAGTATGTCAGAAGAAGCCTCAGAATCCTTGCCTGTTTGTTCTCCTGACAGTCCATGGTATATTCAACACTCTTCTCCAGCATCACAGCTCAAAGGCATCAATTCTCTTTCTATCATTCTTAGTCATTGTCCACCTCTCTGATGCAAAGCAAGAAATTGCTAGGACTATGGCCTGGATTAGACATACCTTAGTCTCCAGACTTACATCATTGCTTTTCAGTACTCTGGAGACATCTCTGACAGCCAACTTTCCCAATGCAATTCATCTCTTGATTTCCTGGATGCTGGTACCAAGAATGTTGACTGTGGAGCCAAGCAAACTGAAGCTGTTAACAATTTCAATCTCTTCACCATCCATCATGATGCTGCCAGTTAGCCCAGTGGTGAGAATCTTTGTTTCCTCGATGTTGAGCTTTAATCCATGTTGAAGGTTTAGTGTTTGATATTCTGCAGCAAGTGCTTCAAGTCCTTCTCAGTTTCAGTAAGCAGGGTTGTGTCATCTGCATAATGCAGGTTATTGATGCATCTTCCTCCAATACTGATGCCACATTCATTCTCATAGAGCCGAGCTTTCCGAATAATCTTTTCTGCATAAAGATTGAAAAGGTATGGAGATAGACCACATTCCTGGTTTAAACCCTTCCTGATTTTGAATGATGCAGTGTTTATTTGCTCTATTCTGACAACTGCCTCCTGGTCCAAGCATAAGCACAATCAAGTGTTCTGGGATTCCCATTCTTCTCAGAGTCAGCCACAGTTTGTTGTGATCCACACAGTCAAACTCCTTTGCATAGTCAAGGAAACACAGACATTCTTCTGGTACTCTCTGCTTTCAGCCAAGATTCATCTGACATTAGCTATAATATCCCTAGTACCATGGCCTCTTCCAAACACAGTCTGCACAGTGGCAATTCTCTGTTGATGTGCTGTTCCAGTTGTTTCTGGATAATCTTCAGCAGAATCTTGCTTGCATATGATATCAATGATGCTGTTCAATTATTTCCACACTCTGTCAGATCACCTTTCTTTGGAATGGGAACAAATATAGATCTCTTTCAGTCAGTTGGCCAGGTGGTTGTCCTCTAGATTTCTTGGCACAACATGGTAAGCACATCCAGGTCAGCATCTGTTTGTTGAAATATGTCAACTGGTATGCCATCGATTCCTTCAGAGCAGCTTAACAGCCTCCTTCACCACCACTGCCTCTTGAACATAAACAGAATAAAAGTGCTCCAAGAGGTTTTTGGGGCTGAAATGCCTCTTGGAGTTTCCAAACCTGTAAATGTGAATCTGAGCAGACTGCTTAATCTTTCCCCAGTCAATTATCTAATGGTTCCAAGCATTGACCTTTTGGTTAGAAACTCAACACATAACCCACTATACTACAGAGCTCCTTGAACACTGAAGAGGGTTATAAGAATTGTACTTTAAAAAGAATATTTTCTTAGAGACCGGTATTGGTTATTTCTTCTTTTCAAGGAGAACGAGTTTGATCCATTGATAAGTTTGATTTTGTCTCCTTGCAGCTGAAGAGACACAAGACCTGTGTCAAATTCCTGCCTGGAAAATCTAAGTGATTAGATGCTCTTAGGGTCAGAGGAATGGAGAGGTGTCTCTTGAGTGCTGCTCTCTTGAGTTTGTCAGGTGAAATGATTTGTGAGTACTTCTTGCATAAGGCATGTTGAGTAGAGAGCCAATCTGGGTCTATTTTAAATCCTGTATAACAGGGTTACATGGAAGAGTGACAGGACTTCAACTCAGAGAGTCTGTCTAAATAAATAAAACCAAAACAGAGCTGAGGGAAGAGAAGCTAGCCAGAGTGAAATGCAGTTCAATGTTCTCAGTATGGGCTTCAGACAAAACAAAACAATGAAACAAAGCCCTCACCAGACCCAATTCTCTCAAGTTGATTCTGATTCTTAGGGACCCTGTAAGACAAAGTAAAACTGCCCCCTAAAGTTTGCCTGGCAACATTTTATAGTTTCCCTAAGTTTTTCCGGCAGAACAATTAGCACGTGTATAATAAGGTTTTATATTGTGTCTTCAAGTCACATACTTTTGGGAGAGTAAATAACTTTTCCATAATTATTATATGCTCATCATGAAAATATTATTATACCATAAGAACATCTTTAATTTTGTAACATTCAAGTTAGACATTTGGCAATGCTTTCTTTTTAGTTATTACATAGCACAGAATTTTAAAAGGTGTCGCAAGGGGCATGAATATGGTTAGAGTAAATTTAAAGCAGTATCAAATTGCCTGAAGCTTATTTTGAGATGGCTTATAAATGGAATAAGTATATTGAATTTGGATTAATGATTACATAAAGCTCTGTTGTCCAACTGATAAGAAGCTGCGCTGCAATACAGAAAGCATGTGGTTCGAATCCACCAGCTGCTTCTGTGAGAGAAGATGGGCATTCTCCCGTGTGATTAACTACCTCTGAAAACCCACTGGAGGGTCAACCAAGGGTCAGTTCCAACTCAATGGCACACAACAACAACAACAACAACATAGAGCTCTGTTAAATTGTCATTTTCTAGGACAGTCGTAATCTCAAAGATTTTGAGCCACTGAGGTCCTCTAAACAAAACAGGTTATCCAATTCTATTATTTTTGTCTTCCAAACTACATGGCCCAGATTGTCTCTTTCTTTCAGGAACACTTAAAAAAAATCTTTTATGACCACTGGAAATTATAGTTATTTTACTTAAAGTTCATGAAAATTTGTAAATGTGTGTGTGTGAGAGGGACAGAGACACTGGCCACATCTTCTCCACTGGGTATTATTCTGTGTCAAATTATGAAATCTTACATGTCAATTGGCTAGGCCATGATTCTCAGTAATATATTATAACCTTCATTTTTGTAATTGGAAGGAATTATCCTGCATATCATAATTCGTAACTTCTATGATATTTAATCAACACAGAGAGATCAGATGGCCCAGTGGACAGAAAGCGATGCTACCAAGACAAAGGTGGGTGACTTTAATCCATGGCCCTCGGGCCTGTCTTTCATTGTTTTTGTTCAGACATTCCTCTAGGTCGTATAGCCCTGGTGTACAAGTTGCCATACCACGGTCACTTGTGGTTGCTGTGAGGCTGAACACGGTGACACTGATGTGTCAAATGCGTTAATGGTTGGCTACCCAATGCGGACAGAGAATGGGGTGGAGACCCCCGATTAAAACAAGCTTGGAAGCAGGAGTGGCATCCACTTTCGTAACAGCTTGCCTCCGGAAACCCTATGAACCTGGAGAGAGGATGAAAGGCACCTAAGTGTCGAGGACTCTCCTTCACAGGGTCGCTATGAGTCGCCTGTGACTCGATGGCACTTAACAACAACAACATGATATTAATAGTGTGCTCTGGTGGCTTAGTGACAAGGACTTGTACTGCAATCCCAAAGGTACAGGGTTTGAATTCACCAGCTGCTCTGAGGGAAAAGACAGGCAATCTCCTCTCTTGGGGATGACTGCCTCTGAAAACCTGCTGGAGGGTCAGCTATTGGTTTATTTCCACTCATTGGTACACAACAACATTATTTTAATGGGTTGGGATTAGAAGCAATTATATTAATGACAGAAGATATAATCTATAGGATTAGGTTATATCCTGAGTCAATATCTTTTGAGATATAAAAGGAATTAAGGCAGTAAGCAGAAACGGAAGGATATGACAACCCACAGAGAAAGAAGAACTAGGAACCTGAGTTCCCTACACTGAGAACCTCCTAGACCCAGGAGACTAATGATGTCAAGATACATGGAGATCTCTAAGGAATGCTAAGCCCACAGTTGCTGAAAGAAGACAAGGACTTCCCTAAAGCACACAGAAAAAGCCACTTTCTCCTGCACCCAGTGTTCCGAATCTGGAAATCTGCCTTCTAAAATATGAGTGAATAAATTTGCATGTGTTAAAGCCATCCCCTTCTGGCATTTCATTTATAGCCATACCAGATAATTAAGACAGGTGTACAGCACGTTAAGAATGCACATGAAAGTTTCCTGATGAAACAGAAAGAACTCCAACTCCTGGTTTTCTTACCTTGTGATGCAGTGGTCAGCCAGTCTTTCCATTTTCTTCTTAACGCTGTTAATTAATGAACCCAATGGTAGAGCAGTCTTAACTTCAGGGATTATCTCATCCCCTTCTCCATCCCCAGCAAGCTCTTTCTTCCTATTGGGGTTCCTACACGATCTTCCCTTTACTATGTGGTTGTTATGTACTCTCAAGTCATAACCAACCTACAGCTGACCCTCCAGTGAGTTTTCAGAGGTAGTTACTAGCATAGGAGGTGACTGCCCCTCTTTCTCTCACAGAGTAGCTAGTGGATTTGAACCGTGTACCCTTGGGTTGGCAAGGAAATACCTTGCCACTAGGCCATCAGAGCTAACTGGTTGTCTAATTAATTCTTACCACCAATACTTTCTGCCAAACAGACTTTTGCCATTCTATCACTATCTCTCAGAATCCCTCGTCTATCAGATATTTGCCCTTTTCAGAGAGGGATAACCTTCAACAGCACAATCTGCTGGTACTTTACATGAGTTAGAAGGGATGAGGGGTAGAGAGACAAAAGGAAGACATTTGATACAATGGAAAACATGAGGAAACAGCAAGCAGTTGTTGATTTTGACTCATGACAGCCCTGTGTGTTCGCAGAGGAGAATAGTACCTAATAAGATCATAGACTATGACCTTTCAGAAGCAGATCTCAGGGCTTTCTTTCAAGGCATGCTTGGTAGGTTCAAACACCAGTCTTTCAGACACCAGGCTAGTGCTCAAAAAACAAAAAAAGGTCTTTGGCCTCTGCTTCAGATGATTTTTTTTTATATCTGTTGCATATTCTTTGCTCCCTAAAGTAAGTTTTGTTTTGGATGTAGATGAAGCTTGTCAGTAAAGCCAGCAATTGAACTCACAAGAAGGAACTACAAGTGATTCCTTTTCTCCCCTCACAGTCCCTTTAAAAAGTATTTTGAGTACGCTCTGGTGGCCTAGTGGCAAGAAGCTGCACTGCAATCCCAGAGGAAAGCGGTTTGAATCCACCAGATGCTCTGCTGGAGAAGGAGGGACAATCTCTTCCTGTACCAGTCAGATCCAATTTGATGGTACACACAAAAAAATAATAAAAAAAATATTTTGGAGGGAAAGTTCTTTTGCTACCCCAGCTGAAAACTCAGATACTCTACAACCAAGCAACTTCTGTAACTTTTGTGCTCTCTTTCAAGTTAATAAAAATTGCTAGGACTACTGTGAATTGCTCACAGTCTTAATTCTGTCAATTTAGGTGCCCAGTCTAGGTAATGATTGAAACTGTTGACTTGATTTAAAGTAAAGCCTCCCTCTCCAAACTAGAACTTGCCATAGTTAAGGAAAGCTATAAGGTCCTTTCTGGTATTTTCATACATTATCCCTCATGTTGATGACCAAGGTTTTTAACTCTGTTGGACATATGTTAGGGGGAGGGGCAGGCAGGAATAAGCTAGAATGGTATGAAATCTCTTATTTAACTAGTGCTGTTCTTGGAAAAGGGAGCTTCTGCTGAAGATGATCCAAAAACAACTGGAACAGCACACCAACAGAGAACTGCCTGAAGTGTAGCCTGGATTTAGAAAAGGCCGTGGCACTAGGGATATTATAGCTAATGTCAGATGGATCTTGGCTGAAAGCAGAGAATACCAGAGGAATGTCTGTCTGTGTTTCATTGACTATGCAAAGGCATTTGACTGTGGATCACAACAAACTGACTCTGAGAAGAATGGGAATCCTGGAACACTTGATTGTGCTTATGCAAAATTTATACCTGGACAAGGAGGCAGCCATCAGAACAGAGCAAGGAAATACTGCATGGTTCAAACTTGGTAAGGGTGTGCATCAAGGATATGTTCTATCTCCATCTTTTCAATCTATATGCAGAACAGATTATCTGAGAAGCTGGGTTCTGTGAAGAGAAGCATGGCATTGGGATTGGAGGTAGACTCATCAACAACCCTCCTTGCTGAAACTGAGGAGGACCTGAAGTGCTTGCTGCAGAAGATCAAGGACTGCAGCCTTCAATATGGACTGAAGTTCAACATCAAGAAAACAAAGATTCTCACCACTGGGCCAACTGGCAGCTTCTTGATAGATGGTGAAGAGATTGAGATTGTTGACAGCTTCAGTTTGCTTGACTCCACAATCAACACTCTTGGTATCAGCAGCCAGGAAATTAAAAGATGAATTGCATTGGGAAAGTCTGCTGTCAAAGACCTCTGCAAGGATGTCAGTCTGGAGACTAAGGTGCACCTGATACAAGCCATGGTCTTTGCAATGACTCGCTATGCATCAGAGAGCTCGACAATGACTGGGGATGATAGAAGGAGAGTTGATACCTTTGATCTGTGGTGCTGGAGAAGAGTACTGAATATACAATTGGTTGCTAGGAGAACAAACAGGTTTGTCCTAGAGAGGGTGAGACCAGGCTGCTCCTTGGAGGCAAGGATTCTGAAGCTTCATCTGACATACTTTGGATATGTTGCAAGGCGGGATCAGTCCTTGGAGAGGGACGTCATACTTGGGAGGGTGGAGGGACAGCACAGGACAATCCTTGATGAGATGGATTGATTCAGTGACTGGCGTAATGGGGATAGGTATGTTGGAGACAGTAAGATTAACAAGGGGTAGATCAGGGTTTAGGGCATAGGGTCGCTATGAGTTGTAGGCGACTCAACGGCACATAACAACAAGAACAGTGACTCAGTGGTAAGGAGTTGCAGTGTAAACTCAAAGGCAGGCATTTTTTAATCTACCGGTTGGTTGCGTCCCTTGAGAAAGACTGGCAATTTCCTGTGTGAAGATTGCCTCTGGAGATCTGCTGAAGGGTCAGCTGAGTCAGTTCTCACTTCATGGTATATAACAGCAAGAGTAACACTTGTTAGATAAAGACACTAGGCCACAGGGGATGAGGGAACTGAGTTTGCCAACACTGCCTCATACCAATCAAGCTGAATCTGAGCACCTTATGTTTATATTTTAAAATATTTCATATTCTATTCTCACTCCTCCCCTCCAATTCCCCCCTTGTATTCCTGTACAAGATTTACTTGTTATCCTTCTATTTTTACAATAATGATCTTATGTAGTATCTGTCCTTATGAGACTGAGTTAGTTCATCCAGCATAATGCTCTCCAGCCTTTTCCAAGTTACATAGTATTCTTTTAAACTGTTGCTTCCACTGTGTGAACGTACCACAATTTCTCAATCTGTTCAGTGTGGCTGGACATTTGGGCTTTTTCTATGTTCTTGTAATGGTGACTAACACGGCTATGAATATTGGTGAGGAAGGGTGGGGAAAAATCACAAGGTTGCACAGTATGGGTGGAGGGAGGGGGTGAAGGAAATGGGAAGGATTCGGGTGAAAAGACAAAATAATGATGGGCAAGGCCCAAAGGTTATTAATTTTATAAAACATAATGTATGGAGATAATTGTATGAAACACAGTATTAACGATGAATAGAGTGAAACATAATGTATATGAACTTTGTAAGCAAACCATTACACAATTTTTAAAAAGTTCCATAATCTAGGTTCACAAGTACTATCTGAGTTAATTTTCAAGGAAATAATTTGCATTTTTCATTACATTCTTTCTACTGCCTTTCAATGTTTTTGTTGTTGTTCTTGCTAAATGCCATTGAGCTGGCTTCTAATCTTAGTAGTCTTGTATATGATAGAATGAACATTGCCCAGTCTGGCATCATCCACGTAACAGCAGGTATGGTTGAGGCCACTGTTACAGCCATCATGCCAAACCATGTCCAAGAAGATCTTTCTTTTTTTCTCTGACTTTCTACTTCTCCACAAGTTGATCTTTCCTAATAACATATCCAAAGTACAAGAGACAAAGTCTTGCCCTCCTCAGCTGTAAGAAGCATTGTGGCTTCCAAGATGAACTTGTTCATTCTTCTGGAAGTTCATGGTACATTCACTGCCTTCATCAACACTATTCAAATGTATCAATTATATTTCAGTCTTCCTTTTCCATTGTCTTGTTTTTAGATACATGTGTTTAGTTGCTGTTATGTGATAGCGAGTCAAGTATGAGTCATATTTTCCCTACGAGTAACAGATCTGAACCCTGTCCTATCCTGTGCCATCTTCATCTTTGACATACATAAGACTGTAGTCACTATGAGCTCTAGTTACTGTATTGATCCATCTCATTGAAAGTTGTCTTCTCTTTTGCTGATCCTCCACCTTTCCAAGCATGATATCCCTTTCCAAGGAACTGCCCTTCCTAACAATAAGCCCAAAGACCGAAAGTGTCAAAACTTTCATCTTACTTGAATGCAGTCAACACCCTTGGTTCCAGCTGGCAAGAAATCAAAAAACATATTGCATTGGGAAAGTCATCTGTCAGAGACCTCTCCAAAGTACAAAAGAGAAATGATGTCAGTTTGAAGGCTAAAGTGTTCCTAATTCAGGCCATGGTCCTTCCAATTACTACCAATCACTTGGTATGCATCTGAGAGCTAGGCTATGAACAAGGATGACAGAAGAAAGATCAGTGCCTTTGAGCTGTAGTGTTGGAAAGAAACATCATGTTTGGAAAGATGGAGGGTCAGCAAAAGACAGAATGACCCTCAATGAGATGGACTGACACAGTGACTGCAGAAATGGGTTCAAGTATGTCAGAGATGAAAAGGATATCATAGGGTAAGACAGAGTTGAGATCTGTTATTTATTGGGTTGCTATGAACCATACTCAACAGCACCTAACAAAACCAACATGCTCAAAGTAGGTGAGAAGAAGTCTCACTATCCTTACCTCTAAAACGCACTCTGGCTGCACTTTCTCCAAGACCTTTTTGGTTTTTGCAGTCCATGGGATAGTCAGCACTTTACCCAACATCACAACTCAACAGCATCAATTCTTCTGCCATCCTTGTTAATTGTCCAGCTCTCAGATGCACAGCAAGGCCTGAATCAGATGCACACTACTCTTCAAACTGACAACACTGTTCCTCAGTACTTTGGAGAGATCCCTCACATTAGACTTTTCCCAACACAATACATCTTTTGATATCTTGACTGCTGGTGTTAAGAGTGTTGACTGTGGAGCCAAGTAAAAAGAAATCATTGACAATTTCATTTTTCTCTCTCTCCATCTATCATGTTGTTGCCTCTTGGCCCTGTGGTGAGGATTTCTGTCTTCCTGATGTTGAGATGTAATCCATACTGAAGGCTGTAGTCTTTGATCTTTTGTAGCAATGATTTAATGTCTTCTCCACTTTCAGCAAGCAAGGTTGCTGGAAATGAGGAGTCTAGCTGGATGCACATGAGGTAACCTAAAAGACAAGGCTTATATCAGGTTCATAAAAATCTTCAAAGAAACTGGGGGTGGGGTGAGTGGGGAGAAAAGTACAACAATGAATGAATGGAATTAAAAAGTCTCTGTAGATGTTCTTTGAAATTAATAATAATAATAAAACATTTTTTAAAAGATAGAAGAAAATAAAGGACCACTACACTAAGCAAAAAAAAAGTCTTCAAAGAGATCGTCTACTGCAGATCTGCCCAAGGCAACATACCATTTGAGTTCTTGATTGCTAACTCCATTTATTGAACATTGATTGTTAAGCTAAATAAAATTAAATTCTTGACAACTTCAATATTTTTCCATTTATAATGCTATGACTTATTGATCCAGTTATGAGAATTTTTGAGTTTTTTTAAGTGCAAAGTTGTAGTCTTTGATCTTCATCAGTATACTTCAAATCCTCTTCACTTTCGGCAAATATTATTTCAACTGCATATATGTGCCATTTGACCACTCTAGAAGTAGTAGAAAAGCTCGCAGAAAGCTAAGTGTACATTATCAGTGGAGATGCAAATTCTAAAGCAGCCCCACTCTCAAAGAGGCCAGTTTTACCTTCATAAAAACAAATCCCCTTCAGCACATCTGATAAACACGTGTGTCTTCCTGCCTCGGAGAAAGCTTTAACACCTCACTGGTTCTCTCACTAGTTAAAAAGTGAACTGAAATCTATGCCACACACTGGTTTTATATTTGAAAGTCATGATTTTACTTTTAAAAAATAAGTTCCTGACTATTTCCCATTGCTGCCTGAGACAGTCTCTAATCAGCCTGTTCTTTGCTACCTTAAAAACAATGCTATGTAAACACTTTTGTTTTTTCAGCTCACTTATTCCCAAGTACCACCAACATGTGTGTGCGCGCACACACACATACACACAGAGCGAGAGAGACAGAGAGAGTGTATTACTAGCCTTCTTCCAAGGAGAGAGGGCAGGGGGGCAGGGAAAGGAAATAAAATAATCCACTAAATCAAAGTGAGTGAACCAACTATCACTGGTGGGCCAAGTAGGGCTTATCACCTAATTCTGTTTAAAAGAAAAAAAGTATTGGGACACAGCCAACCCCATTCATTTATGACAAAGTCAAAGGGTTGTGACAGAAACTGTCTGGCCTGAAAAGGCTAAAATATTTATTATCTGGTCCTCTAAAAAAAAAGTTTGCTGACTCCTAAATTAGACACAATCTTCATCCTCTACAGAGTTTACAGTCTTGTGAAGGTAAGTGGTGAGGACCTAAAGATAAGAAAATAAGAATGGTAATAAGGTAAAGTGGGTGAGCCTGCAAGGAAGGAGAGGCGATGAAACACTGCTGAGCATGAACGAAAGTGGAGCAGAGAGGCTTTGGGGATTCAAGATGAGGAATGAAGCTCTGCTGTGCAAAGCACACTTTAAAAATAATTCATTCATTCATTCACGTGCTTAATTACTACCTGCAAAATTCTCAGGCATCCTGAAAGCTAGTATAAGCTAGTCTTGTGTTCAATTTGTTATTCAGATTTATCAAACGTTACTAATTTTATTTGCTTCAAGTTTTGTTTTCATGGTATTTATTTGATTTAGGAAAACTGGACAAGATTTTTGCCCCTTATGAGTTGACTGCACAGACAGGAGACAGAGGGATCAGCGGCATATAACAACATGAGTTGGCTGAAGATGAAAGGGGTCTTTAGGACATTTATTCTACTCTGGATTGGACATATGCTCTTAGTGTTAATGGTTTATTGTATGGATATTTTACTTTTGTTTAATTTTTATTACCTTAAATAATTTCTTTTTTTTTTTTTGCACCTTAAATAATGTCTATGGCACAAAATTCAAGTGATAAAAGAGAACTATCTTCTTTCTATTTCTATACCTTGTTGTCATGTACTGGTAAATGGGAATTGACCCAAAGCTGACCCTCTAGTAGGTTTTCAGAAGCAGTTAATTGCACAGGAGGTGACCCCTGGCGGATTTGAAATTTGGACCTTTGCGTTGGCAGGACAGCTACTTACTGCTAGACCACCAGAGATCTGAACATATAGAGTACCCTAGCCATTCATTATTATGAATGACATTATCAATTTATTGTGTTCTTTCACTTCATGCATATTCTATACACATGAATATATGGAGAGATGTTGTTACTAAGTGCTCCTGAGATGCATGACTCATAGTGACTAATGAAGCTGGCCCTATCCTGTGCTATGCTCATCATCTGATACACTTGAATCCCTTGGTAT
The DNA here is from genome assembly GCF_000299155.1 of Elephantulus edwardii. Taxonomy (NCBI): domain Eukaryota; kingdom Metazoa; phylum Chordata; class Mammalia; order Macroscelidea; family Macroscelididae; genus Elephantulus; species Elephantulus edwardii. The sequence continues at coordinate 11,123,631 of NW_006399816.1, forward strand.
AGTCATTGTGTTAATCCATCTCATTGAGGGTCTTCTTCTCCTTCAATGACTCTCTAACTTTCTAAGCATGATAACTTTCTCCAAGGACTGGCCTAGCCTAACAATATGCCCGAAGTATATGAGATGAAATTTCACCATCATAGCCTCTAATGACTGCCACTTTGGTTTTGCTTTCTTCAAAACATACTTGTTTATTCTTTTGACAGTCCATGGCATATTCAGCACTTGTCTCCCAACACCACAACTCAAAGGCATTGTTTGTTCTGTCATCCTTATTCCTTGTACAACTTTCAGATGCATAGCAAGTGACGGAAAAGACCATGGCTCCGATCAGGCACACCTTAGACTTCATACTGTCATCATTCCCATTTTGACAGAAGACTCTCCTAATGCAATGCATCTTTTGATTTTTTGGCTGCTGGTATCAAGGATGTTGTTTGTGGATCTAAGTAAAATGAAATCATGGACAACTTGACTCTTACTCCACCTATGATGATGTAGCTTATTGGTTCAGTGCTAAGGATTTTTTTGTCTTCTTGATGTTGAGATGTAATTTCTACTGAAAGTTGTAGTCTTAGATCTTCTGCAGCATGTGTTTTGAGTCCTCCTCACTTTTAGCAAGCAAGGTTGTGTCATCTGCATAACACAGGTTATTGATGAGTCTTCCTCCAATCATGATGCCATATTCTTCTCCATAGAGTCCAATTTCTCAAATGATTTGCTCACCATACAGAATTAATAGGTCTGGAGAAAAGATACTGCCCTGATGTACACTTTTCTTGATTTTAAGCCATGTAGTGTTCCACTGCTCTGTCTGGACAACAGATTTTTGGTCTAGGTTTTTACATGAACATAATTATATAGATATTGATATGAATATAGATAATATAGATGATTGATATAGGAGAGAGAGAGAAAGAGAGAGAGGCCTGGTGGTGGCATCTAGGGGGTTGTACTGACCAAGCCTCCTCTTTGACAGTTTGAATCTATCAGTGGTTCCTCCGAAGAAGGGAGGCAATCTCCTCCCATGAGATTTACAACCATAGAAAATCAAAGGAAGTTCATCTATAAGTTCCTCTGACTCAATGGCAAGTATACAAATTCAAACTGGTGACCTTTCAGTTAATAGTCCAATTTAACCTACCACGGATCTTAATTTAGTTTCAGGGTTAGGTCTGTGCCAGAAAAATCTGTTAGATTTCCACCACTGCCTTTAAGCTTGTTGTATACACTCTGGTGAAATACAAGTATAGTCACCCACGGTGAACAAGGTTCCGTGTGACTTCCAGACCAAGGTTCAGGGGAGGGCCTATCGATCTACTGTCAAAAAGTAGCCAAAGAAATCCTTATGGATCACAACAGAGTACTGTCCAATATAGTGCTGGAGAAGATGATGCAGAACTGGGAGATATTTCATCCTGGTATACAGATGAGTCGTGAGTCAGGGTCAACTCAATAGTAACAACCTAAACACATTTCAAAAGATAGTGCCAGGATGCTTTCCAGACAAGAAGAAACCAAACGCTTTCACTAGTAACAAATGAAAAAACCCATCCTTTCACCACCACAGGTGATGTTAGCATTTTTCATCTGGGTGGCTCAGAGAGGTGACAGGTAGTATCTTGGCTCTGCATGAAGCTGAACATCTCATCATATGGTGGGGCCATTTGTAGGCATCCCTAAGAAACAGATGTTCAAGTTGTTGTTGTTACGTGCCGTCGAGTCGTTTGCGACTCATAGCGACCCCATGTACAACAGTCCTAAACCCTGCTCTATCCTGTGCCAATCTCATTGCCTCTGACACACCCATCCCGATTACCCCAGTCACTGAATCAATCCACCTCATAGAGGGTCTTCCCCTCCTGCGCTGTCCCTCCACTCTGCCCAGCATGATGTCCCTCTCTAAAGACCTGTCTCTCCTTACAACATGTCCAAAGTATGTCAGACGAAGCCCCAGAATCCTTGCCTCCAAGGAGCAGCCTGGTTTAATCCTCTCTACGATGAATCTGTTTGTTTTCTTGGCAGTCCATGGTGCATTCAACACTCTTCTCCAGCACCACAGCTACTTTTGCTTAATTTCCTTTCAATACCTGTCGGTCATTTTGGGTGGTGTGAGGTGGGATGTGGCTCTTGAAATACATCAAAGTGGCATGACAATGATCAAGGCTGGGGGACTGGGCCATACATCAGCTAACGATCACTCTTAATTACTTTTCAGACCATGTGATACACAGACCATGTGAAAGGACTCTGCATGGATCTTACCCTTCACTACCTCCCTATTACCTACAGATTCAAGTCCACATCCCTTAGTATGACCCCAGTGGCCCTCCACACTCTAAGAACACCAAACAGCAAGTGTGACCACATACTCATCCTCGTTCCTGCCTCTCTGTCTCCCAGGTGGTTCTCTCTATCCTGACACCCTTCCCACTTTCTTAATCTAGAGAACTCTTTTTACCAGGTTGACATTTCACCCCCAGCATCACATTCTGCATTAAATCTAATAGTGTTACATGCCTACTTTCTTCTCTTTATGTTTAGAAAATAAATAATAATTCTAAAAGAATCACAAAAAATGCCTATTACAGTTAATTCTCCTACTAAACTGTATATTCTTTAAGGGCAGCAACTAAATTTTGTTGTTGCTGTTGTTGTTGTTATGTGCCATCAAATCACCTGTGACTCACAGTGATCCTATGTACAACAGCTCTGAAGCCTGCCCTGTCCTGAGTCAGTCTCACTGACCTACCCCGATTACTGCAGTTACTATATCAATCCATCTTATCCAGGGTCCTTCTCTCCTGCACTGTCCCTCCACCCTTCTGAGCATGATGTCCTTCTCCAAGGATCAGTCCCTCCAGGCCACATGCCCATGCCCAAAGTATGTGAGACAGAGCTTCAAAATCCTTGCCTCTAATTAATTTATAGGCTTACTTCCCAACCGAAGAAGATGGTTGATATGCATGTTCTGGCCTGACCCAATATCAGAAATTAATCATGATTTTGAGCATGCCTCTTCATACATTGGTTTTCCTCCTCTGAAAAATGAATGGGTGAAACCAGATAACTTCTAAAGTTCCTCCTGGAGTTGTAAGTACTTTGACGTTAAACTAGCTAGCATAGTATTTACATGCTAGCAAAATACACAATGAATTGATTAGGATCGGGAGAGAATCAGAATCCAATTAGGAGGCTGTTGCACTGAGCTAAAATGAAATGCAAGAAAAGTGGGCCCTCCTAAGGTGGTGGCAGAAGAACAAAAGGTTAAAAGGAAATTTTTTTAGAAAAACTAAAACACTGACGGGTCTTGGTAACTGAATGGAAAAAGGTACTACTGTTGTTAGGTGCTGTTACATTCAACCAAAATAGACCAGAAGGACTCCAGTGGCTGGCTTTTGCCAAGACACTTAGCCCAGTGTGACTATGCCTGGTCCTGCACCACACTATCTCTGTTGTGCTGAACCCCACTGATGTAGCCACTGTTCCAATCCATCTCCTTCAAGGTCGTCCTCTTTTAAATCACTCTCTACTTTTCTCAAGCATCAGATCCTTCTCTTGGTACTGGTCCCTCCTGATAACATGAATAAAGTTGGCCGCCATCGATTCCTTCACTCACTTTGCACACATGCTGTTTTGATATCAAGACCTAGCATCTAATATCCACCCGCCTGAATATTAGGCTGTCCTTAGAAACGTGCTTCACTAATAAAATGTAGTGAAAGCGAGGTTCTGGGACTTCAGAAGCTGGTTAGTAAGAAGCCTTGCAATTCCCAACAAGATCTTTCCAAATGTGTGCTCCAGAAGTCAGCTGCCGCAGGAAGTTTGACTATACTGAGATTGCCATGCTGTGAGGAAGCCCATTCTAGTCACATGCAGAGACCACGGAGAGAGTGGGCCCCAGTCATTCCTTAGTTCTTCCAGCCGCCCCAGCTCATGAAGCAGGTGTGTGAATCAAGAAGCTATTAGATAATGACAGCTTCAGCGAGCATCTGAATATTTCCCGAGAGACCAAGTAAGATATTCCAGAAAATTCCCATCAGCCTTCAGAACCAAAGAAAATAATAATAAACCATAAAGTGGTTTTACACCACCAAGTTTTAGGGTTGTTTGTCACTTGGTAATAGACTGCCAAAACATAAGTAGATCAGCAAGAAGTCCAGGAAACGAATTCTCACTGTGCTTCAATCACAGCTCAGTTTAATTCCTGGAGGGCTGTTAAGTAAGATTATTAATTTAACTTCACTGTGCCTCAGTTTCTTCATCTGTAAAATGGTATGATTGTTCCTCTCAGAGTTTCTAACTTCCAGAGTTGTTGTTAAAATCAGTGAGCAGATACCAATGAAGTCTTCTGGGATATTATTACTGGCCTCACTGAGTGGAAATATATCAACAGAGAGAATGAAAAATCACTCAAGTCTTGATGCTTCAGGGAACTGAGGTCCGGGCAGGAGTTGAGGTCAGGATGGGAGAATTAGGAAACACTAGCAATGGGAGTAAGAAAAGGATCTTGGGCATACTGGATATGATGCCCTAGGAGGAAGTGTTACTCTCTCCAAGACTCTGGGGCCCACTAGCGCAACTCTGTAAAAGACCCTTAGACTAACAGAACAACAGCAGATTCACAGCAAAAAAAAGGAGATGCACAGGAAAACTGGATGATGGAAAAAGGAGTTGACCCTTTATGTTGAGGGTTGTGTTAATCTGTCAAATTAAAGCAAGTAACAAGAACTATACTTATATTACATACCCATTCATGCTTAGTAAAACGGGTCTGACAATCAGAGAGTTGGCTGGCTTGGCTTTACAGAAGCAGGCAAACAAAGTCTGGACTAAGTCTCTGCATACATTTTTTTTTAAACTTTTCTGGACAATCATACCAATATTAAACTCAATTCACATATGAAAAAACCTAAGGCTTAGATTAGCAAAAGCAGCTTGCACAAGATCACACAGACATAAATAGGTAAGACAATGATGACAGAAAAAGATGATACTAAGTAAAAGCCACCAAATACCATTTGTGAATTATGTAATTCTTACGGCAATTCAAAGCAGACACTAATTTTGCATCTATTCTATTATTTTCTAAATAAAGTTTTATTTTAATTGTGATCTTAAAAAACAGTGAAGTTAGATTTTCATTCATTCATTGCTTCATATTTTTTTTAATTTTTTTCATTGTTTCATATTTTACCCCTCTTCCTACTTTCCACCTCCTCCAGTTCAGTTTTTTTTTTAAATATTCATTCATTGTTGCACAATTACTTCCCTCTATTCTTCCTCCTAGTCCTCTTTGCAATGATGTACCTCTTATTCTGGACTATTGTCATATATATAATGCCTAATCATATATTCCTTTTAAACAGTTCTTTCCTTCATTTATTCCAATGCAATGGTCATTATCTATCCACTCTTATTCTATTCTCCTCCCAACCTTCCATTTCAGACCTGCTTTATAATAGTGCTGCTATGCACTCTTTGTCCTTTTGTGACTGAGATATTTCACTCAGCATGATGTCCTGCAGGGTCTCCCATGTTGTGTAATGTTTCATGGGTTCACTGTTTTTCAGTGCTGTGTAGTATTCCACTGTATGAATATACCATAGTTTTTCTAACCATTCATTTGTTGATGGACACTCGAATTGACTCCCTCTGTTTGCTACTGTAAACATAGCAATAAACATGGGAGTGCATACATCTGTTTAGATGGCGGTGCTGGTTTCCTTAGGGTATATTCTCATTAGTGACATTGCTGGGTCAAATTTCTATTTCCAACGTTTTAAGAAAGTGCCAAATGGTCTTCCACAGTGGTTGTACCTTTTTACACTCCCACCAGCAGTGAGTAAGAGTTCTAATCTCTCCACAACCTTGCCAGCATTTATTGTTTGCTGTTCTTTGAACTTTGTTATTATTACTGGGGTGAGATGATATCTCATAGTTGTTTTTTATTTGCATCTCTTAGATTGCTAGGGA
>NW_006399816.1:11129846-11170762 GCF_000299155.1 Elephantulus edwardii
TTTTTAATGTGCACAGAGTTGCTATGAGTCACGGGCAACTCAATGGCACATAACAACAATAACAGGGATTTGATTCTTAGAAGGTCCCATTCATCTATTTTGTTCTCTCCAGGGTGTGGGTGCCTCTATTTCATAGATGGGAAAACCGAGGCACTCTGAGGCTCTTTGTTGAACAACAATACTGCTGAGATATAAATTGATAGAATTATAAATGTACAAAAACTGGCCCTAGAGTTGGAGCTTCTAAAAGCCTATTCTTGTTGCTTTCTGTCTAGGAGGCTATGTCTAAGCAGAGATGCATCTAATGGGAATTTTCTTGGATGGCCGCTCCAGGCCCGTTTTTACTACTCTCCACAATCTAAGCACAGTTACAAAGAGTGACTAAATATTCCCTGGACTGACAATAAAGAGGCTTCACTGTATGGGCAACCCTGATGCAGTAACACCCCTTGGAAACACCACAAGGAGTGACCAGAGGCGGAACTCAAGAAACAGCTCAGTGGAGGAGGGGGGGGAGGTGTGTCAGGCACCTTAAGATGGTTCTGCGCCAAATGTGCCCAAGTCCTTGAAAACCTCATTCAAGGCAGGCAGTACTGTAAGCACTTGTCCCTCTGATCCGTGGGCAAAGTCAGTCAGTGAACTAGAACCGAGAGTGGCCACCCTTTCCAAGGAGGCCTGGCCTCCAGCTCTCTTAGTCTTAACAGTGCAAAGCCACCGCTCAGAACCTCACCCAAGTTTGAGGTATTTGGTAGGATTCACAGCCCAGGGCCAACATGAATGCTTTCCCTCCCTCTTCAAATCAGTCCTGCAACTGGTAGTGTGATGGGGAACAGGGAAAACCTCAAAACAGATTATTTTACAAAATAGCATAACTCAATTATTTTCAGACGGCAGAAAGGGAAAATCCATTTCTCGCCACATTTAATTTTCTCACTCTCTTTCCTTTATCCTTCCCAAATCTCCTTCCCTGCATCTGGAATGTGATCCTGATGTGCACGCCCCTGCCTCTGCCAGAAAGGACTCCAGTTGCTAGATTCTGCCAAGACACTTAATCCAGCCCCCGCCCTTATTAAAACTGCAGGCGGGAGGGCAGGGTGGGGAGGGGAGTGCGGGCGTGGGGCTCCAAGGCTCCTCTGATGCCTCAAATACTTTTCTCAGAATCTGGCAGCCTGTGCTCTTGCTGCCGAGGCCCACACCCTCTGGAGAAGCGGGCCTAAGGGGAGTCCCACAGGGTGACTTGCTGAAATACACACTGAAGAGCATGTCAACTCCCACCCGGCCAGGAGCAGTAGTAGCCAAGGAAATGCACGCCTCCTGGCCGAGCCTTCTGGGTGATGGGCGCCAAGTGGAGAAGGACAATACCATCATCACTGCTGTGCCTCAAGTCCCTGCAACGCAGATGTCTCGCCTGCCTCCTCAGCATCCACCAAACTGAGGAGGTGCAAGCTGCGAGGCCAGAGGCCAGCTCTGGGGGAGCTGTGCAGGCCGGGGGGAGAGCCACACATTCCTTCTTCATCTCTCCACCTGCTGCACAGCTATGGGAGTCCCTGGGCGGCTCAAATGGTTAAGCTCCTGACAAGTGGGGCAGAAGGATGCTGGTTCAAACTCTGCAGAGTAGCCACCCCCACCCAGCAGTGAGCAGGAGCAGGAAAAAAAGGTAATTCTTAGCAAGGCCAGCTTGGTCCACTTGCAACAGAGCATAGAACAGAGCATAGAGCCAGCTAGCATTTCCCGCACACATGCTAACTTCTGAGAGCACTGACATGCAACCAGCTCTTCTCCTCACACCCCCACCGGAAAATATGATACAGTCCATAGCAAGATGCACTGCTAACCCAAAAGCTTCTTGGGTGGTTCAAATCCACCACCTGCTCCATGAAAAAAAGATGGATAGTCTCTTCCCGTGCAGTTTACAGCCTCTCAAAGTCTACCAGAGGTTCAGCAATGTTACAGTTCTGACTTGATGGCAATGAGTTAATTAGTTATACACCAAGGAGATCTAGTGGCATGATGCATTAGGTGTTGGGCTGCTAACCAAGAGGTCAGAAGTTTGAATACATCAAATGCCCTGTGGGAGAAAGAAGAGGCAGTCTGTTCCCATAAAGATTACAGCCTTGGAGACTATATGGAAAGTTCTACTCTGTCCTAGAAGCAAGCTGTGAGCTGGAATGTACTTGAAGGCAGCAGACTAAACCTATGACCATCAGGTGGGGTTTTATTATCCTACAGCAATCTCCCATCAAGAGTTTCAGACACTGCAAATCTTCCCCTAGAGGAGATGGTCTTTCTCTCACTGGACACCTGGTGGGTTTCAATTAGACAACCTTCTGACTAGGACACAGCAGGAACAAAGCTGATATGTCTCTGGTCTCACAGAACTTACTGCCTATTGGCAGTAGGGCAGAGGGAGAGGCAGATAATAAACAAATAAGAAAACAATTGAGCTTCCCAACACCAGATCCTCGTATGTGATAGGGACACTGGATTAGGGTATTGGACAGGGCACAGATGCACGGCCACGGGGCTATCAGCTCAAGGATGTCTGTGAACTCCTGAAGCAACCATCTGCAGACAACAGTCTCAGTGGGAGAAGAAATGAAACAGAACTTGCTGGACTGACTTAAAGCATGGTGCAAATGGTTAAGCACTTCATTAGTGAAGTGGTGGCTGCTGGCAGATGCTGTAGAGCTATAGAGTTGACTAGGACTAATAACAACCCTATGAACAGTGGATCTGAACCTTGCCCTATCCTGTTCCATCCTCATCATCTCTGATAGACTAGAGCCCATTGTTAGGCAGTTCTAATCCCCCTAGAGATGCCTCAGAAGCAAGGCCTGGTAATTGACTTCAGAAAAACGAACCACTGAAAATGGGGCTGTCACAAAGCAGAACAGAAGCGACAACAACTCGTTTGGTTTTCTAGTTTAAGTTCATTTAGGAAACAGTTACTTTGAAATTACAGTTCTGACACAGGAAGAAAGTACTACTCCATGCCTTGACCTTGATTTATCCCTGCTGGCTGAAACCCAGTCAAGCAAGAGCATCCACTTTGGGTCTCTGCCATCCATTACTTCAGCTCCTCAGGTCCAGGCTTGACTTCCCAATAGCCAGCTCCCAGCAGCAGAGGGCTGGGCAACTGCTTCCTTCTACCACTAACCACCCCGGAATCCAGGACAATCCTCTTTACCCCTTGAATCCTTCCTCTCCTCCTCAGGGCACCACTGAACAGCACATAATCCAGTCTTATCTGAGCATACAGCTCCACACTTGTCTCCAAAGCAGAAACATGCTCTTGAGCACAGGCAGGAAAACACACTAGACAGAGACTCGTTTGCTGAGAGCCTCTAATTGGCGCATGAGTGCGTGCACACATGCATTTGCAAAAGCCAAGTTCCAAACAAGCTGGAAAAAAAGGAGGTCACGCTCAGAAAGTCACCTGGTTAGGAAGCCAATTTCAAGCTCCTTGGTGAATTGGGTGTAAGGAGGCCAGGATTAACACTCACCTTAGGCATGAAGCATGTTTTATCAGTCTTGTATTGCATATGGTTTTACTCTAGGAAAACCTTGTTTTGAAACATTATTTGTACAGAAATGTACTGAAATCCCCATGAAGAGGACTCTCATCCCAAACAAGTCATGCATATGAAAAAAGCTAGCACAGGGCCTGGTTTATTGTCAGCACAAGTAAATGTTATTTTTGGTTTAGAGAATATTCATAAGGCTCCCATGTTACAATAAAACTCCCTGGGCAAAAAACCAAACCCTGATGCAATGCACTCATTTTTTTGCCAAACATGGGCACTGCTACTATTCAGGCAGAGGAAATGGAAGAAAGAACAAACAGTCTTTGCTCTGTTGAAGTGTCATGTTCCCTGCAGGGGCATCTCACACACAAGGAAGGGCTCAAAGTGTAACCAGAGTTTGTGAGACGTATTTCTAGAGGAAACGTTAAAGATAACCTAGTCTCCATCCCTTAGACCTAGAGGACCATGAATTTGCTTAGGGTCCCACAGCACGCCTGTATGGTGTCTGGTGGGCCCACCAGATGCATGTTAACAATGGCAAGAGAAACATTAGGAGTAAAGCATAAAGTGACATCTCATGAACTGAGCTCTGTGCAAAACCAGACTTGGATTCCTCATAAAAAACAATCTTATGTTCCATTACCAATCTGAATGAGGGAGCACTGGTGGCCTAGTAGGTAAGGAGTTGCACTGCCAACTCATAGGCAAGTGGTTTGGACCCACCAGCTGCTTCAAGGGAGAGGGTGGGCAATCTCCTCCCATGTGAAACCTGCTGGAGGGTCAGCTATGAGTCAGTTTGGAGGAATGATTGAGTTATCAATCTGTATTTTGCTGTACTATGACAGCTTGTATTATGTTGCTGTGAACCTAGAAGCTATGTCACTAGTGTTTCAAATATCAACAGGGTGATCTACGATACACAAGTTTTGGTTGGAGTTTCTAGACTAAGACAGACAAGGTAAAAAAGTCTGGCTATTTATTTCCAAAAATTGTTGTTGTTGTTGCTGCTGTTATGTGCCATCAAGTCACCTGCAATCTTATAAACAGTAGATCTGAAGCCTGCCCTGTCCTGAGCCAGTCCACTAATTCTGACACACCTACTCCCCCTGTCCCAGTTAATGTATTAATTCATCTCATCCAGGGTCTTCCTCTCCTCCTGTGCTGTCCCTCCACCCTTCCAAGCATGATATCCCTCTCCAAGGATTGGTCCCTACTGGCCATATGCTCAATATAGGTGAGATGGAGCTTCAAAATCCTAGCCTCCAAGGAGAAGCTTAGTTTCACCCTCTCCAAGACAGATCTTTTTGTTTTTCTGGTGGTCTATGGTATATTCAAGACTCTTCGCCAGGATCACAATTCAATTCTTCTATCATCCCTAGTCATTATCCAGCTCTCTGATGCATAACAAGTACTTGTGAAGACCATAGCCTGGATCAGGCGCACCTTAGTCTCTAGACTGACACTGTTGCTTTTTCAGGTTTCAATGGAAACCTTGTAGGTCATAACAAAACCTGTTTAATTCACACACATTGAAAAGTCACTAGGAAGAGTCGGTTGCTGAAGGAGTTAGATGAAGTATAACGCCAGAAAGAGTGAGGGCCATTCTTCCTGAAAAGAGTTGGCACAAGAGCCACAACAATGAATTTGAACATGATAGTGACCATGGGGAGGACGAGGAAGCATTTAGTTTCATCGTATACAAAGTTGCCAGCAGTTGGAGATGACAGGACAGCTGTTATCACCCTCTAAATTCCTATCTACTTAATAAAGGAGGATTCTTTAACCAGTTTACCAAATACCTCACCACCACTATGTGGAGAAGCACATTCTCTATGGGATCCAAACGAGAAGCTGAAAAGTGACTTTTCAGTTCTTATCTAACTGGTCGAAGGCCACGCTTGACTTTATCCCCTTCCTGAGCTTCTCAGCACTTTTCCATCCTGTTCTTCCACCTGGCTCCTTGGCCGCTCTTTCTCACTGGCTGCCTTTCTCATTCCCTCTTGGATACTGATGTTCCCCAGGGCGCCATCCTCAGCCTTCCCCCCTCAACCACCTGGTGATCTCATCAGCTCTCTTTATGCACACGTGTGTGAATGTCATCATCTCTTTCCACATTACTTTCAATATTCACAAGGCAGGGAAACAACACTTGGAGGTCACACAGGCAGCAGACGGCAGAGGCAAGACTTGAATCCAGTCCTGAGCCTCAGGTCTGTGCCTCTCACGCAATGAAGCTGGGGTTTGATTGACTAGGCATCGAGGTAGAGGGACCATTATTACACTCTGCAGGGCATCTGCAACCCGTGTCATTGTTATGTGCCATCGTGTCTGTACCAACTCCTAGCTGATCTTCTAGTGGGTTTCCAGAGGCAGTACATCACACAGGAGGAGACTGGCCACCCTTCTCCCATGGAGCAACTGGCAGTTTTAACTGTGTGCCTTTGGGATTGCAGTGCAGCTTCTTATCACTAGGCCACCAGAGCGCCAGAGACCCAGCAAGGAGCTAACAAATCCTTTTGAGAATTGTTGAAAAGCATGGGCCATCTCTGTAGAAGCTGCTCATGTGGATTTATTAGTAAAGAGGAACTTTGTATACAATTTAAAGGGTATCCTGGGTATACCCTAGTCCTAGTGGTACAAGGTTTTAGAGCACTCAATTACCAATGGATAGGTAAGCAGTTCAAACCCACGAGTAGTTCTGCAGGAGAAAGATGTCCATTTCTGTAGGATGTATGAGCTTGGAAACCGTGCAAGGTCCTGTAGGATCACTACGTGTTGGAATCAGTGGCAAAGGGGTCTGGTTTGGGGTTTGAATAGGTCTTTACGACTAAAGACTTCAGATATAAGAACTTTTTCTATAAAGACATAGAAGACACATCTTTTTAGTTATTTTATGATAAGATGTAAGTGTTTTCTGAAAATTGGACTGCTGGTTTCCATTGGCATGGCTTATTTATTATAAAAATATTGAACTAAGTAAGGTAAGGCCGACCAATGATGGTATGTCACAAAAATTTGTTAGTAGTTTCATCTTGCTTAGACCAACAGCATTCAAGAAATCAAAAGACAAGTTGCTTGGGTAAGTCTGTAAGGGACCTCTCCAGAGTGCTACTGACCAACTATGTCAGTCTAGAGATTAAGGTGTGCCTGATCTAGGCCATTGTCTTAGCAACTGCTTGCTATGCATCTGAGAGTTGGACAATGACTAAGGATGCCAGAAGAAGAGGAAATTAATGCCTTTGAGTTGTGGTGCTGGAGAAGAGTATTGGACATACTATGTATGGTTAAGAGAACAAATGGATATGTCCTGGAGAGGATGGAACTAGGTTGCTTCTTGGAGGCAAGGATTTTGAATCTCTGTGTCACATACTTTAGACATGTTTCCAAGAGAGACCTTGAAGAAGGACATCATGATTGGAAAGGTAAATATCAGAGCAAAGGAAAATCCTGGATAAAATGGATTGATACAATGATTGTGGCAATGGGGACAAGTGTGTCAAGATACAGTGAAGTTGGCTCAAGAGAGGGCAAGGTTCAGAGCCACTGTTCATAGGGTCACTAAAAGTTCTAGTTGACTCCACAGCACATAACAATAACAACAACAGTATCTTCCATTAGGGAGTTCTGATGGCCTACTGGTAAGTAGCTGCACACCAATTCAAAGACACATGGTTCAAGTCCTCCAGTTGCTCTGTGGGAGAAAGATGGGCAATCTCCTCCCATAAGATTAATTGCCTCTGAAAACTCAGTGGAAGGTCAGCTATGGGTTGGTTCCGGGATTCCATGGTATACAACAACAACAACAACAACAACAACAACAACAACAACAACATCCTCCATTGGCCTTCTAGGAATAACACTGCCTGGTGTCATTTTCAGATGCAGGGTGACCCTTTTGTGTGTCAGAACAGAACTGTGCTCTGCGTGGTTTTCAATGGTTGATTTTACATAATAAGCAGATTGCCAAGCCTCTCTACTGAGGTGCCTCAGGGTAGCCTAGATCTACCAATCTTTTACTTGGCAGCTGGATATGCTAACCATGTGCACCACCCAGAGACTCCTGAAAGTGTTCCTACCATTGCTCTGCTTAATGTGTCACATGTCCATTAACATCAGAAGAATGTCAACAGGTTGCTTCTTAAATAAAATGCTGTTGTGATGAGCAGTGGAATCAGAACCAACTCAAAGCTGACCCTCTAGTGGGTTTTCAGAGGCTGTAAAATGTACAGGAAGAAACTGTCTATCTTTCTCCCTTAGAGCAGCTGGTGGATTTGAATCACCTGGGCTGGCTTGGCAGTAAAACTCCTTAACCACTACACCACTACAGCTCACTCTTAAGTTAAATACATGCATCAGTTGTTCAACAGCCTGTCTGGTCTATGAAATAGCATTTATCAAATGTTAGTTATTGGCTGCAAGGTCCTTAAAAAAGCTACCCCTGTACTGTTACAGCCTCCTCTCCTAATTCACCTATCCTCCCAATGACTAAATAAACCACATAAACTTTCAGATTTCTTGTCTTTTGCAAATGCTATTCCCTTCTTCTAGAATGTCTTTCTTCCATGAGTCCATATGAAAAATTTCATCAAACCCTGGCCTACTTTTGCTTAGCTCCCTTCCTAATACTCGGGCCAGAATTTCTTTTTCTTTCATTCGGACTCACAACACACTGTATCTAAATTTCTATTAATGTCCTTATAACTAAGCCCATGTTTCATGTTTTGAATGCCTCACTGACCACACAATGTTGTTAGCTGTCATGGTTGTTATTAACCTACTTAAAGCTGACCCTCCAGCAGGGTTTCAGAGGCAATAAACTGCATGAGAGGACATTTCCCATCTTTCTCTTGTGGCACAGCTGGTGGATTCAAACCCAGTGCCTTTGAGTTGGCAGCACAGTTCCTTATCATTAAGCCACCGGAGCTCCCCTAGCTGTCAAGGAATTGGACTCAAACTTGCAGAGTACCCATGCAAAATGGGATCAAACCATGTCATCAATAAGGCCAATTTGCAGGCTTTTCTTCCCAGCCTGTCATCATCTGAAAGCTCTGCTCAAGCATGCTCAACATCACAGCAACATACACCACCACTGACAGAAGGACGCTGTCTGTGCACAAGGTGCACCTGCTGGCAATTGAACAGGGCCCTCTCATGGAAGGTGAGACTTCTACTACTGAGCCACAGAACTCCATAAATATTCCGAAACAAACTCATCTCTATCAGAAAAGCAGCTCAAATGCTAAATCCCAGTTGCTAGAAGCTTTAGAAAAGTTCCCACATGTTCCAGCTTTACCTGTTGTTTTATTTTCTGTTCAAGATCAGTACCTTTCAATTCCATCGATAACTGATCCCACAGACACAGTAATGCCTGCGATGACTCAAGTTATGGGGCCGTGACTGTGTTACACATCCTGTAATTTATCTCTATGCACCGTCGTAGCCAAGGCAAAGAAACACGTCTGCTTCTCAGAAAAGAATGCCTGGCAGTCATCAGAGCTCTGGATAAACTCGGACTGTGTGTTTTCAGCCAGAAGTTTACCTCGTGGACCGATCACCAGACCTAAACCTGGCTGGGGACAGTGTGGAACAAAAGAAACAGAAATCCAACAGTGACAGACGGTCCTGGAAGCTTCAGCCTTTCCAAATGTGCATTCAACATGCTCCAAGTTGGGAAAGGATGCTTAAGAGAGAGACAGGACAGCATCAACTCTGAATCAAGTGCTTGTCAAAAAGAGATGGACTCTGGAATCTTTTGTTTAATTAATGGGTTCACTTTGGATGAAAAAGAGGAAAGCAGTGAGCTCAGGTTGTTAAACTTTGTTACAAGGGACTTGAATGGTTTAGCTGCTCAAGGGAACTTGACTACTCTCAGTGGAAAAGCCTATGAGGGAAACACCAAACTTTCTAAAAACACATCACAATAAGCAAACTACCATTGTTTGGAAATTGACTTCTGAATCTGCATGGCCCCACCAAGGGAAGCAGGGACTGCCCAAAGCTGTGAAGCAAATGCCTATAGGGAGGATATGTTGCAAAAAGAAAACAGATTTTCACAGTGTTCCCAGAGGAATTTGGCTGTGGAGACAATAAAGACAAAGCAAACAACAACAAAAAATTCAAAAATGAAAAAAAAAAAGTCCACAGATCAGTAGTTACCAAGTAGATCCTTTCTTTTAAATACTTTCTTATTTGTTTATTGTTACTGGAGTAAAAGTTTATAGAACAAATGGATTTTCCATATGATCATTCAGTTTGAAGACCAAGGTGCACCTGATCCAAACCATAACCTTTTCAATTACTTGTTATGCAACTGAAAGTTGGCTAGTGAATAAGGACTACATAAAAATTGGTGCCTTTGAGTTGTGGTGCTGGAGAAGAGAACTGAATATCCTATGGGCTATCCAAAAGAAGAAACAAATATGTCTTAGAAAAGATACAGCTACATGACTCATAGGAAGCAAGGATGGTGAAACTTCATCTCACATACCTTGGGCATTTTGTTAGGAGGGGCTGGTCCTTGGAAAAGAACATCATGTTTGGAAAAGTGGAGAGTCAGGAGAGGAGGGGGAGATCCTCAGTGAGATGGACTGATACAGCGACTGTATTTAATAGCAGATGATGAGATGGTACAGAACAGGGCAAAGTTCAGAGAGGGCAATATAAGCCATAGTCATTCAACATAATTCAACAACAACATTCACATACATTTTGCTTTATGATGTAATTACAATTCCCACATCATAACACTGTGTTTTCCACTTCATCCTTGGGACTCCAGTTTCCAGTTCTCCTTTTATCCTCTTCTTTCTTGCTTTCTGAGTTCTCTTCCTGAACTTTCTAAGTAAAAATGTTCCTCCCTTCAGGTTTGTGTATGGTTAGTTATTCAAAAGTATGAGTACCGTTCTGGTATTGTACCTCCGTGGTGTTACTGTTCACCTTGCTGTTGTTGGTATGTGCCATTGAGTCGCTTGTGACTCATAGAAACCCTATCTATGTATAAGAGCCCTAAACCCTTCTCTATACTGGGCCAACCTCATTGTCTCTGACACATCCTCTCAGATTACCCCAGTCACTGAGTTAGTCATCAAGGGTCTTCCTCTCTTGCACTGTCCCTCCACTCTCCCAAAACGATGTCCCTCTCCAAGGACTAGTCTCTCCTTGCAACATGCCCAAAGTATGTCAGAATTCTTGCCTCCAAGGAGCAGCCTCATTTCACTTTCTCCAGAAAAAATCTGTTTGTTCTCCTAGCAATCCATAGTATATTCAACGCTCTTCTCCAGCATCACAGCTCAAAGGCATCAATTCTTTCTCATGCCTACTCACTGTCCAGCTCTCTGACACACAGCATGCAATGACAAAAACTATGGCCCAGATCAGGCTCACCTTAGTCTCCAGCCTGACATCATTGCTCTTCAGTACTCTGGAGAAGTCCCTGATAGCTGACTTTCCCAATGCAATTCGTCTCTTGATTTCCTGGCTGCTGGTACCAAGAGTGTTAATTGTGGAACCAAGAAAATTACAACTGTTCACCTTAGAGGTCTATTTATTTAGATGAAAGGTAGCCACAGAGGTGAGCTTAACTTCTGTTTAGGTATTTACTCCCCCAAATGGTATCTTTTTTGTAAAGTAATACTGGCATAAATAGGCATAAATGCAATGTTAAGATGGCAAAAGCAGAAAATTCACCTCAGTAACTGGTATCAGACTAACCTTGTCCCACACTAGCTATTTTCTGAGAGTAACCTATAAAGGAGAGCAAATAAGAGTAAGTGCTGATTTCTCAGCAAAAACTATGTAAGCAAGAAGGAAGTGAAATGATATATATTGAATACTGAATACAACTGTCGGCCAAAAATACTTTACCCAGCAAAACTGTCCATCAAATATGAAGAAGAGATCAAGATATTCTCAGAAAAGCAGAACCTAAGGGAGTTTGTAAAAACAAAACCAGTGTTGTAAGAAACACTGAGAGATGTTCTTCTTACAGAGGGGCTACAGAAAGCAGAATGGACCAAAGTAACCAGCAACAACACCGAAAACAAAACAAAGTAAAACAAAATAACAACAAATAAACAAAAACCCAAAACTCAACAAAATGATAGCAATAAAACTTTCCCTCTCAATAATTACACTATATATGAATGGTTTAAATGCACCATTCAAGAGAAAAAGAGTAGCAGGTTAAATAAACCCCCCACCCAAAATCCATCAATATGCTATCTAAAAGAGACACACTGGAAAAGCGAAGATAAAGAAAGACTAAAAATAAAGGGGTGGGAAAAAAATATACCGAGCAAATGGAAACCAGATGGGAAAAAAAGCAGAAGTAGTGATATTAATCTTTGATAAAATAAATTTCAGTGCAAAAACCATTACAAAGGACAAGGGTCATGAGAACAAGAGGACATAACAATAACAAATATCTATGCACCAAATGATAGAGCTGCAAAATATACAAAACAAACATTAACAGAACTGAAAGAAATAACACTATAGTACTGTAAGACTTCAATACAACACTCTCAAGAAAAGATAGAACTACCAGAAAGAAACCAAACAAAGTTGCTAAAGAAGTAAACCACACAATAAAATAACTTGCTCTCATAGATATATACACACTGTTGTTGCTGTTGTTAAGAGCTAGAGTCATAGATGACTCATAGTGACCCTATGAAAGAAAGACCTGAACTCTAAGTTCACAGCTCATAGTTTCCAGAGGCAGCTATTTTGGAAATGGATGGCTCTCCTGCCTCCAACTCTGTTTTAATCTGTCAGCTCAACCAAACATTGTCCACCATGGGTAACCATTATTGCATTTTACACATCAGTTTTATAGTATTTAGCATCGCAGCAGCCACGAGTTACCTCAATGTACCCAAAAAAGTTCAGTATACCTTCTCCAATGTGCATAGAATGCTTTCCAGGATAGATCACATTTTAGGTCACAAGGCAAGCATCAATAAATTTAAAAAAAAAAACCATAGAAATAATACAAAGTCTCTTCTCAGACCACAACACTACAAAATTAGAAATTAATAACAAGAGGATAAAGGAGGAAAAAAGATACATTTGGAAGCTGAACAACATTTTGCATAAACCTGAGTGGGTACAAGAAGAAATTAAAAAATAAAGAGAATTTAAGTTTCTTGAAACAAATGACAATGAAACCCAACCAAAACATCTGGGAAATAGCCAAAGCAGTAACTAGAGGTCAATTTATAGCAATAAGCAAACACATCAAAAGATAAGAAAAACATTATAATTGCCTCTCCCAACATCTCCAACAAACTGAAAAAGAACATCAAGAAAACCTAAAACCCTCTAAAAAAACTTAAATTCTAAAAATTATTCTAGAATATTCTAAAAAAATTATTCTAGAATATTCTAAAAATATTCTAGAAATAAGTGAAATAGAAAACAGATAAACAATTGAAATGATCAACAAAACCAGAGTTGGTTCTTCGAAAAGGTCAATAAAATCAATAAATCACTAGCAAAACTAATAAAGGAAAAGAAAGACAAGGCACAAATATTCCAAATAAGAGATAAAAGAGGCAATGTCACTATAGAACCAAGTAAAATAAAAATATTAACAATGATATTATGAAAAATATACTCAAATATTAAATCCCAGAAGAAATGGATAAATACCTAGAAATCCACAAACTTAAACTGAAACAGACCAAAATTGAACACCTGAACAGATTCATTACAAAAGAATAAATTGAACAGATAATAAAACAACCCCCAATAAAAAAATCCCTGGACCAGATGATTTTATAGGTGAATTTTATCAAACATCACAGAAGAACTGTCACCAATTCAACATGAAGTATTTTGGAAAACAGAAAAATAATGGAATTCTCCTAGACTCATTCTGTGAAGCAAACATATCCTTGATACCAGTGTCAGGTAAAGACACCACCACAATAGAAAACTATAGTCCAATATGTCTCATGAACATAGATGCAAAAATCCTGAATAAAATTCTGGCCAACAGAATCCAACAGTACTGAAAAAAAAAATAATTCACCAAGATCAAGTAAGATTCATAACAAGTATGCAAGGATGGCTCAACATAAGAAAAACAATCAGTATAATTCATCACATTTACAAAGCAATTAACAAGAAACATATGATCCTATCATTTGATGCAGAAAAGACTTTTGACAAAGTCCAACATCCTTTCCTGATTAAAACACTAAACAAAATAGGAATAGAGGGGAATTTCTTCAACATAGTAAAAAGTACATACACAAAACCAAGAGCCAACATCATTCTCAACGGAGAGAGATTAACGGCATTCCCTTTGAGAACAGTAACTATGCAACGATGCCCACAATCACCTCTCCTACTCAATATTGTATTGGAAGTCTTAGTGATAGCAATAAGAAAGAGAAGGAAATAAAAGGTATTCAAATTGGCAAAGAGGAGGTAAATTATCTGTATATGCAGATGATATATGATATACTTCAAAAACCCTAAAGACTCAGAGAGAAAACCACTGGACATAGTGGGCCAAGGCAGCAAAGTGGCAGGATACAAGATGAACATACAAAAACAATTGGATTTCTCTGCAGTGACAAAGAGAATACAGAAATGGAACTAAGAAAAACAATACCCATCACAATAGTAAACACAAGATTAAATACTTGGGAGTAAATCTAACAAGAAAGACAAAAGATCAATACAAAGAAAATTACAAAACACTACTACAAGAAACAAAAAGAGACTTGGAGAAAGAATAATATATACCATGCTCTTGGATAGGAAGACTCAATATTGTGAAAATGACAGTTCTACCAGAGGCAATTGACAAGTTCAATGCAATTGCAGTTATACCAACTCCATTCTTCAACAACATGGAAAAGGCAATTTTCAATTATATCTGGAATGAAAAGAGACTCCAAAATAAGCAAAGTACTCCTGAAAAAGAGAAACAAGGTAGGAGGCATCTCACTCCATGATCTCAAATTCTACTACACTGTCAATACAGTGGTACTAGTACAGTGACAGACACCTAGATCAATAGAATAGAATGGAATGGAGAACCCAGAAATCAGCTCATCTACCTATGGTCAACTGATTTAAGGCAAGGAAATAAAATCAGTTAAGTTGGGAAACAAGCCTCTTTAACAAATTGTGTTGGCAAAATTGGAAAACTATCTGTAGAAACTCAAGTAAGACCTGCACCTCACACCACACAAAAAACCAACTCAAAGTGGATCAAGGACCTAGGACTAAAACCAAGGACTACAGAGTTCATTAGAGAAAAGCTTGGAAGAACCCTAGCAGCATTAATACATGACATGAACAGTCTTCCAAGCATCATGTACAATCAGGAGAGAATAAAACAGATAAATGGGACCTTCTAAGAATCAAATTCCTATGCACATCAAGAAATTTTTCCAAGAGGGTAAAAAAGAAAACCACAGACTAGGAAAAAATAGTTGGTAATGACATATCTAATAAGGGACTTATATCTAGAATTTATAGAATACTCCAGCACCTCAACAAGATAAAGGTAAACAACCCAATTGAAAAATGGGCACAAGATATGAACAGACACTTCACCAAAGAAGACATTCAGATGGTAAACAAACACATGAAGAAATGTTCAAAATCCCTAGCTCTAAGAGAGATGCAAATCAAAACAACTAAGAGATATCATCTCACCCCAGTAACAATAGTAAAGTTCAACAGAGCGGCAAACAACAAATGTTAGCAAGGTTGTAGAGAAATTGGAACCCTTATTCACTGTTGGTTCAAGTGTAAAATGGTGCAACCTCTCTAGAAATCATTATGGTGCTTTCTTAAAAGTTGGAAACAGAAATACCATTTAAACCAGCAATTCCACTACTGGGAATATACCCTTAAGAAACAAGAACTTCCACCTAAACATATATATGCACATACATGTTTATTGATGCACTGTTCACAATAGCAAAGAAATGGAAGCAACCCAAGTGCCAATCAATAAACGAATAGATAGAGAAGTGGTGGTATATTTACACAATGGAATACTACACAGCACTGAAAAATAAGGAACTCGTAAGGTATACCAAATGGGTGACCCTGGAGAATACTATGTTGAATGAACTAAATCAGTCACAAAAGGGCAAATACTGCATAACACCACTGTTATCAAACAGGACTGACATTGGGGGTTAGGAGAAAATAAAAAAAGAGAGGGTAAATAATGAACAGTGCATTGGAACATATGAGGGGAAAACTATTTAAAAGGAATATATGATTAGGCATTATTTGGATGACAACAGTTAAGAACAAGAGGTACATAGCAAAATGGACTGTGAGGGGGAGGAAGGAAATTATGTAACAATGAATTAATTTTTTAATTTATTTATTAATACAATGAATTAATTTTTCAAAGAGAAAATAAAATGGGGGAGTAGGAAGGAAAATGTGCAACAATGAATGAATGAGGATCCAAGTTCTCTGAAAACTTTCATTAAAATCACAATAAAAACAAAAAGTTTGTTATAAATAAAAAAGGCAAGAACACAAAATCACATAGCTGTGCTTCATGTATCTTGTTCAAATAATCAATGATATTTTGAAGTGGATACTTTCTCTTAATAAGTGATGTCTTCCCCTTTATCCTTTACTTGCTGTTATTTTTATCCTTTCCTCTCAATTTCTACATCTCAGATGAAAGTCTCTTCAGGGGGGAAAAATGTCTGATCATCATTTACCCTAGTATGCTTACTGTTTTCACTTAATTCATGTCCCCCCTACGAGCATTTCACCAGGCCATAAAGCCTTCATTCAATCCATCCTTGTTGCTCTGTGGACTCTGGACTGCCTCTTTGAATCTCACTGTGGTCATCAACACCAACCAAGGCAGTTCTACTACTGACAGTATATGTTCTTCTTTGAAACTAAGTCACATACTCTTGATTCCAGGAAAAAAAAAAAAAAGAAAGAAAATATTTCTAATAAGGGAGAAAAAACAATGAGAAAACAAAACAAAGCAAAGAGTAGGGAAAAAGTAAAGAGGTGTGTAACTGCAGTTCGTCCTCCCCAATGGACTTGAAGCTGACATTTCTTTGACATTGAAGACATTCTGCTTCAAAAGTTCTACAGTGCTATGCTGGGAGTTTTATTGTACGGGATGAAGAAGAAAATAAAAATTACAGTAAAAAAAAAAAGATGATGACTCTAGCACTGAGGCCCCTTGACTGGACAGAGACCCCAGGAAAAGTCACTCAGCTGGTCAGTGCAAACTCCCAGGCACAGGCCTCACAGCTCCTAACTCCAGCAAAGGGTTTGTTCCACTGTTTGCCTCAGCAAGGAAAAAGTGAGTTACAGGGCGCTCGGCTTCCCACCAAAAGCAAGCACTTCAAAGCAAAGGGGCCAAAGAGAAACATTAAACAGACACCAATATCCCTTCACATTATATTCTAGAAAGTATAACTTGAGGATATTTTTGGTGAGTGAATGTGGTCTAATCCAGGGACAGAATGGAATTTAGCTTAAAATAATGAGGCTTGAATTCATACACCCCACCTTGTTTTTGGCATCAAAGTTCACCTTTTCTTTTTTTTTGTACTTTGCAGTTTATATAATTATAAAGTTGGAAATCTATCATACAAACTGGGCATGGACACACTCTAAATGTGCTAGAATAAAATATAGATGGAGATTTAATTATCATGCTACTCTAGCTTTTTCAATAAGTGTGTCAGCACTTCCATAAACCGATTTGCATTTTATTAAAATTAATGGACTATAAACCTCTGCTCCTGGTGAAATGGGCTATCCCCATTTTTCCTACCCCTCTTTGTTGCCTTTCCAAGACAAGCTACGTGTGCATCTCAAGTCGTGGGCTCACCCTGAATCTTAATCTTTCTTTCCAAGCCCCAGTCACTGCAAAGGCAAGTTGTTGTTAGATACTATCAAGTATTTATGGAGATGACTACAACTCACAGTGACCCAATGAGCAAAAACCCTGAACTTTTCCCTACCCTAAGCCAATCTCACCATCTCCAACACACTTTCTCCCATTCCCCCATCACTGTGTCAATCCATCTCCTCCAGGGTCTTCCTCTCCTGAGCTGTCATTCTATCGTTCCAAGCATGATGGCCTTCTCCAATGACTGGTCCCTCCTGGAAATATGCCAGAAGTATGTGACACAGAGTTTCAAAACCCTTGCATCTAAGGGACAACCTGGTTTCAACCTTTTCTAGAAAGACCTGTTCATTTTGTTGGTGGTCCATGGTATGTTCAATACTCTTCTCCAGCATCACAACTCAAAGGCATCGCTCTTTCTTCTGTAATCCTTAGTTCACTGTCTAGCTCTCTGATGCATGTCATGTAATCATGAAGACCACAGCCTTGATAAGCTGTACCTTAGCTACCATACTGACATCATTGCTCTTTAGCACTCTGGACAGGTCCATGACAGCAGATTTTCCCAGTGCAATTCATCTTTTGATTTCCTGACTGCTGATTGGTGCCAAAAGTGTCAATTGTGGATCCAAGCAAGATGAACTTTTAAAAAATCTCAATCTTTCCTCTATCTATCCATGATGCTACTAATTGGCTCAATGGTGGAAATCTTTGATTTCTTGATGTTGAGCTAAAATCCAGATTGGAGACTACAGTACTTGACCTTCTGTAGTGAATGCTCAAGTCCTCAGTTTCGGCAAACAAGGTTGTGTTATCTGCAAAACAGGTTGTTGATGAGTGTTCCTCCAATCCTAATGCCATACTCCTACTCTTAAAAGTTCAACCTCCTGAATGATCTGTTCTGTATATAGACTGAAAAGGTATGGAGAAAAGGTGTGTATCCCTGATGCACTTCTTTCTTGATTTTGAAACATATAGTTTTTCATTGCTCTGTTTTATGATTGCTTCCAGGTTCAAGTATGTTGTTGTTGTTGTGTTATGTGCCGTCGAGTCGTTTGCAACTCACAGCGACCCTATGTACAACAGCCCTAAACCCTGCTCTATCCTGTGCCAATTGCATGGCCTCTGACACACACATCCCGACTATCCCAGTCACTGAATTAATCCACCTCATAGAGGGTCTTCCCCTCCTGCGCTGTCTCTCCACCCTACCAAGCATGATGTCCCTCTCCAAGGACCTGTCTCTCCTTAGAACATGTCCAAAGTATGTCAGACGAAGCCCCAGAATCCTTGCCTCCAAGGAGTAGCCTGGTTTAACCCTCTCCAGGATGAATCTGTTTCTTTTCTTGGCAGTCCAGGGTACATTCAATACTCTTCTCCAGCATCACAGCTCAAAGGCATCAATTCTCCTTCTATCCTCCCTAGTTACTGTCCAACTCTCTGATACATAACAAGTAATTGCAAAGACTATGGCCTGCATCAGGCGCACCTTAGTCTCCAGAGAGACACCGTTGCTCTTGAGTACTTTAGAGAGGTCCCTAATTGCAGACTTTCTCATCGCAATACGTGTTTTGATTTCCTGGCTACTGGTGCCAAGAGTGTTGACCATGGAGCCGAGAAAACTGAAGCTGTGAACAATCTCAATCTCTTCGCCATCCATTCTGATGCTACCAATGGGTCCAGTGGTGAGAATCTTTGTCTTCTTGACATTGAGCCTCAGTCCATACTGAAGGCTGCAGTCCTTGACCCTCCACAGCAAGTGCCTGAGGTCCTCCTAAGTTTCGGCAAGCAGGGCTATGTCATCTGCATAATGCAGATTGTTAATAGATCTTCCACCAATCCTGACGCCACACTTCTCCTCATAGAGCCCGGCCTCTCAAATAATCTGCTCTGCATACAGGTTGAAAAGGCACGGAGATAGGACACATCCCTGGCGTATACCCTTTCCAATTTTGAACCATGCGGTGTTACCTTGCTCTGTTCTAACAACTGCCTCTTGGTCCAAGTATAGGTTTCACATTAGCACAATTAAATGTTCTGGGATTCCCATTCTTCTCAGAGTCAGCCACAGTTTGTTATGATCCACACAGTCAAACGTCTTTGCATAATACATTCTTCTGGTATTCCCTGCTTTCAGCCAAGATCCATCTAACATCAGCTACAATATCTCTAGTACCACGACCCCTTCTAAACCCAGCCTGGACTTCTGGTAGTTCTCTGTTGATGTGCTGTTCCAGTCATTTTTGGATAATCTTCAGTAAAATCTTGCTTGTATGTGAAATCAGTGAGATTGTTCTGTTGTTTCCACATTCTGTTGGGTCACCTTTCTTTGGGATAGGAACAAATATCGATCTCTTCCAGTCAATTGGCCAAGTGGTTGTTCTCCAGATTTCTTGGCACAACTTGGTGAGCACATCCAGGGCAGCATCTGTTAGCTTAAATATGTCAATTGGTATACCATCTATTTCTGGGGCCTTATTTTTTGCTATTTCCTTCAAAGCAGCTTGAACTTCTGCCTTCATCACCATAGGCTCTTGCTCAAATGTTATTTCATTAAATTCTTCTGTATCTGCCAATTCTTTTCGATACAATGACTCAGTATATTCCTTCCATCTTCTTTTAATACCTCCTGGATCATTTAATATTCTGCCTAAAGCATCCTTGATTATAGCAACTTTAGGTCGGAATTTGTTCTTCAGTTCCTTGAGCTTAAGAAATGCTGAACGAGTTCAGCCCTTTTGATTTTCCAACTCTAGCTCCTCACACATTTCATTGTAATATTTTGTTTTGTCATTCTGTGCTGCCTTTTGGAATCTTCTGTTCAGATCGTTAGTTTCTTGAATTCTTCCTTGTGCTTTGGCTTCTCTACGCTCCAGTGCAATCTTCAGAGTTTCTTCTGACATCCATTTTGGTCTTTTCTTCCTCTTCTGTCTTTGCAATGACCGTTTGCACTCTTCCTGGATGATACATTTGACATCCTCCCACAACTCATCTGGTCTTCGCTCATTAGTGTTCAAGTCCTCAAACCTGTTCCTGAGATGATTCTGAAATTCAGGTGGGATGAAATCAAAGTCATATTTTGGCTCCTGTGGGTTCGGTTTAATTTTCCTCAGCTTCAGCTTGAACTTGCATATGAATAGTTGGTGGTCTGTTCCACAATCAGCCCCTGGCCTAGTTTTCACAGCTGATATTGAGCTTCTCCAGCGGTTTTTTCCACAGATGTAATCAATCTGATTCCTATGCATACCATCAGGTGAAATCCATGTGTATAACCTGCGTTACAGGGTTCTATAAAGTACAGTCAAGTGTTTTGGGATTCTCATTCTTTTTAATGCTAGCCACAATTTGTTGTGATTCACACAAATGCCTTTGCATAGTTACTAAAACACAAATAGACATTCTTCTGGTACTCTTTGCCTTCAGCCAAGATCTATCTGACATTGGAAATGATGTCCCTAGTGTCATGGCCTCTCCCTCTGTTGATGTATGATTCCAGTTGTTTATGGATAATCTTCAGCAGGACTTTGTTTGCATTTAATATTGTTCAATAATTTCCACACCTTGTTGGGATCATCTTTTTTTGGGGGAATGGGAACAAGGATGGATCTCTTCCAGTCAGTTTTCCAGGTAGTCAGATGTCCTCCAGATTTCTTGGCACAATCTGGTGAACACATTCAAGGCTGCATTCATTTGTCAAAATATGTCGATTGGTATACCATCAATGATTCCTCACACCTTATTTTTTGCCAATTCCTTCAGAGTAGCTTGAACTTTCTCCTTCATCATGAATGCCTCTTGATCATATGTCTATAATCTCATTATTAAGAACTGGTGTGGGAGTTGAACCCAGGCCAGCCTGACTCCTATATCCTGACTTCTCACTATTTCATGCAGCAAGGAAACTCTGCTGGCCTTGTGGTAAAAAGTGATAAGAAGCTATGCTGCAATTCTGAAAGCAAGAGGTTCAAATCCACCAGCTTTCCCATGAGGTAAGGATGGGCAATCGCCTCCTGTGCAATTAACTGCCTTTGAAAATCCACTGGAGGGTCAGCTATGGGTCAGTTCTGACTCACAACAACAAGCCATGCAGCAAAGAAGGAGTCCTGGTGATACAATGGTAAAGCATTTCTCTTCTGTCACAGACTGAATTGTGTCCTCCCGAAAATACATATGTTGTTGTTGTTATGTCCTATCAAGTCACTTACAACTCATAGTGACCATATGTACAACAGCCCTGAGCCCTGCTTTATCCTGTGCCAACATATTGTCTCTGACACACCTACCCCCACATTATGCAAGTCACTGAATCAATCCATCTCATTGAGGGTCTTCCTCTCTTGCACTATCCCCCACCCTTCCAAGCCTGATGTCCCTCTCCAAGGACTGATCTCTCCTTGCAACATTTCCAAAGTATGTCAGACAGAGCTTCAGAATCCTTGCCTCCAAGGAGCAGCCTGGTTTCACCCTCTCTAGGATAAATCTGTTCTTCTGATAGTCCATGGTATATTTAATATTATTCTCCACCACCACAGCTCAAAGGCATCGATTCTCCTTTGATCATCCCTAGTCATCATCCAGCTTTCCGACACACAGCAAATGACTGAAAAGACTATGGCCTAGATTAGGCATATCTTGGTCTTCAGATGGACATTGTTTTTCTTCAAGTACTCTTGAGAGGTCCCTGACAGCAGACTTTCCCAGTGCAATTATCCTTCTTTATTTCCTGGCTACTGGTATTAAGGGTGTTGATTGTGGAGACAAGCAAACTAAAGCTGTGAGCAATCTCAATCTCTTCACCATTTATCATGATGCTGCCAATCAGATCAGTGGTGAGAATCTTTGTTTTCTTGATGTTGAGCTTCAATCTATATTGAAGGCTGCAGTCCTTGACCTTCTGCAACAAGTACTTCAGGTTCTTCTCAGTTTTAGCAAGCAGGGTTGTGTCATCTGCATAATGCAGGTTGTTAATGAGTTTTCCTCCAATCCTGATGTCACATTCCTCATAGAGCCCAGCCTTCTGGATAATCTGTTCTGCATACAGGTTGAAAGATAGGACACATCCCTGGCGGACACCCTTCCCAATTTTGAACCATGCAGTGCCCCCTTGCTCTCTGACAACTGCCTCCTGGTTCAAGTATAAGTTTTGCATAAGCACAATCAAGTGTTCTAGGACTCCCATTCTTCTCACAGTTTGTAGGGATTCAAAGAATCAAATGCCTTTCATAGTCAATGAAACATGAAACAAAATACATATATGTAATGATATAAAGTGGAAGCTATGTGATGATCCACCATGATTTATTAAGCCAATTGTCCTTAAAGGGTTACAATGGGATGTAGCACCCTTAAACCCATCATGGCCAGATCCTGTGGAAGTAGAGCTTTCCTGGGTGTAGTCTGTAATACTTGTAAGAGATGAAAAGGGCAAAAAGAGCAGAAAAGGGGAGAGCTCAGTATTACCAAGAAAGAAGATCCAAAAGGTGAGCATTACCTTTGGACTCAAGTGCCTGTGCTGGGTAACTCCTTGACACTGGAAAAGGTCAAGATATGTAGAGATCTCCAAAGAATTCCAGGCCTACAGATGCTGAAAGGCAGTATACACACAGCGAAAGCCCTTCCCGAGAGCAGGTAGCCTGACTTTGGACTTCTAGCCTTCTAAACTTCAAAAGGATCAATTTCTATTTGTGATAGCCATCCACTTGGGGTTATCTCTGTTGCAGTAGCTCTAAATAACTAAGACAGTGGCTAAAATAAAAGACAGATCTTCAGATGTCCCCCCAGTTGTTCCATGGGAAAAAAGGCTTGGGAATCTGCTTCCACAAAAGTTTATAACACAGGCAATCTCATGGAACAGTTAGAGAGTGTCTCTTTTACTTTTCAAAGAGAGGAGTGAACTGGGGTGGGGGAAGGGCTGGGCAGGGAGAGAAGTGAATTAAATAAAAAAAACTGACTGCTCTAAAACAAAACCGCCTTGTTCCAACAAAGAACAATTAACAACAATAACAACCATGCAGTAAAGCGCTGGAAGCTGGGATGAATTTAAGGATATACGTAGGAAGGACAATGCAAGAAAGGGATTAGTTTGACATCTAGATGGGATGGAGAGTACCAAGGAATATGTGACCATAAAAATAAAATCATTTCTTTTCAATAAGGTGAGACTCTGTTTATTCAATGAAAGGCTTATTCCTGTAGAAGGGCTTCTTCCATGACACTACTGCCACTCATTTCTGTGGCTCCTCTTTTTAGGAGCGTGTGGTACATTTCTTTATGGAGCTAAGTGATAACAGGCATTCATCCTTTGTAGATAAACATCCTGAAAATAGTCAAATGTCCTTTGGAATCAAATCTGGAGGAAAACCTTGTACTGGGGAGTATAGAATATAATGAAAGAGAAAAATAGCCATTGTATCTTCATATGACTGTAAAAGACAAAGAACACATTTTATATCATCCAATCTGGCTCTGGTCCTAACAAGAGCTAAGCTTAGACCTGTTTTGGAGAGTGATGGTTCCCTGGGTATCTACGCGGAAAGACAATACTTATCTAGCCATACGGATTATGGTGGGCAGGTGTTCTGATATGAAGACAGGAAACAAGGAGATTAGAGACCCGGGGGGAGTCTCAGGTATCCAGATCAACAACAGCAACATCAGCAGATGCTCATCAAAGCACAGGATCTTGGGGCTACACCAGGCTTACTCCACCAAAGCCTGCCCTGAGCCTTTCTGGGCAATTCTCAACCACACAGAAGTGTGAAAAGCTCCAATGCAGAGGAGGAGGAGGAGGAGGCCTGATGCTAAGGGTTGAGAACTAGGTAAGAACACCTGGAATGATGGTTTCCAGGAATTGACTAAAATCCAAACTTTTAAAAATTCTATTAGGCACAGATTTAATTACTCTCATTTCATTGCTAGGGCAATGAGGCCTAGCATTGCTAACAAATTGATTCTGATTCTGTGGAGATCTTACATATAACAAAATACACCCTACGCTGTCAGAAGAACAAACAACTCTGTCCTGGCAGAAGTGCAGCCAGAATGCTACAAAGAAGTGAGGATGGAGAGACTTCATCGCATATGCTTCAGATACGCTTCTCAGGAGGAACATGGGGAAGGACATTAGGCTTGGAAAAAATAGAAAGTCAGTGAAGACAGTCAGCAAGACTCAATGAGCTGCACTGACACTGTGGCTACAGCAGTGGGCTCTAGCAGAGTGGGGACTGGGAGCACATCACAGGCACAGGCGGGGTTTCAAGGCTGCACAGGATCACTGTGAGTCAGACCTGACTTGATGGCATCTAATAAGAACACAATATTTTGGTCAATAAACTCTACGAAAAAGTCTTCAGTTGATATCTCAGAAATATATTATGCCCTGTGAAGAAAACACCATTCTCCACTTGCCACAGATATTTCTGTGTCAGAGCTGATGCCTGGAGTTGTGGCCAGTTTTGCAAGTAGGGAGAAGATAATAAAAGAATAGAGAAGCTGTGTTCTAGTCTTGGCATTGTTGTTGTTGTTGTTTTGTGCCGTAGAGTCATCTGCAACTCATAGTGACCCTATGTACGATAGCTCTGAAGCCTGCCCTATTATGATCCTGGCCCATTTACTCGGACACATTTACCCTCACTATTCCAGTTACTATAGCAATACATCTAGTTCATCTGGGGTTTTCCTCTCTTTGCTGTCCCTCCATTCTTCCGAGCATGACACCCTTCTACAAGGACTGGTCCCTCCTGGCTATGTGCCCAAAGTATGTGCGACAGAGCTTCAAAATCCTAGTCTCCAAGAAGAAACTTGGTTTCACCCTCTCCAAGACAGACCTACTTGTTTTCTTGTCAGTCCATGATATGTTCAAGATTCTTCTCCAGCACCACAACTCAAAGGGATCAGTTATTCTTCTGTCATCCTTAGTCATTGTCCATTGTCTCTGATGAATATCAAGTTATTACAAAGCCTGGATTAGGCACACCTTAGTTTCTACAGTGACATCATTGCTTTTTAGTACTCTGGAGAGGTCCTTGACAGCAGATTTTCCCAGTACAATTAGTCTTTTGATTTCCTGACTGCTGGTGCCAAGAGTGTTGATTAAGCTGCTAAAATACAGCTGCCTCCAGGCTTCTTCTTGTTGTTGTTGTTGTTAGGTGACTTCATGTAGAGTATTAGGTATGATTCAGTACCAAATCAAAATTGTTCAAGTGTTAAAAAAGTCTGCATTCCATTCATAAGAATTTTCAACAGGCAACCCCAACTCTCCTGTGTGAAGAGATCATCATCCTCTTTGGCTCAAGGCTGCTCAGATACCTTCAGGCCCTCTAGATCAGCTTTCCTTCTTCTATCGGCTCCCTTGGTCTAAGACTGGAGCTGCCAGCATCCAAGATGCTCATGCTACTTGGTAGGTTGCTAGGTTACAGCTTCCACATCTCCTCTCCATTAGTCCTTCCCTTCACCTTATCTACATACACTTTCTCTCTCTGTCTCACCCTCATACACACACATACACACACAAAGAGAGAGAGAGTTA
Source organism: Elephantulus edwardii (assembly GCF_000299155.1). Lineage (NCBI taxonomy): Eukaryota > Metazoa > Chordata > Mammalia > Macroscelidea > Macroscelididae > Elephantulus > Elephantulus edwardii. The sequence continues at coordinate 11,155,768 of NW_006399816.1, forward strand.
GCATGAAGTGAGGAATCACAAATATAATTCGAACAAATGTCACTGATGCTGAGCTAGTGTAAAACAAAAATGAAGGATAAGATGAAAAAACCGCAAAGTCATTTCCTTCTGGATTGGAAGGTGCATGAACTATCCCTTGCCCCCTCCCCTCTCTGCACATGAGGACATGCTCAGAATTCTTGGCAGCTTTCCTACTATCACACCTAAAGGGCATCTCCCACCTCCTCAGCTCTTGTAGGTGAAGTCCAAGTAATGGATGTTGATACCACACAGCTTTAAAAATGCTTCCCACGACCTCGGCGTTTCTGGTGGGCCAAGGCCACATTTGCTGAGAAGACCTCATGCATACCAGCTAGTACCCGAGGCCTGCACAAGAAATATTTGTGGATATTTATGACACAACTAGCACTTGTCTGGATTTTCCGCGTATAAAATGATATCCCTAGAGCCAAGAGAAACTTTGAAACAACTTAAATTTTTGCCTAAATTGGAGTGTCTGACAAGAAACAACTAGAGTTGAGTTTATAGGTTGTTGGAGGCACCGGGGAGCACCTGGCATGCTCTCACTGAGGCAACCTACATGTCCTGAGAGAGGCTGCCAACAGTTCTCTGGAAGATGAATGTAGTGGGCTGAATGGTGGGCTCCCAAAACACAGGCCCCACTCTTAACTCTCAGGACAGAACCTGTCCATGAGAATTTGTTTGGACAATGAATCTGGAAGAAGTCATCAGAATCTTTGAAAAAATAATGAAGGATCTCAAAAGATCACCTTGGGTTATAGTAGTCTCTAAATCTCTTATAAAAGAGAGGCAGATGGGGATTTATGATGCAGAGACACCCAGAAAAAAAGCCCATGGGAACATGGATACAGAGAACGAGGTGGAGCATTTACAAGCCAAGAAGCACCCAGCGAGAGCCGGCGTGCACCAGAAGCTATGAGACAGGTAAGGAAAAGGTTCTCCTTCATAGATTCCACATGGAACCAATCTTTCCAGAACCATCTTCCAGAACTCTGAGAGTGTTTACTTCTGTCGTTCTAAGTCACTCCACCAAACCACCAGTGCCGTCAAGATGACCCTGATGCTCGGCAACCCTCCCTAATCTGTAGGAGGAGAGAGTGCCTATCTTTCTCCCACAGAGCAACATACAGATTGAATGGTTGACCTTTCAGGTAGCAGCTCAATTCCTTACACACTATGCTGCTAGAAAACTAACACCATTGGTAAAACTATTCAAAAGAGAAATCTTTTTTTCTTTCAGTTATGATAACCTATGACCGACAGGCACAACGGTCCTGGTGTGAGGGTGGAATGAAACCTTTAACTTTTTTTTAAAATTAATTTTAATGAACGTTTACAGAGATTTTGGATTTCCATACATTCATTGTTGCATTTTTCTCCCTGCCCACCCCTCCCCCAGTTCACACTTCTCTTTGAAAAGGAAAAGAAAAATTATTTTATTGGTATAGAATCCCCCCACCCCTATGCTGAGTACACTCCACTATGCAACCTCCATTCCTGACTCTTGTGATAACCATAATACCCAATCATATATCACTTTCAAACAGTTCTCTCCCTCATCTGTTTCAACGCAATATACATAATTTATCCAATTTTTCTCATTCTCAGCCTAACCCTGATGTCAGTCCCACTCTGTAATAGTGGCACCATGCAGCACCTGTCCTTTTGTGACTGAGATATTTCACTCAGCATAATGTTTTCCAGGGTCACCCATTTTGTATAATATTTCATTAGTTCCTTGTTTTTCAATGCAGTATAGTATTCCATTGTGTAAATATACCAGTTTCTCAACCCATTTGTTTGTTGAAGGGCACCTGAATTGTTTCCAACTCTTTGCTATTGTAAACAAAGCCACAATAAACACAGGTGTGCATATATCTGCTTGGATGGCGGTTAAGGTGTCTTTACAATATATTCCCAGTAGTGGAATTGCTGGGTCAAATGGTATTACTATTTCCAAGTTTTTGAGAAAGCGCCATACAGCCTTCCATAGTGGTTGCACCATTTTACACTCCCTCCAACAGTGAATAAGGGTTCCGGTTTCTTCTCAACCTTGCCAGCATTTGTTGTTTGCTGCTCTGTTAAATTTTGCTATTCTTACTGGGATAAGATGATATCTCATAGATGTTTTGATTTGCATGTCTCTTAGAGCTAGGGATTTTGAGCATTTCTTCATGTATTTATTGGCCATTTGAATGTCTTCTTTGGTTAAGTGTCTGTTTCTATCCTGTGCCCATTTTTTAATTGGGTTATTTACCTTTATCTTTAAGTGGTGGGAATCTTTTAGAGTACAGCAAAGGCATCTTATCTCAAAAGTCTTTTTTCTGCAGAATAGGACAGTGAGGAAGAGCAGAGCTAACAGTCCCAAGACAGAAGAGCCTCAGGAACAAGCAGGAACTTAACACTTTCTGAGATTCAATACTGGTGGATCTCTCTGAGGGCTCAAGGTGGGCTTTACATTAAAGGGCCCACAACATAATCCCTCACAAGGACAGGAAAGTCTAGCTGGTGTCTTGTGGCCCCCATCTGGCTGATGTTGGATGAGAAGCTTCTGGCATTGCTTATAACTGAAGCAAGAAAGTCCTCTAACACAGCTGCTCTGGCTCAGGATTCATATTTTGAGAACAAGGCGAGTTCAGGACAATCAACTCAAGTGATCACACAGCCACAGAACATGCACAAAGGCCATTCAACAACCGCATCAGTGTCTGTCCCCACCAGAGCACCTCAGACTAGTGGACCAAAGTGCAGCAGACCTGCAGAGCGTTACACAAACTTTGGTGTGATAGGTAGAAACAAAATATTCTATTTTAATATTTTTAAGCACACAATTCAATGACATTACGTAAACCCACAATGTTATGCAACCATCACTACTATTCCCGATACTTTCTCACCACTCTCAGCAGAAACTCAATGCCCATTAAGCAATTGCTCCTCACTGCTCCTTCCTCTCCATACTTGGTAACTTCTAAACTGCTTTGCGTCTATGTGTTTGCCTGGTTTCAAATCTCCTATGAGTGAGAGAATGGAGGATTTGCCCTTTTGCGTCTGACTTAATGAATGGCGTTTTCAAAGTTCACTCATATAGCACCATATATTAGGACTTCATTTCTCCTTAAAGTGGATAATGTTCTATTGTACAAATATACCATCTTTTATTCATTTATTCATCTGCTGATGAGATTGAGATTACTTTCACCATTTGATTATATTCGTGAACAGTGCTGCAATCAAAATTAGTATACAAAAACAAGACTGAGTTTCTGCTCTCAGTTCCTTAGGATATAATTGTGTGTTGTCGAGTCAGAACTGACTCATAGCTGACCCTCCAGTGGATTTTCAGAGACAGTAAATCACACAGGAGGAGAATGTCTATCCTTCTCCAGTGGAGCAGTCAGTCGATTCGAATCATGTGCTTTTGCAATTGCAGCTTCTTACCTCTAGGCTACTACAACTCCATAAGTATAGACCCAGGAGTAAATTTTCTGGGTAATTTCCTGTTTGGCCTTTTTAGGAAATGCTTTCAAGAATTTCTTCAGGAAGTGTTTTCTACAGCAGCCTCACAAAATATTGTTAACTTAAATGGGAATTACTGTGTGATACACAATGCGATTGAAAAATACTGTGAAACACAATGTATATGAACTTTGTATGCAAACCAATATAAAATAAATTTTTTTTAAAACCCAAAGAAACCAGTTAGCTTGACAACATCAATAGAAGAACATTTCATTACTTCTTCTCTAACACTTCCCATCATCCTGAGGAATTATGGTACATTCACACAATGGAATACTACGCAGCACTTAGGAGCAATGACTTTGTAAATTACCACCTAACTTGAGGGGGACTGGAGAGCATTAAGCTGAGTGAACTAACTCAGTCTCATAAAGACAAATACTGTATTAGGCCATTATTGTAGAATAAGTACAAGGATCCAAGGAAGGGGGTTGGTGCTTAATCTTAGGGTCACACAATTTGATGGGTGGAGGAAGGGATGGGTAAAGGAAAGGGGAAAGATCCAGTGTGAAAAAACAATGTATATGAACTTATGAACTTTTTAAGTAAACCAGTATAAATTTTTTTTAAAAAAATAAAATAGTAGCCACACTAATGGATATGAAACAATCTATCATTGTGATTTGGCATTATCTTTCTCTAATGACTTATATATTAGCACCTTTTCATATGTTTATTGACCATTTAGGGAGCTCTGGTGGCACAGTTCCTAATAAGCTGAACTGTTAACACAAAGGCTGCGCATCTCATCTCCAGCAGTTCTGATCTACCATTGTCTTCTGTGGAGAGAAGATGGGCAACCCTCCCCTGGGTACTGTAAACGGTAGGACTTTCTTAGTTAGTTTATCTTTGTTTTATTTGTTACTATAGAGGAACTCCAATGTTTTGGTTTTTTTTAGAATTATTTTTTTCTCCTTTTTTATTTTTTAAAAGTTCTCTAATTATTATTATTATTATTATTATTAATAATATAATAATTAATTTCAATAAACATCTACAGAGATTTTGGAATTCTATTCATTCATTATTGCACTTTTCTCCCCAAACACCCCACCCCCACCCCTAGTTCACACCTCTTCTTGACAAGCAAAAGACAAACTCCTTCATTGGTACACAATCCCCCCCACCCCAAGTATACTCTACTCTGCAACCCTCATTCCGGACTCTTATGATAATCATAATGCCCTAAAATATATTAATTTTAAACTATTCTCTCCCTCATCGGCTTCAATGCAGTAAACATAACTTTTTTTTATTATTTTTTTATGTTGTTGTGTTGTTATGTGCCATCGAGTTGCTTGCGACTCATAGCAACCCTATAAACAACAGCCTTAAATCCTGCTCTACCTTGTGCCAGTCGCACTGCTTCTGACACACCCATCCCAATTACCCCAGTCACTGAATCAATCCACTTCATAGAGGGTCTTCCCCGCCCTTGCGTCCCTCCACCCTCCCAAGCATGATGCCCCTCTCCAAGGACCTCTCCCACTTTACAACATGTCCAAAGTATGTCAGATGAAGCCCCAGAATCCTTGCCTCCAAGGAGCAGCCTGGTTTAACCCTCTCCAGGATGAATCTGTTTCTTTTCTTGGCAGTCCATGGTACATTCAATACTCTTCTCCAGCACCACAGCTCAAAGGCATCAATTCTCCTTCTATCCTCCCTAGTCACTGTCCAACTCTCCAATGCATAACAAGTGACTGCAAAAACCATAGCCCTTATCAGATCACCTTAGTCTCCAGAGAGACACCATTACTCTTCAGTACCCTGCAGAGATCCCTTAACAGCAGACTTTCCCATCGCAATACATTTTTTTATTTCCTGGTTACTGGTGCCAAGAATGTTGACCATGGAGCCAAGCAGACTAAAGTTGTTAATAATCTCAATCTCATCACCATACATCCTGATGCTGCCAATTGGTCCAGTGGTGAGAATCTTTGTCTTCTTGACATTGAGCCTCAATCCATATTGAAGGCTGCAGTCCTTGACCCTCTGCAGCAAGCATTTCAGGTCCTTCTCAATTTCAGCAGGCAGGGTTGTGTCATCTGCATAACGCAGATTGTTAATAGATCTTCCACCAATCCTGACGCCACACTTCTCCTCATAGAGCCCAGCCTCTCAGATAATCTGTTTTTATAGAATTAATATTATTAGAAAACATTAGAGAATTTTGGCATTAAAGAACCCATTTTGGAGACTATTATTTCAAGGCATTAACCCCATCTCCTTTCCACTTCTGCAAGTAAAAACAAAATTTGCTCACCTTAGCAAAAATGAGAACACATTTTAACAGGCATATGTCTTTTATTTTTTTTTATATTGGCTTGTATACAAAATTCATATAGTTTTTATTTTGTATATATATTGTGCTTCACACATTCCTCTATTCATGTTGTGTTTCATAGTATCATTCTAATACACTGCATTTTATAAAATTAATTACCATTGACCAATGCTCATCATTACCCCACCTTTTCAGATTCGCACTGGATCTTTCTTAATTTCATCAATCTCTCTCTCTGCCCACCTAACTGTGTCCTAAAGATTCCTGCTCCCACATCCTAAGCTCTCCTCCTCCCTCCCTTTTCCCCTTTGGACTTTGGTATACCTCTTACTAATAATTCTTCTATTTTTACAATTATGGATTATGTAGTATTTGTCCTTAAGGGACTGTGTTAGTTCATTCAGCATAATGCTCTAAAATCTCTTCCATGGTGTATGTTGTTGTTATGTGCCTTGAAGTCAACCGTGAGTTATAGCAAGTCTATACACAACAGCTCTGAACCTTGCTCTATCCTGGGTCAATCTCACGGTCTCTGATACCCCTGCCATCATTAATTACTATGTCAATCCATCACAATCAGAGTCTTCCTCTCCTGTGCTATCCCTCCACCCTTCCAAGCATGATGTCCTTCTCCAAAGACTGGTCTCTCCTGGCTACATGTCTAAAATATGTGAGATAGAGCCTCAAAACTCTTGCTTCCAAGGAACAGCTTGGCTTAAACCTCTCCAGGAGAGATCTGTTAGTTCTCTTGGACATCCACAGTTTGTTCAATACTCTTCTCCAGCACCATGATTCAAAGGCATCAGTTCTTCTGTCTTCTTTGGTCACTGTTCAGCTCTTTCATGCATAACAGGTAACTGTGAAGACCACAGCCCAGATCAGGTGCACGTTAAGTCTCTAGACAGACATCGTTGCTCTTTAACACTCTGAAGAGACCCTTGACAGATTTTCCTACTGCAACTTGTCTTTCGATTTCCCAACTGCTGGTGCAGAGAATGTTGACTGTGGAACCAAGCATGCTGAAACTGTTAAAAATCTCAATCTCATCTCCATCCTTTATGCTGCTGCCAATTGGCCCAATGATGAGAACCTTCATTTTCTTGATATTGAACTTCAATCCATAGTGCAGACTACAGTTCTTGATCCTCTGCAGCAAATACTTCAGGCCTTTCTTATTTTAAGCAACCAAGGTGGTGTTATTTGCATAATGCAGATTATTTCCAATCTTGATGCCACATTTCTTCTCATAAAGGCCAACCCTGAATGAGCTGTTCTGCATATATGTTGAAAGCGTACAGAGGCAGGACACATCCCTGACACATTCCTTTCTTGATTTTGAACATGCAATGTTTCCTTGTTCTGTTTTGAGGACTGTCTCCTGGTTCAATTATAGGTTTCTCATGAGCACCATCAGGTGTTCTGGGATTCCTATTCATCTCAAGGTTAGCTACAGTTACTTATGGTCCACATAGTCAAATGTCTATGCATAGTCAATGAAAAAGAGGTAGGCATTCCTCTGGTACTCTCTGCTTTCAGCTAAGATCCATCTAACATTGGCTATGATGTCCTTAGTGTCACCACAGCCTCTTCCAAACCCAACATGTATTTTTGGTAGTTCTCTGTCAACATACTGTTTCAATTGTTTGTGTATGATATTCAGCAAGATTTTGTTTGCATATGGTATTAGTGATATTGTTCAATAATTTCCACAATCTGTCAGATCACCTAATTTTTTTAGGAATGGGAATTAACATGGATCTCTTCCAGTCAGTTGGCTAGGTGATTGTCCTCCAGATTTCTTGGCATAGCCTAGTGAGCATGCCTAGTGCTGCATCTGTTTGTTAAAATATGTCAATTGGTATGCTGTAAATTCCTGGGCCTTGCTTTTTGCCAGTTTCTTCAGAGTAGCTTGAACTTCCTCCTTCATCACCACTGCCTTTTGCTTATATACGGTTTCATTAAATTCTTCTGTGTCAGCAATTCTTTTTGGTATAGTGACTCTGTTTACTCCTTCCATCTTCTTTTGATGCTTCCTTGGTCATTCAATATTGTGCCCACAGCATCCTTAAGTGCTAAAACTCGAGGCTTGAATTTCTACTTCAATACCTTCAGTTTAAGAAATAGTGAGCAAGTTCAGCTCTTTTGATTTTCTAACTCCAGCTCTTTGCACATTTAATTATACTTTGCTTTGTCTAGCCAGTTTCCCTTTGAGAGCTTCTGTTCAGCTCCTGTTTGGCTTCTTCCTTTTGCTTTGGCTTCTCAGTATTCTACTGCAATAGTCAGAATTGTGCCCTTGTTATATAGTATTTTTCAAAATGATTACCTAAGTGTTTGCACACTGATGTTGTATTCTTCCACTCTGGTAAATTGGTCTATTAGGTCTAACAGGGTTGTTGTGTGTTTTTTTTAAATTGTTTTTGTTGTTGAGTATTTGGGTTACAGTATCATATCAAATACATATGGTAACAGTTTTATCACCTCTTTGCTGATCTAGGTACCTCGTATTTCCTGTCATGTTGTATTCCCCAATAAGTACTTCCAATATAATATTTCAGTCTTTCTCCATTGAGAATGATAATGGGTCTTGGTTTGGGGCATATAATTTTCACTATGTTGAAAAAAAGTCCTTCTATTCCTATTTTCCTGAGTGTTGTAATCAGGAATGGGTACTGAATTTTTGTCAAAAGCCTTTTCTGAATCAATTGATAGGATCATGTGATTACTGTTCTTTGCTTTGTTAATGTGATAAATTAGGTGGATTATTTTTTCTTATGTTGAACCATCCTTGCACACTTGTCATGAATCCCACTCGGTTGTGGTGAATGAATTTTTTTTAAGGTACTATTGGATTTTATTAGCCAAGATTTGTTATGGATTTTTGTAACTGTATTCATAAAAGATATTGGCCTGTAGTTTTCTTTTTTGGTAAGGTCTTTGCTTGGTTATGGTATTAGGGTTAAGCTTGCTTCATAGAATGACTCTGAGAGATTTCCTTCTCTTTCTATTTTTAAAAATTATTTAAAATTTAAAATATTCTTTAAAAATTTTTACAAAAATTGGTGCTAGATCTTCTTTGTTCGGTAGAATTTGGCTGTAAAGTAATCTTGGCTAGGACTTTTTTTTTTTGGTAAGGAAGTCTTTTTAAGACCTGCTCAATTTGTTCTTTTTTGATGGACCTGTTTAAGTCTACATCTGTTGGTGTTAATCTGGAATGGGTGTGAGTTTCAAGGAATTTGTCCATTTCTTCTAGGTTTTAAAATTTATTGAAATATCACTTTCATGGCTCTGGGAGTGAGTCTCTCACCAGACTTTCCTGAAATCCATTATCTTTTTAGGTCTGCAAAGGGAGGCAACCAGGTTCTTGAACTGGAACAGCTTCTGTCCATGGGGGTGGCAGGAAACTCTCACCCTAGCACTTCAACGTTCTAACTCTGAGAGTCCTTCCAGCCACATTTTGTAGTTTTCAGTGTATAAGTCTTGTACCTCCTGCTTTAAATTTCCTCCCAGGTATTTTATTTCTTTCGTCAAAAAGTCATTGCTCCAGTTCCAATTCATATTTGACCTTCTGGTGGGTTTCTAAGGCTGTGAATTGCATAGAAGCAGACTGTCCCATTTTCTTGCAGAACTGCTGGTAGATTCAGGCCATCAGAGAAGTACAGTCTGGGTTAGCACCACAACTTACTGCAGACCACACCACCAGAGCTCCCTTTAGATGCTTTTATAAATGGCACTGTTTTCCTAAATTCCCTTTCGGATAGTTTATTGCTAACATCTAGAAACCCAACCGATTTTTGTGTGTTGATATTTAACTCTGTAACCAGCATGGTTTTAAACAGGGACAGAATCAACAATCACCAAATGTTTTTCTGTGTCATGTTTAAAATCAGGGCTGACAGCAAGAGCTAGTTCCCGAGTTTCTGGGCCAATCTGTGAAGAGATAGGAGGATAAAGACCCTGGGCTAGTTGCCAAAATTGTTAAGTAGTCTTACAATTTCACTGAACTCTCAAACCAATTTTACATGCTATAAGAATCACTGCCCATGTTACAGGTAATGAGAATATCACCCAGTGAGGTCAAGAAGCTTGCTCAGCACCTTCATCTGGCTTGAAAGCATTAACATACAGGATTTAAACTTATCATTCTGAGAATATGTACCCTACTCAAGTACAGAACAAAGCTGACACAGTTCACTGTGGACACCAGTACCTGGTGGGCACCAGGTGAGAGGGAGAGAGAAATCAGATCCTAGGGAATTACAGACTAGTAGGAAAGTGGGACTCAACTAATTTATAATCAAGGTTGTAAGAAAGATAGATTTAGAGTGAAGTAGAATTTAGCAGCATTATCTGGAAAAGAGGGAGACTTCGTGATTTGCAAGTGGAGATCACTTCCTGGTAAGACTGTGGTGTTGTTACATGCAATTGTTCCATTACAACTCATAGCAAATCTATAAACAACAGATCTGACCCTTGCCCTATCCCAAGCTATCCTTGTAACCTTTCTAAGCTCATTATTCCTGTCACTGTGTGAATCCATCTTGTTGAGCATCTTTCTCCTTTGCTCTGATCCTCTACCTTTTCCAGCATGATGTCTTTTTCCAAGGACTCGTCTCTCCTGGGAACATTCCCAAAGTACATGGGATGAAATTGCACCATCCTTGCATCTAAGGAGCACCCTGGCTGCATTTCTTTCCAAAATGGATTTGATTTGGTTTGCTTGCTTTATTTTGGTAGTTCATGGTATATATTCAATACTCTTCACCACATCACAATTCAAAAGCATCAATTTTTCTTTGGTCTTCCTTTTTCATTATACCACATTTGGATGAACACCAAAAAAGTGAAAATACTATGGCGTGGATCAGGCACACTTTTGTTTTTAAACTAATATCACTGTTCTTTAGTACTTTAAAGAGGTCCTTGACAGCAGATTTCCTCAGTGCAATATATCTTTTGATGTCTTGACTGCTGGTCCATAGGTTTTGATTATGGATCCAAGTAAAGTGAAATTGTTGACAACTTCAATCTTATCTCCATCTATCATGATGTTGCCTATTGGTCTATTGATGAGGATTTTTTATTTCTTTACGTTGAACCATAATCCATAGTGAAGGCTTTGATCTTTTACAGCAGTAATTGCTTCATGTCCTCTTTACTTCCTGCAAACAAGGTTGTGTCAGCTGTACAATGCAGGTTGCTTAATACAATCCTGATGCCACATTCTTCTTCTTCATCTAGTCCAGCACCTTGAATGGTCTGCTCACTATACATACTGAATGAGTATGGAGAAAGGATTCAATCCTGACACACACCTTGAGTTTAATCCTGCCAGTGTTCTCTTGTTATATCTTCTTGGCAAGATCACTAGACATTGTGGAAAGAACGTTTTATCTATTTGAGATGAGGAGGGGACATATCACCAAGATTGAATCATCTGAACAAAAGCAAGGGATTCTGGAGAGCAGGGGTATGCTTGCGCAGCAGGAAGCAGAAAGTCCTCCTGATAGGAGTGCAAGGCTGAGGGACTGTGAGAGAGACGGCTTTGGCAAAACAAGAGTGAGGGACTGCTCGAGGAAATGATACTTAACAAGGGAACTGGACACTGGATCATGGAAGGATGTGATGGGAAAATTCCTTAGGCTGCAATACAGAATGAAGGAAAGAGGTGGCCCATGAGCCAATTATTGCAACATTCAGACAAGAGAATCAAGGAGGAACCAGAAAGAAAAAGAGAGGAGCTGCATGAGAAAGTCTAGAGGATGAAATACAGAATGGTGTGGAGATCAGTACAATAGGAGGTCAGAGAATAAAGAGCAACATGTGCTGAGATTGGATCTAAGATGTTTCTTCTCTCTGGTCACAGGCATTCCTCGGACTGGAGGTTTAGCTGGAGATAAGGCCCCATGTTTGTACTTAATATACTTAACTAAGGACATTGTAAATTCTTTGTACCACTCACTCTGATGGCCTGGTGGTAAGAAGATGCACTGCAATCCCAAAGGCATCCCAAAGGATGTTCAAATCCACTATCCGCTCCATGGGAGAAGGATAGACACTCTCCTCTCATGCAATTTACTGCCTCTGAAAACCTGCTGGAAGATCAGCTATGAGTTGGTTTTAACTTGGTGGTATACAACAACAACAAACAATAACACAAATAGCCTCTCTATTCCAGCTTCCTAGCACATGTTTAAAACCTCACCAACTATATTTCAGTTGGTTAATCAACAAACTTAGCAGTGTCTCATTTTTGGCATACATCCATGAACCCATTCATCCCTCCTTTCCCTCCTCCTACACTAACCTCAGTGTTGGCAGTTCAAATCAATCAGCTGCTCAGTGAGAGTATGATGAGGCAGTCTGCTTCAGTAAAGATTTCATCTATAGCTTCAGAAACCATATCGTGCAATTTTACTCTGCCCAGCCATCACTGTGTGTTGAATCCACTTGAAAGCACTGGTTGGTTACTATCAGCTCAACAACAACTAATGACAAACACTTAAAATTAGTTCTCAGCAGTAGGATTTAGGATAATTTTTAACACAGCAACACGAAAACACTGAGGTAATTATGAAAAGAAATAGAATTCAAATCCTAGAAGTGGATATACAAAGTGAAGAAAAAAGGAAGAGAACAGAGAGAAGGAATGGTACACATTATATACTCAGAAGACACTGTTAGGCCCCTATTTGCACACTCTCCTCAAGAATTCTAGGAGACTTGCTGGAGGGTGGGCAATCTGCTCTCATGTGATTAACTGTCTCTGAAAACCCACTGGAGGGTCAGCAATGGGTCAGTTCCGACTTGAGGACACACAACAGCAGTGTAGAATAACATCTTTTTATTTTCACCAGTAACCCCAGAGAAAGCTGAAGAGAAGAGTTTGGATGTTTATTAAGGTTCAAACACCAACTCCTTCTCCTCCAAAAAAGTAACAAGTCACCATGGCCCAGGAAACAAAACATCAATGCTTCAGGTTCCCAGGACAGCATGGAACAGGCCCACCTCAGGCTGCCCCAGCTCATGCCCTTGGAGATTTGGTTTGAGAGGTCAAAGCCTGACAATGCAGGGTGGGTGACATTTTAAACTCTGTAGTCTGAGTTCTCGCTTAGAGGTCCAGGAGCTCTACCACATCGTGCATCTTTATTCAACCTCTCTGAGCCTCATCCTCCTCATCTATGTAATGGGAATAATCAAAATCCTTTTCCTAGCAAGGTGCATGCTTTCTTTCCTAAAGGAGTACGAGAATTTCACTATATAAAACAAACATCTACTGAGTAAGTGCTAAGCTCCATAGTTATAATGAAGCATGGAAATTCAGAATAATAGTAGTAATATAGTTAAGACTTACTGAGTGCTTATGTGTTGTGTGCATATATTTACCATGTAATTCTTACAATATCTTTATGAGATGAATACTGTCAATATTCTTATTTTACAATTTAGGAAACTGAGGCACAGGGAGATTAAAACCTCATCTAAAGTTATGAAACTTATAAGCAGTAACTCTGGGATTGCAATGTGGATAATCCACCTTCTAGCAACCATACCAGGTGCTTTACTCTATACTAAATAATATAGGCTTCTCACTTTTTTTTTTTAGGCTTCTCACTTTTCATAAACTTACATTTTAGATTGGGGAAAAACATACAAGCAAATATAAAATAATGTACTGAGCTCAGTTTAGCACAACACAGGTACCAAGTACAGAGTTACCCAGGGGAAGAAAGAGCTAAACATCAAGGAGGGTCAGTGAAGACATCCTAGGAACAATAAAACATAACCTGGGTTTTGCAGAATGAATAGGAGTTTTACTTCCAGATTAGAAAATACTTAACTAAAAGGGAGGCCCAGGTAGAAGCAATAGCTTAGTTAGGAAGTAGAAAGAAAGGAAAAAAACAAAACCAAAAAACCACAACACCAAAATAACAAACATAGTTTACTTAAAAATAGAATTTTTTTAAAGTTTAGTGGAAATAAAACATGTTGAACTGCTAGGAAAGCACAGTAGAGAAGAACAACAGCACAAAGAACGGAGTATTTTGAATGTGGAATCAAAAGTGCCAAAAATAACAGGGGGTGGGCGTCAGGTCAAAGCAAGATAGTAAGACTGCAAAGTGTGTGGCCCTACAAGGAATTTAGGTTTTGGCCAGCAGAGCCACCAAGGGTTGTCTACTGCACGCTGACTCATGCAGATCCCATCAGTCAGAGGAGAATTCTGCTCCACAGAATTGTCAGTCACTAATTTTGGGGGGGAAGTAGATTTCCAGGCCTTTCTTCCAAGACAGGTCTGGTGAGACTCCACACTCTGCCCTTTAGCAAGCAGAGTGCTAACTCTACAGGCAACACACTCTCCTTGTTCCCTTTTCTATAGGAACGAAGGTGATGACCAGGACAGGTGGCTTTTTCACTGACAGAATCAGAACTCTGCTTGTTCCTTGTTCTTGGACTCGAGTCTTAGTTTTTGGTCACAACACACTTGAGATTTCAGTATTTTTTATGTCTCACTCAAGTTGTCTGAATTGGAAGGTCTTCTAGTCTGCTTCTGTCTCTCTGTCTCACTCTTTTCTTTCTTTGTTGTAGTTTGACTGGCGTTTTTGCCATCTCTCCAGTCTCTTGTTGTTCGGTGATGTCAACTCAGTCTCAACTTGTATTGACCCCATTTACAACAGAATGAAGCAATGTCTAGTCCTGTGTCATGTTTGACCCCATTGTTGCAGTCACTCTTCAATCCATCTCACTGAGGGTCTTCTTTTTTGCTGTAATTTTATATGACCAAGCAAGGTAATCATCTCCAGATAACTTAGACTGGTCTCTCCTGATAACAACTCCAAAGTGTGTGAGATGAAGCCTCACCCCCCTACTTGTAAGTGGTACTCTCATTATAATTCTTTTAAGACAGAATTTGCCCTTACTTTGTGGTCCATGCTACTTTCAATATTCTTAGCTAACACCATTTTCAAATACACCAATTACTTTTCCTAATTATTTTCAAATACTTCAATTAGTTTTGCTTCTCCATCCTCTTACCTTTTGAAGCTCTGACTCAAATACTTTGGGCACATGTCCAGAAGAGATCTGTCCTTGGAGAAGGACATCATGCTCGGAAGGGTGGAGGGACAGCGCAGGAGAGGGAGACCCTGGATGAGATGGACTGATATAGTGACT
>NW_006399816.1:11170912-11189689 GCF_000299155.1 Elephantulus edwardii
TTGGAAGCAGGAGTGGCATCCACTTCCTAAACAACATGCCTCTGGAAACTCTATGATCTTTGATAAATGTCAATAGTTGCAGAAGGGCTTCAAGCCTTTTGTTCATAGGGCCGCTATGGGTCATGTTCAACTCGTAATCAACAAGTGTCTATTACTGTCGGGTGCTAGTGGATCGTTGGCACCTGCTTCTTCCAGTAACCTCACTGTTCAGTCACAGATTAACCAAAATCAAACAATAAAATCTGCTGAAGAGCACGAGTTAAAACCCAGTCCTGATATGCTAGCCCTGTGTGCCTTTACCTCCTCAATCACTTGCTGCTGAGCTTCTCTGCCCTTCTCCAAAGACACCATAAAAGGAGAAATTGGAGCTGAATGAACCTCACCATGTGCAGCTTAGCCTATTAATTTACAGCAGTCCACATACCCTTGGCATTAGCTCAGAGCCCAAGTCTAGGATCCATGCATGGGTATAAACTAGGCCAACACTGAAAAGTCCCTGATATCAAAAAGTGGTTTAAATATAGCTCCAAAGAAAATGAAATGCATAGTGTCTCCTGCAAGCAGATTCTTTGTTTTCAGATGCTCTGCAGAGACTGAGGAAGGAGGTCAGAGGTGGAGGGGCCTGAGCCATCGCCTAGGGAATCCTTCCACTTCAAGGGATGCCAAGGTCATGGGGTTGGTTCAAGGTCACACAGCTAATTAGGGAAACTCCAGGATTCAAAGATCTTCATTCCAATCCTTTAATGTTGAAAACTATGCTTTGAACCTTGTTCTTCAGAGAAGTGAGAAGGTAGGAATTTGGGGGTGAGGGTGGAGGAGGTGACAGTTAAACAATAGAGCAGGGACAAGAAATATGACTGAGCTTTATGCAGCTATATACAGCCGGGTGTTGTACACAC
The DNA here is from genome assembly GCF_000299155.1 of Elephantulus edwardii. Taxonomy (NCBI): domain Eukaryota; kingdom Metazoa; phylum Chordata; class Mammalia; order Macroscelidea; family Macroscelididae; genus Elephantulus; species Elephantulus edwardii. The sequence goes on from NW_006399816.1 coordinate 11,171,812, forward strand.
CTTGTTGGATTTAATCCTTATAATCCATCAAAGAGGTTATCAGCACCAGCAGTTTATACAGGGTGGGAGCTGAAACTGGGAATGTTTGGCTCGAGACTTGCCCACAGTCTATTAATAAATGACAGGTCAGCTCAGTACCCCACTGGGCCTCCTGACTGCCTGTCCTGCCAATGTCCCATTGCGTGCAGGCCCTTCCCTAGCCCGCATGTCCCTCTAGGATGTCTCCCAGGAACCCTGCTCTTTGTCGGGCCCTTTAGGCACCTAAGGGTCCCCCTGACTTGTGCCTGCATAGCCTTATCTCCCCGCCAGAGCCAAGCTTCTGAGGCCTCCCAGGCCAACTGCCCAAGGTCGCACCCTGCTTGCCTGGAAACTGTCCTGCTACTTATCAGGTCAGACCAGTTTGTCTAGTTTCAACTTGAGGGAATGTGTGACATGTTAACTAGTTGATCCTTGAGGGGTTAGCTCACAAGGCCAAGTATTTGTGGTTTTTCTCCTTGGGCAACTCAGGGCTGAGCAAATAGGGCCAAGCCCTCCAGGGCAGGTTTGAAGCCAGCTACCTTGGGTTCTACAGCCCTGACTCCTGCTGCCACGAGATCAGCAGGTCTGGCTCTGTTAGTGAACTAGGGATATGCAGTGAGCTCGAGGAGGATTCAGGGTGTACGTGAACTCTGGTAGAGCCACTGGGGGTCCTCGGGGGCCTCCACAACCTGGGCCACAGCAGACTCCCACCTCCCTCACCTCTCCCTCAGGCTAGAAAATGATCACTCAGCAGTTTTAAAGCTGTTCTTAGCGTTGCGAAAGGGGGAAAAAATGTCCAAAGCAGCCCTATCCACATCCATAACTTTCTACCCAGCCAAGGATCACTTCAAACCCAAGCCCAGTGCTGATAAGTCAATTCCAACTCATAGCAGCCCTGTGAGGCTGAACACAACTGCCCCGTACTCTTTTCTTAGGTCATAATCTTTACAGTAAGAGTCCTGGTGGTGTAGTATGTAATGTGGTATTGTGTTGCATAATCCAAAAGCTTTGCATCTCCAGGATGTCTCCTCCCATTAAGATTTCTTGGAAATCTGATGTAGGATCACCATGAATCAGAAGAACCAATCTTTACAGGAGCAGATTGCCACATCTCTCTCCTGAGGAGGGGCTGATGGGTCCCAACCACTGACCTTTTGGTTAGCAGCCAAGCAATTAACCACTGTGTCACCAGGACTCCTGAGCCTAGGATCAGAGTGGCCACTGTACTCCCTCATCTTTTTCCTTCCACCAAAACACACACAGAGGAAGAGAAATTCACACTCCAATTTACACCAAATTCTGGAAGGGGGTAGGTGATAATATCAGGCCTTCAAACAAACAGAATTCAAGGGTAATGTATAGGATTAACATGCTTGCTACTAAGACAAAGGTTGAAAGTTCAAGTCCAGACATATGTATCTTAGAGAAAGTTCTGGTAATCAGCCACTGAAAGCCCTATGGCACATAGCTTTACTCTGACACATAAAGGTCACTAGGAGTCAGTTGCCTGGATAGTAACTGGTTTTAAGCAAATGGTACCCACGAAAATAGTGCTCTCTGCTTCTCCAAAGCATGTGTGTAAATGTGGTCTAAGTCACCTTGGTTGACCTTAGTAAACGGTACTCCTCCTGCCATGCACATGTGGGACTCATTCACTCTGACAGGTCTGAGAGATTTGTGTGCCATCTGAATACCTCCTACTTCTTCCACAAAATTAGATTCCCATCAAAATCCATTTTTTTTTTTTGCTTTGGAAACAGGATCTGAATTACCAAATAAGAAGGAGCAAGTTGTGAGCTTAAAAATATTTTGAGAAATATGAATGATGACTTGTTAGATTTGGGTCTTGAGGCACATGCTGCAGAAACTGTCTATTTTATGTCTTTTAAAGCAATTTAATCCACTGAGGGCTATTTCTTTGCATATGTTGTGCTTCAAAACAAAAGCATGTTAAATGTATGTATGATTAATGACCAATAGTAATACCACCTGTTCAAAATACTGACCCTAACGTTAAGGAGACAGTCATCCAAGTCACAATTTCAATGTTAAGATGAAAATTCTTTTCTTTAAACATGTTTAGTCAGAAATTAGTTTTACAATAACTTTTCTAATGTTGTTATGTGCTGTTGAGTAGCTTGCAACTCATAGCAACCCTATGTACAACAGCTCTGAACCCTGCTATATCTTAAGCCAACCTGACTGTCTCTGATACACCCACACTCATTACCTTAGACACTAGGGTAATCCATCTCATCCAGGGTCTTCCTCTCTTGCACTGCCCCTCCACCCTCCCAAGCATGATGTCCCTCTCCAAAGACTAGTCTTTACTTGCAACATGCACTAAGTATATCAGATGAAGCTTCAGAATCCTTGCCTCCAAGGAGCAACCTGCTTTCACTCTCTCAAGACACACCTGTCTGTTCTCCCAGCAGTCTGTGGTATATGCAATACTCTTCTCTAGGACCATAGCTCAAAGACATCAATTCTCCTTCTACGATCCTTAAAAACATATTATTACATTTATTAAATGTTACTTTCTTTCAGTATGTCATTAGAACTTTATCACTCAGGCAAAGTCCATTAGTTTACTTTAAAAGGTAAAGACAATTGTCCTAAATCACTTATGTAATCAGAGGGTCTTAGAAACCTGAGCACTTGGGAACTGAAGAAGGAGTGAGAGGGGTATGAGTGTGTTTGTGTCTCATAAGTGTTGGTGGGGCAATGTATGACAGCCATCACTTTACTTGCTACTGTTGTTGTTGTTAAGTGCCATCAAATCAGTTTCAACTCCCTGACTGTCCCATAGGGTAAGGTATTCTTGGCTGTAATTTTTATGGGAGATTACTATGTCTTCCTTGGGCAGAGAAAGAGAGTGAGTTTGAATCACATCCCTTTGGTTGACCACTGTGCCAAGAAGGCTCCTTAGGTAGAAAAGTGTATGAAAATAGTGTGGTGGGCATGAGGGGAACAGCATCTACCCTCCACTAATTTCAAAGGGGGACAAATTCCCTTAGACGGCATTAATAGCACAAAGTCGATTTCTATGAAGTCACACGTGCCCCATACTCCATACCGTCTTTTAACAATCCTAATACCAACGATTCCTTATGTTTGTTGTTATTGTTGTTAGGTGTCACTGGACACACTCAAGCTCACTGCAGCAGTCACAATGTCAGCCCATGTGATTGAGGGTCTTCTTCTTTTTCGACAGCCCTCCTCCTTCCCAAGCATTATGTCCCACTCCAAGGAATAACCGCTCCTACCAACATGCCCAAAGTATGTATATGAAGCCTTATCATCTTAGCCTCCGAGGAGCACTCTATCTGCACTTTCTCTAAGACATACCTGTTTGTTCTCTGGTGGCCTAGTGGCAAGAAGCTGCACTGAAATCCTGAAGTCACGTGGTGCGAGGCCACTAGCTGCTTTATGAAAGAAGGATGGGCAATCTCCTCCAGTGCAATTAACTGCCTCTGAAAACCCACTGGAGGGTCAACTATAGGTTAATTTTGATTATACGGTATACAATAGCAATGGGACTTTTTTATATGGTCCTCACTATTTCTCTACTAGGTTAAAAAATGCAAGGGGTCTCTTCCTGTCATTTTCTACTGACCCTCTTTTCCCTCTTCTTTCTTTTCACTTTAATTCTTTTGCATGGTCCACCTTACACTAGCTATGCCTCTGTCTTATTGTCTTAATAAACTTTTCCACTTGTTTTGCTAAAAATAAAAATAAAACAAAAAAGCAACGCAAATCCTAAACAAAATTCATAGACAGTATGCTTGATTATAGAATTTACCAGAGAAGAAACACTAACTGTGATAAGGGGCGTGCCAGAGATTGTGAGGATGGCGCAGGAGAGGGTCAAGTTCTAATCTTTCATAGATTTCATGCTATGAGTCATAATTGACTCGGCAGCACACAACAACAACTGAGACGTTAACAAGCTACAATTCAGATTCGGAACACTCAGGATACAGCTCTTGAGTGAATCAGGCATGCTGACACTTTACCTCGTAGTTTTTCCCTCTGCCCTGTTCACACAAGTGTTGCAAAGCTGCCAATTTTACTGTCAATTACGTGCCACTCTCACTCTGCCCGTAAGCCTAGGCTGGAAGGAGGTTGGCTCTAGCACCATGAGTGGCTAACCTAGTCTCCCTACCACCAAACTTCCCAGTCCTGGCAAATTCCCTAAAGCACTCACTCCCCCAGCAAATACTCAGCTTTCTAGAACCACAGATTAAGAGCCCACAGCTCTACCTTGCATTTGTTCCCAGGTTTCTGCCGTTATCACTGTCACTGCCATTGCAGCTGCCACCTGTCTGGGTCATCTCTGTTGTTGACTCTCTGTTTCTAGACCACAGCTCTCCGTGTCTGGTTTGCACATAGTTCTCAGGGCCAAAGGACATGCTGCACTCTCTGATTCCACTCAAAGCTGCCACGTATCTCATTTGTATTATTAGCAAGCTATCCAGTCCCATTGGTGGGCCACAAACACCTCACAACTGCATCGTCCTGCCCAGACATATGGTGAAAGTGCTGAAAACAATGGCTTAGAAGAACCACATCAAATAAGTCACTGCAGCATTATCACCCAAACCCAAACCACCGCTGCAGTCATTCTGACTATGGCACCCTTGCCGGACACAGTAGAACTATTCCTCAGGTTTCCTAGGCTGTAATCTTCACAGAAGGGACCTCTGGTGGTCTAGTGATAAGAAGCTGTGCTGCAATCCCAAAGGCATGTGGTTTGAATCTGCTAGCTGCTCTATAGGAGAAGGATGGGAAATCTCCTCCCATACAATTTACTGCCTCTGAAAATGCACTGGAGGGTCAGCTATGGGAGGATTCTCAATTGATGGCAAACAACAACAACAATCTTTATGGAAGTGGACCGCTACATCTTTCTCCCTTGTGGCAAGTGGATGGATTCAAACTACCATGCATTAGGAGCGCTTAAGCATGTGTCACCCAGATGCCTTTCTTTCTACCACGAATGGATTAAGCCATAAAAAGCCATCCACCAAGGTGAACTTACTCTGATTTGAGGTTATTTTTCCTTGACTTTGCCTTGCTGCAGTCCAGCTCCTCAAGTCTGACCTTATACATCATTTCTCTACAACCCACCCCTGTCCCCTTCTCGAAAATGTCTAACCTCAAATGGGAAACAATCTCCAACATCTGCTTGGAGCTTTGATTTTGTGGGTTTATTTTACACATCCCAATTGTGCAAGAAGCTCCCTGCTGATGTCAAGGGGCCCTCCATCACTGACCTCTCGTTAAAAGACAAACAGACAGAAATCAGAAACTTGACTGGGAATATAAACAGCTGGTCAGGGCTCCGCAGCTTGCCAGAATGGTTACATCTTTCAAATTGAGCCCCATGCTCATCTTCACCAAGGAGACAGAGCCTTGAAGAGCCATTGTTTAGTGAGAGCCAGTAAGAGCATAGCACGCACACCTTCCCACTTTTCCCTACACCTGTGGCTGACCTGCCTAGTCAATCACCACAGCCCTTCCCTCTGAGGCTAGAATGGGCTCCAGAATTATCAAAAAGACCAGCCAAACTGCAGCACCAGATTATATTTATTTACCTTCCTGAGAATCTAGTTTTTAAAGGGTAAGGGTTATACAAGCGGGTGAGGGAGGATGCTCTATTTTATAGGGATTGAGGGGCTCTTGGTTCAAGTCTTAAATAAGGTGGTGGTGGTGGTGGTGGTGGTTGTTGTTAGGTGCCTATGAGTCAACTGCAACTCACAGTGACCCTGTGAACAAGAGATCGGAACCTTGCTTTATCTTTCACCATCCTTTCCATCTCTGACATGCTTGAGCCCACTGCTGCAGACACTGTGTCAGTCCATTTCATTGAGGATTTCCTTCTCTTTCTCTGACCCCTCCACCTTTTCTAGCACAAGGTTTCCTGATCCTCCCTCAACCTAACTGAGTTCTGAGGGCCTACAGGTAAACAGCTGCACTGCAATCCCAAAGGCACTAATTTAAGCAATGAGCTTTCCACAAATATCTATATCTATCTATCTATCTATCTATCTATCTATCTATCTATCCAGATCTAGATCTATATATCACACTTTGTATTGATGAGCCTTTGCTGAGTGTGAACTGTGCCGCACTTTGTTCTGCACCGCACTCTTACTGTGTCATTTAATTAATAAAAGATGTCTCTGGTGTGAACATGACCCAGGATCCCAGTCTTATTTCTTGGCTCCGCTGCTTCTCACAGATGGAGTGAAAGTCACACAGGACAGCTGCAGCTAAGAGTACTCGGCCTCCCAGGACCTGGGCCCCATGAATTCTCCTCAGGAGGAGGCTCCTTCTGAAATCCAGAGCAGCTCCGGCTCAGCTGTTCCAGTCTGTCACCTGTTTTGAGTGCACAGCTTCTCAAAGAGGCAGACTTTGTAACACGCCCCCCCCCTTTGTCCCACTGGGCACCGCTGCTCTCACAAAGGCCACACATCTCCTTCCTTCCATCAACCACATCTGCTGACAGTCCTGAGAGCTGTCAGGACCACAATTTTGTCTGGTCACAAATTCAGAAGATGCTGACGGCTTAGTTGCAGAAAACTGGAGAGAGGGAAGCTGTTTTGTGTCTTTCCCTGGGTTTGGGTCAGACACTGGCATGGTGAGCCATTTGCCCAGCATTTGGTCATAGACTTGATCATGGCCAATGTCACTGCTGCCTGACCTTTGAGAGCTCTCCATGGACCATGGACTAGAGCCGTGCACCAGCTGTCCCTGGAGCTGATTGCTGGTCTAAGTTTCTTCTCTCTCCTTTTTGTTAGGTGCCATTGACTTGGTTCCCACTCATGGTGACGCAACATTGAACAGAATGAAATGTCAAGTCCTGTATCATCTGCCCAGTCACTGGTATGTGGACTTGACTGAGGCAGTGGTTCCTGTGTGCTTTGAATGGCGTCCAACCTAGGAAGCTTATCTTCCAACACTACGTCAAATACTTTTGTGAGGATTCACAGAGCTTTCATTGACTTATTTCACAGGTAAATCACGAGCCCGTTCCTTCTAGCCTGTCTTAGTGTGGAAACTTCACCGAAATCCATCTACCACAGGTGATCTTGCTGGTTTTTAAAATACTAGTAGCAGTGTTTAAAGCATCTGTAACACAAAAACATCACACAGTACAACAAACAAACAGATGGGCAGTAGATCCACTTTCTAGGGCGACTATTAACAAAGTGGCTTAGAACAGTACAAGCCTGTTCTCTCAGAGTTCTGGGGCTGTTACGTGCTGAGGAGTGTCGGCTCTGATTCACAGGATCCTATACACGCAACAGAACAAACCTCTGTGTATTCCTATGCCATTCTCACCATCCCTGCCGAGCTTAAGCCCACCGCTGCAGTCCCTATTTCGACTCATCTCACCAAGGGTCTTGCTCTCTTTCACTGACCACGTACTTCTCCAAGCACGATGTTCTTCTCTCTGGACGGACTCCTCCAGAAAACATGCCTACATCCTTGCTTCTAAGGAATACTCGGGCTGCATTTCTTCAAGAACACACTTGCTTGTACTTTTGGCAATCCAAAATGAACGTGTTGGCAAGATTATGCTTCCTCTAAAGTCTTCCTTGCCTATTCCTGCTTCTGATAGCCCAGCTGTTTGTTGGCTTATAACTAGACCATTCCAATCTCTGGCCCTGTCTTCACATGGCTGTTTTCTCCTCTGTATCTGTCTGTCCTTGTGCTCTTCTCTTCCTGTAAGGAAACCAGTGACACTGGATTAAGGGTCTACACTATTCTAGCATGTTGTGGTTGTTGTTATGTATCTATGAGTTGGACTCGTTCAGAGCTGACCCTCCAGCAGAGTTTTAAGAGGCTATAAATCACATGGGAGGAGACTGCCCATTCTTCTCCCACAGAGCAGCTGGTGGATCTGAACCACTTACCTTTGGGTTGGTAGTGTAATTCCTGACCATTAAGCCATGTGAGCTCCCTCCAGCATGAGCCCACCTTAATTAATTACATCAGAAAAATTCTATTTCCAAATAAGGTCCCATTCTGAGGTTCTAGAAAACATGGATTTTGGGGGATATGTTCTAACTCAGTATACAGCTAGGGAGTGAAAAACATGACAGGAATGACTATGAAAATGGAAATAACAATGAGAACAACCAATCCTGCTGAGGGTTCTGTAAGTACCCAGGAAATGAGCCAAAGACTCTTCACATAGACTCACACTCACCCTCTAAACTCTTCTGGGGCCCGTTAAGTTAAAAAAAAAAGTTGCTGATGTTTATCTCTTGGAGAAAAGGTTCCGGAGGCAGAAAACAAGTGTTGGCTCCAAATTTAGGAGTCTCAACAAGTCCTTGAACAAAATTTGCATGGAGGAGAGAGTTTCCTCATTTTTCACATTATATGTCAAGAAGAAAAACAATCCATGTTAAAAAAAAATGCTTTGGACTGTGGTGTGGAAAAGCTTGAAGTCAGCTCTCCGTCTACTGATGTTACAAGAGGTGATGGACCACTTTCTGCCTTCCTGTTTGCTGGATGACCTTTGTACACTGCCCTCCATAACGTGAATGCTAAAGTTTAGAAATAGCTTCTCTTCAGATATTTTCATCAACTAAACTCTTAACTAAAACAACAGGCTGGGAGGTTGCAAGTTTCTCGAGGGCAGAGGTCGTGTCTTACTCATCGCTGAATTCCACATATTTGGCATAAACCAGGCAGAGGAGAAATGTTAGTTGAGGAGAGAGGACTGGAGGGATGGAGAGAGAGAAGGCAAGAAGGAACCACAGCTTTGTAAAGTGTTATCTTGTCCATTAAACTTCATACTTTTTCAGCAATCAGTGTGCTCAGTGAGCCTTGATGGTGCAATGATTAAGTGCTTGGCTGCTAAGTCAAGGATTGGTGGGTTCAAACACACCCACCAACTCAATGAGAGAAAGATCTGGCACTCTGTTCCCATAAAGATTACGGCCAAAAAAGTCCCAAGGGGCAGTTCTGCTCTGTCACATATGGACATTGTTGTTGCGTGTCATAGAGATGGAATAACCCATAGCTGATCTTCTGGGGATTTTTGAAGATAGTTGATTGTACCGGAGGAGACTGCCCTTCCTTCTCCCAGTGAGCAGCTGGTGGCCTTGAACCACATGCCTTCAGGGTTACAGTGCAGCCCCTAACAACAACAACAACAACAATAATAATAATAATAATACATTCAACAACACAATAATATATTCAGCTGTTAACAAAAAGGTTTGTGTTCCCTTGAAGTTTCCTTTGAAATCCCTTGGGAGAAAGATCTGGCAATCTACTTCCAAAAATATAATCCTGAAAATCCTATGGATTCAAGCAACCAATCAAGATCTAAATGTATTAAAACCCAGAAACAAAGCCCAGAAAATCAAAGAGACATAAAGTCCCAGAATTAAAATCAAAATACAGGCAGGGATAGAATAGAAGGTTGAATGGAAATGGGAATCACAAGTAAGAGTGGGAAGAATGTTGTTACACTGTGGGAGTTATATTTAATGCTGAAACCAAAACAAAACAAATCCTTTTGGAACACAATTCTAGTCTGACACACAAAGGGGCACCATGAATTGGAATCAATTCAATGGCAACTGGGTTTGGTTTTGTTTTATTATAAGGGAGGAAAAGATTTGTTGTTGGCTGGATGTTAACTTTAGAAATAACTATCTGATGGAAATGTTACAGCTCCTAAGAGGAAAACTGCATTTAGTCAAGTGCGGAACAAAGACTTAACATGCACCTTTCTTGACAACCACAGCCACTTGTACGCTGGTTCTGGTTAATCCTTGGGAAAATATAAATGCCCACAGTGATGCCATGGGAATGTTGTCTGATATCACTGCCATCTGTTCAAGGCCAGCTGCCGGCCACTCAAATCTACACTTTTCCTGTCCAAACTTGGAGATGCCAGAATGACAAGGCTCCTGGCCAGAGAAAAACAGAAGTTCAGCCTAATTAGAGCATGCTGAGGGTGAGAAAGTTAATGTCAGATATGCCCACACATCAGAAATGGGGAGGAGGCTACCAGAGGCAGCTGTTAGGAGTCCTGATGGCCAGCTCTCCTTCGACAACATGCTGACTGCCACAAGGACAGCACCTGAAGGCACTGGGGCCTACCTACAGAACACACGTCTGATCTGAAAGCAGAGATTTGGCAAATTCTCTTTTAAGCCTTTTAGTTCTAAGATTCCAGAGGAAAGAAGCAAAAGCCCTGGGTTGAGCTGTTAATACTGCATCACCCACCCTCGCATCCCAACTCCTCCCCTCCCCTCCCACCTTTGGTTTTTTCCATCTGCTTTGAAGACAGAAAAGAGAGGTACCTTTTGAACCCAAGCCGCCTCAAACTTCTATTAAGAGTACTGCTGTCAGACAGGCCAGATGAGTGGGGTTGGGAACCTTGGGACTGCAATGGTTAAGTGCAATGATTAACCAAAAGGTTGGAGGTTCAAACTCAACCAGTTGTTCTGCAGGAGAAAATGCCTGGCAAGCTGTTCCCATAAAGACGCTCCTACAGAAAACCTCCTGTAGGGAGTTCTGGTGGCCTAGAAGTTAAGAAGCTGAGCTGCAATCCCAAAGGGTGAAATGCACCAACTGCTCCCCCAGGGAGAAGGATGGACAATCTCCTCCCATGAGATTTATTGTCTCTGAAAACTCCCTGGAAGGTCAGCTATGGGTCAGTTCTGACCTGATGGTACACAACAACAACAACACAGGAAACCTTATACGACAGTTCTACTCTGTGACATGTGGTCACTGCAGGTTGGAACTGACAACGGCACACAGAAAAACCAAACAAGGAGACACTCACATGGATTCAGGGGGACAGACTGAATGCCAAGCTTAATGGGCTTGGACTGCAGTCAAAAGATTCCTCATTCAAATATTTACTGAGGACCTTTGGCTTGCTAGGGCTGATTCTTGATGCTGAAGGCAGAAGCTGGACAGAAGGGAATTCTCTGCCTTCAGGGTTAACAGCCCCTTCCTCACACAGCTACCACAACTAGGCCACTGAAAGTTCATGCCACCAGGCTGGAAAAACCCATCACGATTGAACCAGCGGCATGGGAGGCCTTCCTTCTAAAGTGCCTCTGGGTTAACTTAAATCTCTCTGGCCTTCCTCGTTTAACAGCTGAGCATGTTAACATTTGTACTATTCCTTAAACTGGGGTTCAAACCTAAGGCTCACTGCTTTCTAATGTCACCACTGTAGGCATCCAGCTTCCCCGGGATATGTGGGAAGGATTCGATGAAGGCAGTGATTTAGCAAATTGAGCTCTCTTCTTCCCTGCCCTTCGCCTGCCCGGCCTCCTGACTGCCATCCTGTTATTCTTCATTTCACCTTCCTCAGCCCACATCTTCCTCCATCCTCGTCCCCATGCACACAGGCATATTTTCTTTAGAAAAGACTTAGGTTCTCAGCATCTCTTATCTCCTATACTCACAATCACTCTGAAGGATTGCTCCCTGAGATATGAATGAGGATTGGGCCCATTAGGAGAAATGTGCTTTGCAGACCTCCAACTTCAGGGAGTATAATGTTCCTGATGGGTGTTTAGCATCTTGCTGGCCAAGTTCACACTGCAGTTCTGTACCCCATGGGCTGCTTCGAGGGGGTATGGCTAAACTCTGCAAGGGCAAGTCGGTATCCAGGAGATAAAGGACACCTCTACTGGCTGACTTTAACTTCAGGCCACCCCTCTTAGCCCTAATGGCCTTTTGAGCCCTTCTTGGGCTCTCCATTCATCTTGAACTCTCCATTCATCCTTGCCTCTCTCCTGCACTTGGGTTCAGACTCTTATCACCTCCTGGCCTACCCTCTTATCCCCATGTTCCCTCATAGATATGTCCCTCTCTCTCTTTTTTTCCCTATGGGTGTGTATGTGTGTGTGTGTGTACCATCAAATCAGATCTGACTGGTACAGGAAGAGACTGTCCCTCCTCATTCAGCAAAGCATCTAGTGGATTTGAACCACACACCTTTGGTATTGCAGTGAAGCTTCTTGAAACATGTCTCTTAACTAAAACTCTGTCCATTTAGGTCTTTCTCCATTACTTTTGAGGAATATATCTCTCTCTCTCATCTCTTTCTGATAAAATAGCCTTTACTATTATTACTTTCCAAATAAAAAGAAAAGAAAACAAAACAAAACCATGCCCATTTAATCTCTCCTCAGGGGTCTGCTTCCTGGTAGGCCTTGATGAACAAAACAGCCTAATCTCAGTATTACAGATGGTCAAGCTGAAGCTCAGGAAAAAGGAGCAAGGCCAGTGTTACCTCCAGTCACTGTGTGAGCTTCACACTATGCTGTGTCACTTGCTTTGGTAGGGTTTCTAATGCCTGATTTCTCAGAAGTTGATCAATCACCAGGCCTTTCTTCAAGGCACCCCTCGTGAACATGAGCCTCTAACCTTTAGGACAGCAACCCAGCATGTTTGCCATTTGCACCACCCGGGGGACTTCCAGTGTCACACAGCAGGTGATAAAAGAGCTAATTCAATACCAGCTCATTGAGGACCCAAGCTCCCTCCACAGACATCTCGCAATGAGGCTGTGGAGTGTCCTCTATGATGGTCATGCCTTTCCGCAGGTCAACACCTAACTGCAGTGGACTTAGGCTAAAGGCTTTCGGCCTCTAATCAGGTTCCTCTTCCAATCCCACTGTACTCCGGAGCCAGACTGCATTAGAATCATCTAGATTGGAGCAAAAAACCTTTGTGGCTCGCCCCACCTTGTACTGTCTCCTGAGCCGCAGCAGGCTTTTGCATTTAATAAGCGTGTTTAGAGACATTCATTTCATAAACCTTAATCTGTTCTGAGCTGAGCCAGCTGAGACTGATAACTCCACGTCTCCCCTAAGTGTGCAGTTCAAGTGCAAAGCCACATTTCTTCACAGCCCTCTGGCTATGTGAGACCTGCCTGTCTTCAGACAAAAAAAAAGCATTTGCGCTTCCACGTCCAAATTTCCTTGGCTTACCCCAGGCAGGGATTTCAGAGCTGCCTTCCCAACACCAGGAGGAGCCCAAGGAAGGGCTGTCACCCCTCAGTCACCATCATGGGCCAAACACACTCACTTTCATACCTTAGGTGGCTGGGGAGACGCCCAGACACCAGCGCAGGAAAACCGATCAAAGCTGTCTCAATGACTGTAGCAGAAGAATGGACGGGAGACAAAAAGCCTTATGGGCCAAAGTTCGTGGAGCGGAGTGCAGGGCAGAAACTCTCCATTCTATGTCCAGGAGACACACAGGTGGGAGATGAAATGAGCATAGCTGTACTCCCTGCTCACCCAGCCCAGTGATGCCCATAAGCAAGCCAGTGCCAGTGCCATTCAAGTGTCAGCCTCTTTTTATTTTTAAGTGCCTTACTAACTTAGTCTCTCTCTTACTCTTGGCAGCCACTTGAGCAATGGACCAGTGAGAGCAGCAGGAGAGACAGAGAGGAAGAGTGAGGAGATGGTAGTGGGTTTGTAAAGTGGTATTTTAGGTCACAAAGAAAGAAACACCAGGTTGTCTGTCCAGTGGGGTCCCTGGAGAGTTGAGTGGGCCAAGAGTCCTGGAGGCTTCAACATGTGCCAGGCACTGCGCTAATTGATTTACACGCATGATGTCATCTAGGCTTCATGGTAACTCTGGAAAGTTGATATGATTATTATTTCCACTGTAGAGAAGACAGCCAAGTTTGGAATGGTTAAGCAACTTTCCCAAGGCCTTCCCAATTAATAAACTTTTAGGCCTGGATTTTAACTCAGGAACCTTAGTGGCGTAATAATGCAACATGTGCTGCAAAAGGTTGGTGCAACATGTGTTACTAATGGTTGGTGGTTCATATCTACCAGCTGCTCCACAGGCAAATGATGCTGCTGTCTTGCTTCCATGTCTACTTAAAGTCTCAGAAACCTGATGGAGGGTTACTAGTTATAGTGGTAGATTTGACGGCAGTGGGGACTTTATTATTTTTGGGGGGGGGCGGGATTTTAACGGAGCCAGTCCAACACCAGAATTTGCTGACCACCACAATGCAGGAGTCGCAGTGTTCACTGAGTGCATACTCCTGTGAATGGAAACCAATCAAATCGCCATCAAGTCAGAACTGACTCGCAGCTCACTCTCCGTTGAGTTTCTGAGGCTGAAAACTGCACAGGAAGAGACTGCCCATCTTTCTCCTGTGGAGTGCCGGTGGATATTTATCCCCAGAGAGGACTGCTCTCTAGGCTTGCAGCACAAGTCTAACTTGGAGTTCTTGGAGGTGCAGGTGGTTAAGTATTCAACTACTTGCCAGAGGTGCTTGGGAAGGCAAGTTTTGAAAATACCATGGAGAGGTTCTGTTCTTGCACACAGGGTGGTTACGAGTCAGAACTGACCCAGCAGTGACTAACAACAACAATGTACCTGGTATGTGAATGACAGGACTACATTTAATTATTACAAAAACCTCATCGTATGCACTATTACAAGTATGAGTTATTATTGTTGTTGTTTTGTGTCGTCGAGTGTCTGGCAACTCACAGTGACCCTATGTACAACAGTCCTATATCCTGTTCTTTCCCGTGCCAATCTTATTGTTCCTGACACACCTATCCTCACCGAATCAATCCATCTCATCAAGGGTCTTCCTCTCCTGTGCTGTCCCTCCACCCTCACAAGCATGACATCCCTCTCCAACGATTGGTCCCTCCTTGCAACTATGTCCAAAGTATGTCAGACAAAGCTTCAGAATCCTTGCCTCCAAGGAGCAGCCTGGTCTCACCCTCTCTAGGATGAATCTGTTTGTTTTCTTAGCAGTCCATGGTATATTCAATTCTCTTTCCAGCACCACAGCTCAAAGGCATCAACTCTCCTTCTATCATCCCAAGTCATTGTCCAGCTTTCTGATGCATGGCAAGTGATTGCAAAGACCATGGCCTAGATCAGGGGGCTTCAGTTCACAAAGGTAACAACCTGGACTGCAATTTTGAAGGCCCACTGTTGGAATCCACCAGCTGTTTCTGTGTGATTAACTTCCTCTGAAAACCCATGGGAGGGTCTGCTATGGATTGGTTCCAACTGAATGGTACACAGCAATAACAACATACAGTCAGTAAAAGGAGAAGATGAATCTGAGATCAAGTTTGAGGGGCTCCTAACCCCAGAGCTTCTCCTCCCTCGTCAGGGGCAGCTGTAGCCACTTCTCACCTGGCCCAGCCAGGCAGAATGCCACTCACAATAAAATTCTGTACTCAGCGGGCACTCAGCTGTCTCTGATTGTTTTGGAGAGTGCTGTTGTGTCATGTGTCATTGAGTTCAAGCTGACTCATAGTAACCCCCTCCATGCACAACAGAGTGAAAGCCCGGGTGATTCTGTGTCATCCTCACAATCTCTGTGCGAAAGCCCATGGTTGCAGCCATGATGCTAGCTCAACTCGCTGAGGGTAGAGCTGGAGCTTTCCACTCAAGTCCATCATGTTGCCTGGCAACATGATATCTCACCAGGGGCGACATCAGTTCCATCTTTACTTTTCCACTCAATTAATATCTGTCTTTGGGCAAGCTGTTAAAAAAAAACCAAAATCATCAAAGGACTTTTCCAGGTTTCATCTTAAACAAAGCTCAACATCCCAAACTCTTTGCCGATGGGCTGGAAATAACTCATAGCTGACCCTCCACTGGGTTTCTGAGGCCGTGAATCACTGGGAAGAAGACTGTTCATCTCCCTCCTACAGAGTCACTGGGGATTCGAACCACCAGAGAGGCTTTAGGTTAGCAGTACAACTCTCTATGGATTATGCCACCAGAACTCAGTGCATCTCAAACGGGATACCTTTAAAAAAATGTCCAAAACTTAAGTGCAGTGTGGGCAAATCATTGAGAGGTCCAGCCACCATCCTGAATTTTCCCCAAGTCACAGTTTCCCAGGGCCTCCCTCAGACTTCCCAAGAAAGGCTCTGTCCTTTCAAGTCCACGAGACTCCAGCCCAGGCCTGACCTCACATTTGGTCCAGCTCTTTCTCTGTAGCCAGGCAGCCAGTGCCTTGTTATTCCTCCCATGATGATGGATACAACCTGTCAGGCAAGCTGGGACTATTTTTAGCTTGTAACTGATTTTTATCTAAATTTAACTCTGGGCCACAGCACCAGCAGAGTTCCACTCGGAGGGCAGCCAACGTTTTCATGGCGACACATCATAACGGAGGCTTGGTATTTCTCAGACGCCCTGGCTCTGCTTGAAGCGAAAATAAGGCAAATAGCTCTTAAGGAATAGGATCTTGATGCTGTAGTATTAGCCACTGAATTTCTGAACTGAAACAAACCTTAAGTATTATGTCCCTTTCTCACACTGGAGATGAGGAAACTGAGGCATGATGAGCGTATGTGACAGCCACATAGCTTGGTCTTGCTTTATTTCACAAGGCCATTTTGTCTCTAGGGAACAAGATAAACAAATCAGATTTGAAATCTGCTACGGAACAGATATTTTATTATGTTTGAGATTTACTGAGTTTATACATTATAAGTAATAAAATCAAATCTTCTTTATCATGGAGGGCACTGTGGTGGTGTGCTGGGTAAAGAATTGTGCTGTTAAGCCAAAGACAGAATGTTGCTATGAAGGAGAAAGATAGGCAATCTCCTCCTGTGCCGTTTACAGCCTCTGAAAACTCACTGGAGGGCCAGTGAACAGTGGATCTGACTGGACTACAGCACATACAAAAACAACTTTACTACAGAGCTGAAATTCACCGAAACCTCATCTCCACTAGGCAGCCACAGTGATAGGATCGCTGCTTTTAATAAACTGATGGAAAGTGAATTCTGTAAGCATGGTAAGTCATTTTCTATTGCTGGAGTATCAGGTCTTTGAATAAAGACAGAAGTTTCCAGGAGTGTTCAAATTATTTACGGGACACCCCTTTCATTAGCAAAACTAACATTCACTGGCATCCCTCTGATTTGACGCTCATTATCTCCCTTTCATCGCTACCGCCATAGGAGAAGGTCGTATACCCATTCTCAGGCGGACAATAAAGGCTCAGAAAGACTGAGCATCACATGACTGATGGAAAAGAACACAGGTACAATGTTGTTCCAACTCCTTAGCCTTCCAACCTTTGTTCTTTCTATTCTAGTTCACTATTTAATCAGATATTTTGTCCAAAAATAAAAAAATAAATTACTCTTCTTTTTCCCTGTGTCATTTACAGCCTATCATTGTCTCTCAGGTATAGTTGCAATGAAATCAGCATACTGCTCCCGAGTCACATTCACATTATATATTTTTCTTCTTATCACTCTCACTTTACTCATTATCAGCAGCACTATCACCATCATCTCTACTGAATGAATTATGTTCCCCAAAATATGCACTGAGAATACTGGTTGGAAATGGGAATTTTCTTTTGTTATATTAACAAGGCCATACCATTACCAGGTGGATCCTAAATCTAATCACTTCTGAGTTTAAAAAAAAAAACAAAAACAAAAACATCAAAACAAACACAGAGATACATATGAGGAGAAGACAGATATCAGTGAACTTCAAGAAACACCAAGGAATCCCAAAATTTACTTTTAGATACTGAAAATAAGAGAGAGGCTCACAAACGGAATGACTCAACAGGACTAAGGGTTTGTTCTCATTTTGAAGCTTTATCTGTTCTTTAACGCAGCCCATTTATGGCATTTCTGTTATAGCAGCACTAAGATAATCATCATGATGATTATCTTAGTTACCTTCTCCACCACCACCACCACCATGATCACCATCACCCCACGAACACTATCATCACCACCATCACCACCACCACCATGATCACCACCACCCCACCAACACTATCATCACCACCATGATCATCACCACCATCACCACCACCACC
>NW_006399816.1:11189847-11251440 GCF_000299155.1 Elephantulus edwardii
CACCATGATCACCACCATCACCACCACCACCATGATCACCACCACCCCACCAACACTATCATCACCACCACTATCATCACCACCATCACCACCACCACCATGATCACCATCACCCCACCAACACTATCATCACCACCATGATCACCACCACCATCACCACCACTATCATCACCACCATCACCACCACCACCATGATCACCACCACCCCACCAACACTATCATCACCACCATCACCACCACTACCATGATCACCATCACCCCACGAACACTATCATCACCATTACCAACACCTCCACCACTAACAATACTATCATCACCAACAACACTGTCATCAACACCATCATCACCAATAACACTATCACCACCAACAACCATCATCACCAACACTACTATAACTGTCATTACCACCAACAACACTATCATCACCACCATAACCTCCGACACTATTATCACCATTACCATCATCACCAATACTATCACCACCACCACCACCACCATCAATGCTAATATCACAACTATTACCACTTTCACCACCACCACTACTATCATTCATTGCCATTGCTATTGCCATCATTTACTATATGTTCTCAAGTAAACTTGGTATTTAAATAAATTGAGAGTACCACGGACTGCTAGGAAAACAAACAGATTCATCCTGGAAAGGGTTAAACCGGGTGGGTCTTTGGAGGCAAGGATTCTGAGGCTCCATCTAACATACTTTGGACATGTTGTAAGGAGGGACCGGTCCTTGGAGAACGACATCATGCTTGGGAGGAACAGTGCAGGAGGAGAAGGCCCTCTAGGAGGTGGATTGATTCAGTGATTGGGGTAATTGGGATGGCAATGTCAGAAACAGTGCAATTAGCACAGGACAGAGCAGAGTTTAGGGCTATTGTACATAGGGTTGCTATGAGTTGCAAGCAACTCAACAGCACATAACAACAAAAACATTAAAATAAATTTAATATTTGATTATGCAAAGGCACTTGACTGTGTGGATCATAGCAAACTGTGGCTGACTCTGAGAAGAATGGGAATCCCAGAACATTTAATTGTGCTAATGCGAAACCTATACTTGGACCAAGAGGCAGTAGTCAGAACAGAGCAGGGTAACACTGCATGGTTCAAAATCGGGAAGGGTGTACGCCAGGGATACATCCTGTCTCCATACCTTTTCAACATGTATGCAGAGCAGATTATCCGAGAGGCTGGGCTCTATGAGGAGAATTGTGGCATCAGGATTGGTGGAAGATCTATTAACAATCTGCGTTATGCAGATGACACAACCCTGCTTGCTGAAACTGAGGAGGACCTCATGCACTTGCTGCGAAGGGCCAAGGACTGCAGTCTTCAGTATGGACTTGAGGCTCAATGTCAAGAAGACAAATATTCTTACCACTGGACCAATTGGCAGCGTCAGGATGGATGGCGAAGAGATTGAGATTGTTCACAGCTTCAGTTTGCTCAGCTCCACAATCAACACTCTTGGCACCAGCAGTCAGGAAATCAGAAAGCATATTGCGATGGGAAAGTCTGCTGTTAGGGACCTCTCTAAAGTACTCAAGAGCAATGGTGTCTCTCTGGAGACTAAGGTGCGCCTGATACAGGCCATGGTATTTGCAATCACTTGTTATGCATCAGAGAGTTGGACAATAACTAGGGAGGACAGAAGGAGAGTTGATGCCTTTGAGCTGTGGTGCTGTAGAAGAGTACTGAATGTACCATGGACTGCCAGGAAAACAAACAGATTTATCTTGGAGAGGATTAAACCAAGCGACTCCTTGGAGGCAAGGATCCTGGGGCTTTGTCTGACATACTTTGGACATGTTGCCAGGAGGGACGGGTTCATGGAGAGGGATATCATGCTTGGGAGGGTGGAGGGATAGCGCAGGAGGGGAAGACCCTCTATGAGATGGATTCATTCAGTGACTGGGGTAATCGGAATGGGTGTGTCAGAGGCAGTGCGGTTGGCACAGGACAGAGCAGGGTTTAGGGCTGTTGTGCACAGGGTTGCTATGAATCGCAAAGGACTCGATGGCACATAACAACAACAATACTTAAATAATATTATATTGGTTATTTTTATTTAACCCTCTTATTTAGAGTCAACAAGACCTCAGGAGGGCCTTTGTATTTAAAAGTCAGTTGTTATTATATTTTGGTGGAACATTCTTCTAAACGGTACAACACTCTTCTGTCAATTTACTATACTGAGGTAATCTGGGTCGCTGTGATGCTGAACCTTGTGCCACTGGGGTGTCAAATGCTTTAATGGTTACACATGGTCGGCAGTGTTTGGTGGAGCTTCCAGTTTAAGACATTTTTGGAAGCAGGAGTGGCATCCACTTCCTAAACAGCATGCCTCTGGAAATTCTATGATCTTTATGAAATGACAATAGTTACAGAAAGGCTTAAGGTCTTGTGTTCATAGGGTCACTATGGGTCGTGCTCGACTCGACAGCAATCAACAACAGCAACCATGTATTCAGTGTTCAATCTCTATCAGCTACTAATGACCAGCATTCACTCACTGATTCCTCAAAACCACTTTGTATGGCACATGCTGCTTATTATCTCTACTTTGGAGATGAGGAAACCAAGACTTTCACTTGTCCTAGGTCATGTCAGTGGTTCAGCCTATGTTTAAACCAAGTTGGTCTTTTTCCCATGCCATCCGCTTCATGCTATACCCAACTGACTACATTCTACCCCTGGCAGCTTTGCAGTGCAGTTAAATGAAATTATTAAGCAGATGTTCTTGCTCTGTTAGAATGCAGCACTTACTGCTAAGGCGGAAATTGTTAGAGGTTTTGCCATAATGTATTTTACATGCAGATCATTAGAATTACGCATGGGTGAGAGCAAAAAAGTTCCCAGGGGAAAAAAAATGATATATAAATTTATTTCTGGTTTTGAGGTCAACATCAGTTTTCCATGGACAAACTGTCCAGTGTTCCTAGAGATTTTGTTTGTTTGTTTAATTACTGTCATAATCAGAAATTAAATGCACTCTTATGGGGCATTTCCTTTGAATGCTCTCAGAATTGGACTTGGCATTTCAACAACTGAGTCCTCACTTCGGAAGGTTTGAGAAAATACCGGTGAAGTCAGCATCATTAGCTTATTTTACAGGTGTTGAAAGTGAAGTTTACACCAACCAAGAACCATGAAATCTTGTGCCCTGCTTTGGTTCCAAGGAGGACCAGGACTAGCAATCTAATCAGCTTTGAACGCCCTTAGCCTTTTTCTGAGCCTCTCTTAGTAGCTGAGTTCCTTACAGTCTCCACATCTCCATAATAGCCTCCTTCCCTCTGCAGGAATGTGAATTCTGAACAGACAAAGCAGGTGTCTCAGTCATCTTTCTATCACTAGTGCTCCAGGTCCGGCACTGGCAGGTACTTAGGGATTGACGAACTGAAGGAAGAAAACGGATGGTCTTTAAGTAAGAGAAAAAGTAGGGGCTAATACTGAGGGTGAAAGGTAAGAGCCTGAATTCTGATGGATCAAGGAACCAGAGTCTGTCCATACATGAGGACTTGTGGCAATGCTTCTTACCAAAGGCAAAACAGAGAGATAATAGAATATAATACAATCAAACACCAGGAAAGTCTACAAAATGTTGTTACAGTGCACACCTTTTCAAAAGGGTGGCAATTTGTTCTTGAGTGAAAAAAAAAATCAACTTAGATATTCTAACTATTTGTGGCTCCGGAAACAGAAGAGTAGGAGCCCTGGTGCTGCAGTGTTTAAAGTGCCTGTGAACTGAAAACTTGGTGGTTTGAATTTACAAGCTGCTCTACAGAAAAAAGAGGTGGCAGCTGAATTTCAACAGTAAAAACCCTACAGGACTAAAAGGTCCTCTGTTCAATAAGGTCACTATTAGTTGAAATTGACTGGGCACGAAGACTAAACTGAAAAGGATTAGAGGATAGCTATAAATATATAAAACATATATAAGTATACACATATATACACATACCTGTTAACATCACATATTTGTAATATTAACATTTCGTGGTGGTATGGGGGGGACTGTTAATCATAGGGTCGCACGATTTGATGGGCAGAGGGAGGAGTGGGTAAAGGAAAGGTGAAAGATCCAGTGTGAAAAACAACATATATAAACTTTGGATTAAAACCAGCACAAAATAAAAAAATTTTTAAAATAAAATTAGAGAAAGGGAAAAAACCAATAAAGAATAAATATTAAAATTCATAGTGGTATTTTCAAAAGCTCTTGAGGGCAGGAAACAATGAGAAGGAGGCCAAGGAACAAGGTATAGTAAAGTCATTAATGGCAAGAAGATCGTTGTTAAAGATACAGTATTATCCCAGAAAGGAAGGTTACATCTATACACGCATAGACTCTACAGAGATCCTATGAGCCAAAGCAGAAGTGCTCCAGAGGGGATTTCAAGGCTGTAAATCTTTATAGAAGCAGACTGCTTGATCTTTCTCTCGAAGAGTGGTTGGTAGCTTTGAACTGTCGACCTTTTGATCAGCAGCCAAGCCCTTTAACCAGTGCCCCACAAGGGCTCCTTTCATCTACACATAGATACAGTGATACATTAATATCACTAGAAAAAACAGACCCTGTAATTTACACTATTTGAGGTTACAGATTATTTTTATTTTCTTCTCCCTTATCATTACTTTCTAAATTTCCGACAATAAATATATTCATTATGAGAAAAAAGAGATCTTGTGGGTATGTTTCCAAAAGAGTCAGGTTATTGTATTAATCTCATGCTAAGCTTGAGTGAGCAGCAGAGCCTGGAAGCAGCCCCTGCTTTGTGCCAGGTCACCCTTCCTCTTTCTTCATTAGCGACCAGTTTTCTCTTGCCACTTGGGGATACTCATGCAATTTAGTGCAAGGATCTGCTGTGAATGCAAAGCTTTGGATTCAGGATGATCAGCCTGGGGCCCAAACCAGCCTGAAGTTCTCCAGTCAGTTTTCAGGAAACCAGAGCAAAGTAAATGGGCTTTTCTACCTGCCCCACTCCCATCCCTCTTCCCCTCGCTCACGAGCATCCCTAGGATTTAATGGAATCTTCCTTCTGTCCTAAGCTGCACCAGCACCAAGTCTTCAGATGATACAGCCTCAACCCACATCTGACTGCAGCCTCACCCCCAAGCCAACCCATCTTTGCATTTCCCGCTCATAGAAATTTTGTGAAATAATACATGCTTATTTTATAAGCCAGAAATTTTGGAGTAATTTATTTGGAATACATAGTCACAAGACAACTAGTAGATGTGTTTTTACGATTTGACACAGCTGCTGCACCAATGGGCTTGAGCAAAGTAGGGGGGTGGTACATACAGGATAAGGCAAGTTGTGACCTGTTTTTCATATGGTCCCTATGAGTCATAGTCAACTCAGTGGCACCTAACAACAACACTAAGTGAAACACAAATCCTTGGTAGTGCAATTAAGTGTTGCTCAGCTTCTAATCAAAAGGTTGGCACTTCAAACCTATCTAGCAACTCCACTGGAGAATGACCTAACGGACTGTTCCTGTAAATAAAATAGCTTAGAAAACCCTAAATAATGGTCCTACTCTGTCACCTGGGATTACCTACCTGAAAGTCATCAGAGAGCTGGACATTGACTAAGGATGACAAAAGAAAAATAGATGCCTTTGAGTTGTGGTGCTAGAGAAGAGTATTGACCATACCATGGACTGCCAAGAGAACAAACAAGTCTTTCCTGGACAAGGGGGAAACCAGGATGCTCCTTGAAGGCAAGGATTCTGAAGCTCTGACATACTCTGGGCATGTTGCTCAGAGGGACCAGTCCTTGGAGAAGGACCTCATGCTTAGAACGGTGGAGGGACAATGCAAGAGGGGAAGACCCAGGAGGGGCTGACACATAACTGGGGTAGTGGGGGGTAGGTGTGTCAGAGACTGTGAGATCGGATCAGGAAAGGACAGGGTTCGAAGCTATTATGCTATGAGTCATAATCAACTTGACGGCACATAACAACAACATGTGAAACAGAGGAGATTGCAAAAACTATGTGAAACTGGTTTAAAGTAGCAAACTCAAAATAGAAGGAAGCTACAAAGATCAAACAAACTAGTAAGCTATATGAGTCTGTCCTTGGGCTAAATTTTCTCATTTTTGTTGACCTCTTTTCTCCTGGATCATTCTGGTAATGAAACACCCTTCAGCAACAGTTAATTCAACTAATTAACCGATTTATAATCTCATTCTCCAGTATTTTCACCTCCTGGAAACCTTTGCCAGTAGTGAATTAGTAGGTACAAATGAGACAGCCTAGAGGTACATTTCTGCAAAATTCCTAAAAATCACAGATCCTTTACAGGCTGAATTCCACAACACTATTTGATCTGCAGCAGATTTTAAAAACCATTACTAGGTGTATTTTAATGTACTCCAAGCTTGCTTTCAACTTCATCTGACCCATATTAAAAGAGGGGGGAAAATCCTGTTATCATTTAACTTAGTTCAAAATTTTCCTTTGGTTCTAATGATCTTTGATTGTTATTAATATTTGAAATTACTGACCTTGGTGATTGTTGACTTTGAGTTGTTTTAGCTGCTTTTCAGGGTCTCAGGAAAGCAATTTTTGTTGCTCCTATTAAATTGACTACAATATTTTAAGATTCTTTTAAACTTTGCTCACATTGGCCCATTTGTTTTGTTACGAGTCTTAAGTTGTTTCAGCTGGGTTTTAGTTAAATATTTTAACTTTTAAAATTATCAGCTGATGGAAGAGCATTTTAAGAATGTGATTACATTATCTCAGTGCTTTCACAATCATAACTACTCTTTGTGTTTTAATAACTTATTTAGCTCCAATCTATTCTTAAAACAAGATTTCAAGATATGAGGAAGACTTTAAAAGCAATTTTATGAGGCTATTTGACGCATATATGCACCAAATCTTTAGAACAAAGTGCTGACACAAAAGTTTCAATAAAAAAGTTTGGTCCAAAGTCCCAGAAGCTCTCCATCCTAACCCAGACACTCTCAAATAGCCATCACAGACTGAGTCCCAAGTTATTTTACCTCTTCAGGTCTCAGTTTTCACACCTAAAGAATGGGGTAGTATGCTTGGTCCAACTTTAAAAGGTGATGGGGTTCTGTATTCTTCACAACTTGTATTATGAGGGGGCATAGTGGGTTAAGTGTTGGGCTGCTAACCGAAGAAAGACTGGTCATTTGAACCCTCCAGCCACTGACTGAGAGGAAGATGAAGCCGTCTGCGCTTGTTATAAGTGATGGAATGTCTTAGGGTATTTCTACTTGGTCTTCCAGGGTCACAAGGAGCTGAGTCAACTCGAGAGCAGTGAGCAGTCAGTGGGACCACAGGGATATCTCTTCACTTAATATTTTTCTTTGAATCTATTTTTCAAAATAAATTTTATCTCACTGTGGTAAGTGGAAAACCCATCTCATTTTCCATCCATGAAGGGTCAATGTAAAATAAGAGCAAAAAAAACCAAAACAATGTTATTAAATTCTAGGTACCATGGAAAGCCAACTCAAGTTAGAGAACCACTAAAGACACAATTAACACCCAGTTGAAAATTTATCTTGATCTAAAAAAATGTGTGTATATATGAGTGGAGCAGAAATAGAATGGCAAAAAGAATGATATTCTCATTATATGGTTCATTATTATTTAATGAGATCCATTAATTCAAGGGATGAAATACCACCAGGGTGTGAGTCGTACACCTTTTGGAAAGCTGATCTAAGATAAGGCACGAAGTAGAGCAGAGTTCAAGAATTTTCCAAAGGGGGGGGGGGGGGAGAATGAACTGGGGAGGAGGGTAGAGAAAATAGTGCAACAATGAATGAATGAAAACCCCAAATCTCTGTAAATGTTCATTAAAATTAATAAAATTTAATAAAAAAATTAAAAAAAATAATTTTCCAGAAAAAAATTTCCACAGCTGTTCAGATTCACTCTTTTATGTATTGCTTGTCCTGTTATCAACACAAAGAGGACTGCCTACCTGTTCTGCACAGGCTGCAACAACAAATTCACCTTTGGAATTTTAAAGAAAATCTAGTTTCCCCAAGAGTACATTTTATCATCATGAAAGATGTACATGGAGCCAAACACCATTTCTCCTTTTACAGGCTCTCCTCGCTTCTAATTCTCTCCATGGCAAATCTGTTTTCAAAGGCTAATTAAGTAAGTGGAGGGTTAGTCACTTTCACATCAACTATTTTAAACATCCATACACAACTTTCAAAACTATCCCTCAGCAGTTTGCTCAGACTATTCTTACACATAGCACTTTGCCAATCTAATCTGTCTGCACATTTATATCTCACCCAATGTCTTAAAAGTATGGGTTCTGCCAACACTTTCTGAGGGACTTTGGAAGGAAGTTCCCATGGCTCATTTCATGCTGTATGAAAATAGAAATTTCAGTACTGGCAGGAGATTATTGGGTTCCACTGGTAACTGCAAAGTACCTTGGGTACTTTCCTCAGCATGGATTTTTTCAGAACAAGTAAAAAAGGTGGGAGGATGGTCTTACCTGAGCGTCCCTAAATTTTAGACCTGACATCAATTACTCTGACTTCTAAGAACTCCACTAAAATGCTTGCACACAAACTTTTCAATCATATGCTGTTCCCAACTGGGACCTCAGTATGTCCCAGACTCAAAAAGCTCCTCTCTCTGTTCAGTGGCTTGAACTAAGGAACTTCATCTCTAAGTTCAGCTGTGCTTAGTCCTGCAGCTACTGCTGACTGAAGCTAGAAGCCTGATACCCATTCACTAATGTTCACTAATTAGTTCACTAATGAACTTAAGTTAGGGTATGATGCTAATGAGTAGCCAATATGACCTGGATAAGTGCCTGCAGAATTACAGAGCTGTGTAACCATCAATAAAGTCTCGGGCAATCGCTTCAGTAGCACTTTAGGCTCATTCATGCATTCATTCATCCATTTTCTTACCCATCCTCCTTCTCAACCTCCTTCTTCTCCTTCATGCCTTGCCTGTTCCCAACCTCCTTTTTCTGCTTTTTATTGAACCGGACACTGTTGAGTTCTAAAGATAACAAGAAGAGTGAAACAAACAGTCCTACCCTCTTGGGGATCCCACATGTTGCTCACCAACTCCATTTCTTATTCTTACTGAGTACATAACTACACTGCCTTTCCCAGGACCTGTTGTAATCAGGTGTGGCCATGGGACCAAGCTCTGACCAATGGAACAGGGGTATAGGTGATATACCCTACCTGAAGACCTGGTTTCTGAAACATCCTAGACAACTCCATAGCATCTCGCTAGCAATTCAGATGCTCCAGAAGCTTCAAGGGAGAGAGACAATCACTTCCTGTGTAGTTTATAGTTTCTGAAAACCTACTAGAAGGGCAGCAAGAAGTTGCTTCTGACTCAACAGCAACAACTTTTGAAGTAAATTCGTACGCTTTCTCTCTTTCACTGTACAGAGCCCTACAGAAGAGAACCATTGGCAGGCTACAGAGCCTGAGGGGACAAACGAATTCATGCATACTCTGAAACAGACCACAGACAGATACACATACAAATCCACATCTACGTATTCATACTGGTCTGTGATGTGAGAGAGAAATACATTTTTATTCCATTAAGCCACGAAGACGTGAGGATTGTTTGTACTAGTCGTATACCTACCCTGAATAATGCTCCAGGGGGGAGATTAAATGATTATATCTTGTTTCTTTGTCTAGGATCCTAAGGAGATCTTTCTTCCAAGAATGTGAAAATTTATGCCTTAACGTCACAGTCATGTGTTGTCAAGTCACCTGTGACTCATAGTGATTCTATGCCCAATAGCTCTGAATACTGCTCTATCCTGAGCCAATCACTGCCTCTGACACAGCTAAGCTCATTACTCCAGTTACTGTATCAATCCATCTCATCCAGGGTCTTCCTCTCTGCACTGTCCCTCCATCCTTTCAAGCATGATGTCCTTCTCTAAGGACTAGTCCCTCTTGGCAACATGTCCAAAGTATGTTACACGGAGTTCAAAAATCCTTTCCTCCAAGGAACAGATTTGTTTTACCTCTCCAAGACAGACCTACTAGTTCTCTTGACAGTCCATAGTATGTTCAATACTCTTCTCTAGCACCACAACTCAAAGACATCAATTTTTCTTCTGCCATCTTTGGTCAATGTCTAGCCCTCTGACACAGACTAAGCAACTGTGAAGACCATGACCTGGATCAGGTGCACCTTAGTCTGTAGACTGACACAGTTGCTCTTTAGCACTATGGAGAGACCCTTAACAGCAGATTTTCCTAATATAATTAATCTTTTGAAGTCCTGAATGCTTGTGCCAAGAGTGATCATTTTTGAACTAAGCAAGCTGAAATTGTTAACAATCTCAATCTCTTCTCCATTTATCATGATGCTGCCAATAGGCCCAGAGGTGAGAATCTTTATCTTCTTGATATTGAACTTTAATACATTGTGCAGATTACAGTCCTTGACCCTCTGCAGCAAATGTTTCAGGCCCTCTTCAGTTTTAGCAAGTAAGGCTGTGTCATTAGCATAATGCATGTTGTTGATGAATTTCCCTCCAATATTGATGCCACATTCCTCCTCAGAATGGTCAGCCTCCCCAGTGATCTGTTCCACATATGGACTGAAAAGGTATGGAGGCAGGACAAACCCCAGATGTACTCTTTTACTGATTTTGAACTATGCAGTGTTTTTTCTGCTCTGTTCTAAGAACTGCTTCCTGGTCCGAGTATAAGTTTTGCATAAGCACAATCAAGTTTTATGGGATTCCTATTTTACTCAGGTTAGCCACAATCTGTTGTCATCCACACAGCCAAATGCCTTTGCATAGTCAATGAAACACCCATAGAGATTCCTCTGGCACTCTATGTTGTTGTTTTTGAAACAGAGGGCCCCAAATTTGACTCAATTCTTTACACGGATAAGGATCAAAAGACAGCAGCTCAATATTCACCAAGGTTTGTTTTAAAATAATTAATTCATAGAAGACAGAGGTGATACTAAAAATCAGAAGAGGGAAGATGGCCCTATTAAATCAACAGTGACAGGATGACCTAGCCACAAAAGACTGGAGTTTGACTTCACACTCACACTATACAAAAATAAACTCCAAGTGAACTAAAAACATAAATGTGAAAAAGTAAAACTTCAAAGTTTTTATAAGTATAAACAGGACAATGTCTGTAATAGAAACTTGCAGTGTATCTTGAACAGGTTACAAAAGCCAGACCAAAAGAGGAGACTTGTAAACATGGATTATATGAAATTAACAATTGAGTATATGCATATGCCCCCACGGAAACTTATACGTGAATGCGTACAGCAGTGTATGCATATTCATAGCAGCCAGAAAGCAGAAAGAACCCAACTGTTCATTAGGTGATGAATGAAGAAACATGCGTGCACACGCGCGCGCACACACACACACACACACACACACACACTATATATATAATATATAGAGAGTATATATATCTATATCTATCTATCTATCTATCTATCTATCTATCTATCTAGCTATCTATCTATCTATCATCTACTGAGAGACACATAATAATGAGCTCTAGATGGCCTAGTGAGTAAGTAGTAGCACTGTCAACCCAAAGGTTTAAATCCACTAGCTATTCCGAAAATCCACTGACGGGTCAGCTGTGAGTTGGCTTCCACTTGATGGCAATGAATTAGTGACAGTTACACAACAGACTAATATGTAGCCATAAAAAATGGAAAAAGTACTGAATCATGCTACAACTTAGGTGAACCCAGAAACGTTTTGTGAAATGAAAGAAGCCAGACACAAAAGACCAGAATAAGGAATTCTACAGACAGAAAGAAAATAAGTGGTTATTAGGAAATGAAGAGAGGAGGATGAGAGTGATTACTCAGACCACAAGATACGAATGAATATTAACCAATTAAGGAGTTCTGGTAGTAAAGTGGTTAAGAACTGAAAGGTCACTGGTTTAAACCCACCAAGTTATCCATGGAAGAAAACTATGACAGTTTGCTTCTATACAGACAGAGCCTTGGAAATCTTATGGGGCAGTTCTACTCTGTCCTGTGGGGCCCCTATGAGGTGCAATCTACTTGACATAATCGATCAAACAATTCTTGTCAAAACCTTTCTCATAATTACACAGTAACTTAAATTTTCCAAGGAGAAGTATGGTGCTGGGAATTACACAGCTCTCACAGACAAAAACGAAACAAGGTCATGCCATAGATTTTTCTGCATCTCTTACCTGTGAAGAAGTGGGATTTCTTTGCTTATAGACACATTCATTTGCATTATCAAAGCCTTATAAAAAGGTAAAAGATTCCACCAGGACCCCGTTGTTAGAGCAGGGTTACAGGATCACACACACGCCAGTGGAATTTCTGTCCTGATTTCATGTAACTTTTCTTTGGGTTGCGCTGCCAATCCAAAGGCAGGTGGATCAAATCTCAGATGCTCTGAGAGAGAAAGAGGAGCAATTTCTCCTTATTTAATTGACAGCCTCTGAAAACTCACTGGAAGCTCAGCTATGAGTTTGTTCTGACTTGATAGCACATAGCAACAATAAAAACTCTTTAAGTATTCATGTGGGCCATTTGCAAGCAGGGGCTGGTCACTGTGTGAAAATGTGGATAAGTTTTAGGACAAATCACTAGACAGAAATTATCATTGGTGATACTAGACAAAAACAATAAAGGCACTTACTTATCACTCTTACTGGCAAGTTTCTAAAAGCCTAAAACTAAACAAACTTGGAGAGCAATCTGTTTCAAAGACAGGCTCAGATAAGACTGCAGTTACACATCTTGATTTTGCTAAGGCAGAAGTCTCTCTCTCCACTGTGGTTATTAGCCTTAATCTTGGTCTTCATTCTCACAGTTCCAGCTTCTATTAAATGTTGTTGCTAGCTGCGATCAAACCCGCTCTGACTCATGGCTATCTTATTTACAACAGAACAAAATGTTATCCTCACCGTCGGCATCATTATGGCTTCTGTGCAAATCCATCTCATAAGGTTCTCTTTTACTCTCATGAACCCTCTCCTTCATCGAACACGAGATCCTCCTCCAGTAGTCAATCACTCCTGACGATCGGCCCAACGCAAGCAAACTGCACAATGTTTTCTTGTGATCCATACAGATTTTCTGGTTAATTTTGAGAAGACGATCACCAGTCCTTTCTTCGTACTCTTATTATCGAACCTCTGCTTGCAAGTCAGCTGGCATTGAAAATACTGGTGGTGGTGTTTGCATTAGAGCAACATGCAAGTTCCCACAGTGAAACAAACTGACAGACGGGTGAGGGTTCTGTTAAATAGTTGCGTCTTAATATCCCAGCCTTGTGCATTTAAAAAAAAGCTTATCTTTTCAAAACAAACAAACATTCAAATAGTAACCATGTTTTCTCAATTCTCAACCCAATGAGAGATATCCTGATGACACTTGTGAGACCACCATCATCTGTCACTTGCTTTAAAACTCTGGCATTATCGCTGACTTTCTACACTGCTCATACCCAGTGAGTGCAAACATCTTACTAAGTTTTACTTCCTAATATATCTTGAACCTCAGTATTTACTTTGACTTCTCATTTGTCAACCTTCTTCCCCATTCCTTTTCAAGGATGACATAATGCCTATCTATTGCTGTTTGGTTTTGCTGTTTATGTTAGTTTTGGATTCCACACTAAAAATGTAACTAAAGAATATTCTTACATATAATCCTAACTATTTCCTTTTCTGAGGTCTGATGCCTGTGGGTCTACCATCTCTAGAAGCTGAGGCACATACAGCTTCACAGAGAGGAGAGATCAAGCCTCGAACAAAGATGCCACCGCTAACCCTTCAGGCTGAATGCAGCATTTTGTGCCTCTGGTCTTGTCTGGACACCAAGGCTTCCAATAACAACAACTAGGCTTTGTGAAAATAGAAAATAACGATGTATCTGTAGTTTTAAGAAGGTAAAAATAAAAATAAAAAAAAAGAAGGTCAAGCAGGAAGGACTGACCAGAGAGGAGAGGTGCTTGGAGGAGATGAGGTCACAGCAAAGGAGGTTGTGCTTCATTTCCTACTTGGAACTCAGAGAGGAGGCCGCCTCACAGAGTGCCCTGTGTTGACAAGAAGTGGCCACAGTGGAGGGAAGAAAGCCTATGTGGTGTGCAGTCAGGGACAAGAACTTTAGCCACACTGCCCAGGATCCCCCGAACCTGGAGGGGAAACCCAGTTGTCCAAATGTGGCCTGACGAGGCGATGGAAGTCAGAAATCTAAGTTCAGAACAACCCAGACAAGAGCGCATGGACCTTGAAGCTGGAAGCCAAGGCAGGGACTGTCACGGGCTGTGCAATTACAGCCAGCTCAGAGGCCAGGTGAATCAGGATGCACTGACAAGCTGAGGAGAAGGCAGAGAGCCCAAAACAAACTGGCCAGCACAAAGGCTACCTCAGATGAGGCCACAAAAGGCCCAGAGGGCAGACTGTGTACCTTGAAGTGCTTCCAAGTCCACATCCTCACCTCAAGGTGCTCCTGATCCCAGACGATATCCAGAGTAGAGAGAGGGAAGAGGGGGAGCCCCAAGCAGAGAACAGCCCTGGGCTTTGCATTGATAGGGCTTGATAGTTTCATTTTTTTTTAGTAATTAACCTCAAAAAATTGTTTTAAATAGGGCAAGAGAGTACCATGAAAATATACATTTTTCATTTAACCATCTTTAAAATAATTTACTCCTAAGTTGTGTTTGGTCATAGAAAAGAATTCTTGTTCACTTTTTTCATCTGTCATTCATGTAAATTTTCAACCTCCCATAAAAGGCCTACCTACTCTTGAGAAGAATCAAACTTGGACTACAGCACATCACAGTCAAGTGGTGGTGACACATCACAAGCTCACAGTCTTGTGATACAAGTAACAATATACCATGTTTTGTTGTTGTTATAGTTTACCTAAGGCCAAGAGCACAAACTCTGTGCTCTTTTGAAAGAATCAAATACACTACGTTCTTAGGGTCACTGATCAAAATCAACAGCAGCATTGGAAGCTTTGTGATGATGTAAGCAGTTCTAGCCCAAAGCAGACAAAAGAGGAGAAATTCAGGTTACAGTTCAATTATTTTCTCAATAAACTGTTAAAAAAAACCCACAAAACTTAAAAAGAGGTGTGATCACGTGGCTAAAATTTTCTTTTCAAAATCATCAGGAAACATTTCTATGTAAAGGACTATAACTAAATTCACCAAGAAATATTTCTATTTAAAGGACTCTAGCTCCCTAGGGACCCCATTTTTGGTTTTGTTTGTTTTTTTTTAAGTGACTGGGATAGCAATTACAGCTGAAAGTCAAGCTGATTTTAGAAGAAGACGTGGAACAAGGGATATCAAGCATGTCAGATAAAGCTTGGCTGATGTTAGACGGATCGCAAATGAAAATACAGAATATCAGGAAGATATTTATCTGTGCTTTTTTGACTATAAGAAGCCATTCTACTGTGTGAATCATAACAAATTAGAGATAACATTGTGAAGAATGAAAATTCCAGAACATTTAATCATGTTTATGCAGAACTTGTATACACTTAGACCAACAGACAGTCTTTTAAACAGAACAAGGGGATCTTGCATGGTGTAAAAATAGGAAAACAATGTGTCAGGGTTGTAACTTTCACCAAATGCTGAACAAATAATCCAAGCAGCTGGACTATAAAAAAGAACGTGATATCAGGACTGGAGGAAGACGATACCTTAACAATCAGTGATGCACAGATGACTTCAGCATGGATTAGACTTCAACATAAGGAAACAAAAATCCTCATAACTGAATCAATAAACAGAAGATAATAAAAGGAAAATGCTGAAGCAGTTAAGGATTTCATTTAACATGGATCTACATGCAATGGTCAAGTAATCAAATGATACATTTGTTGTTGTGAACCACAGAGTCAGAACCTCCCCATAGCTGACCCTCCAGCGGGTTTTCTGAGGCAGTTAATCACATGAGAGGAGACTGCCCATCCTTCTCCCACAGAGCAGCTGGTGGCTTCAAACCCTGTGCCTTTGGGAGTGCAAGACAGCTTCTTGCCACTAGGCCACCAGAGCTCCCGATGTAAATCTGCTGCAAAAGACTTCTTTAAAGTGTTCAAAATAAAAAGTGTTACTTTGAAGAGTAAGGTGCCCTTGACCCAAGAGGCAGTAGAAAGATGACACATACAGGATATAAGTGAAAATTTGAAAAGGCATAACTTGTGATGGACTTTATAGGGAAGGAAAGCAGAAAGGCTGGCCTCAAGGGTAATATTTAAATAGAACTAGCTTAGATGGTGTGCTCTTTTGTGTCATAGGGTTTCTAAAGGCCTAGTCTTTCAGAAGTGGATGGCTAATCCTTCCTAGTTTATTTTAATTTGGAAGATCAGCTTTAGTACAGTATCTAACAGACAAGCTTTTATCCAAAATTAACAGCTCTCTAGATAGCTAAGGAGCAACGATGCCAGTCTAGAGACTAAGGTACCTCTGATTCATATCATACTCTTCTCCATTACTTGCTGTGCATCTGAGAGCTGAAAAATGAAAAAAGATGACAGAAGAAGTGTCAACAGAGTTGTGGTGCTAGAGAAGAGTATTGACCCTACTATGGCTTGCTAGAAGAACAAAGAGGTCTGTCCTGGAGAGGATGAAACCAGGTTGTCCCTTGGAGGCAAGGTTTTTGAAGCTTTATCTTATATATTTTGGGTATGTTGGCAGGACGGTGAGACTGGCTCAGGCTAGGGCAGGTTTCAAAGTTCCTGTTCATAGGGTCGCTATAAGTTGTAGTTGATTCAACAACAGACAAATAAATCACAAGAAGGTTCAATGGTGGTAACATTTACTGATATAAAAACAGATTATATATTATATAAATACAAAATATTATTTATATATGTACAAAAATATAATCAGGAAACCATTTTTAAGTCTAGAGGTAAATATCAAAGCAGAAAGCAGATCTGGAAGACCACTATGTAAATGCCAAGACAAGAGTAAAAAGGTAACGTGCACAGCACTTTTCTAATTAGTTTGAAAATTTCTTGGAAAAAGTTGGATTCAAGGAGCTACTCAAATGACGGGTGTGCCAGAGTATACTGGTAGTCTTCCAAAATCCATTCATTACTTCCCATAATAGTAAAGATTTTTAGCTGACTTAATGGCTACCCTCTCTGAAGATGACATTTCCTGGCCTTCTTTCCAGCGAAGTGTGGCCGTAAGATATATTTCCTCTATGGGATGTGAGCTGAAGTGTTACCTGACAACCTTCTTGAAACTGACATTTAGAAACAGAAGGTCTATGTCATTCCTTTGTCTAAGGTCCTCCCTCCTTCTTCTCTATCCTGCTGTCCAAAATGGAACTTTGATGGATACCTTAAAATTTAACAATTAGGGCCAAATCCTAAAGATAGAAGAGTGATGAGTTGGGCAGTCTCAGTTCCTGAAGCCCTTGTGGAGTAAATTTTAGCACGAGGTGATCTTCTTCTGGATTTTTAAGTAGCGTAAAAGTCAATTATCTATTTGCGTGTTGTTGGTACGTGCCACTGAGTCATCTGACTCATAGCGATCCTACACACAACAGCTCCAAACCTTGCCCTATCCTGCGCCAGTTTCACTGTCTCTGACACATCTACCCCCATTACTCCAGTTAATGTGTCAACTCATCTCACCCAGGGTCTTCCTCTTGCGCTGTCCCTCTACCCTTCCAAGTATGATGTCCTTCTCCAAGGACTGGTCCCTCCTGGCAACATGCCCAAAGTATGTAAGGCAGAGCTTCAAAATCCTCACCACTAAGGGGCACCATGGCTTCATCCTCTCCAGGACAACTTGTTTGTTTTCTTGGCAGTCCATGGAATGAATGCTAAACACTCTTCTCCAGCACCACAAGTGAAAGGCATCGACTCTTCTTCTGTCATCCTTAGTCATTGTCTAGCTCTCTAATGCATAGCAAGTAATTGCAAAGACCATGGCCTGCATTAGGCTCACCTTAGTCGCCAGACTGATGTCGGTGCACTTTAATACTCTGGAGAGGTCCGTGACAACAGATTTTCCCAATGCAATTTGTCTTTTGATTTCCTGACTGCTGGTGTCAGACCTGTGGACTGTGAAACCAAGCAAGCTAAAACTGTTAACAATATCAATCTCCTCTTCATCTATCCTAGAGCTACCAAGTCACATTAATATGGGTCTTTGGTACTTAACACTAATTTAATCTGAGCTGAAAAGAGGTGAGAGTTAATTGGCACATTGTGGGCATACTTACTCAATGTCCCAGGCATATTTTTAATTAATAACTGTTTCCTAAAGGATCCCTTGCTATCTTTCCATATAAAAGAATTACAATGGTTGTATCAGTTTCCTAAAATTAAGCAGTATCAGACAGCTGGCTAGCTGGTTAGAGATGATATTGTTGTTGCTGTTGAGTCAGACCTGACTCATAGCTGACCCTCAAGCAGGTTTTCAGGGGCTATTAATTGAACAGGAGGAAAATTGTCATCTTTATCCAAAGGAACAGCTAGTAGATTTGAACCATTTTCCCTTGGATTGGCAATGTAACACCTTACCACTAGGCTATCAGACCTCCACAGACAGACACATACATAGTTGCCAGAAAGACATAGATAAAATTGTAAGAGTAGGAGGGATTTATCTTGGCACTTAATGACAACAACACAGAGAGAGCTCAGTGGGCCTACTGGACAGAAAGCCAAAGGTGAATGAGTTCAATCTGTGGCCCTCAGGCCTGGTTTTAATTGCTTTTGGTCAAACATTCTTCTAAGTGGTATAGCACTAGTCTGTCCACTTGCTGTACAGAGGTAAATCATGATTGTTGTGATGCTGAACACTATGACACTGATGTGCCAAATGCAATAATGGTTACCCATGGTGGACAGTGTTTGGTGGAGCTCCCCAAGTAAAACAAACTTGGAAGCAGAAATGGCATTCACTTCCAAAATAACTTGCCTCTGGAAACCCTATGGACTTGGAGAAATGAAGAAAGTTATACAAGTGTTCAGGCCTTTCGTTCATAGGGTCGCTATGAGTTGTCTATGACTCAATGACACTTAACAATAACAACAAACATCATAGTTTAAGACTATTGCGCTAAATGATAATTAAGCTTCTGTTATCTTATAGTTTTCCATTGCCTAAAAGACAAATTTCTTCCCGAAACTTAGTAATAGTTGTACAAGCATTCTCAAAGTTGCAAACCTCTAACTTCTGTCTACCATAATTAGAAACCAATCCTGGAAAGCCTGTTACACTAAAAATCTGAAGTACTTATAATGATTCATAACAACAAGTGAGTACTACTTGGCAGTGATGCAGTAGAATATTATCATTTTCACTGTATTATTATGATAAAGATGTTTTAGTATATCTGGAATTTTTTTTTTACATATAGTAAAGCAAACATTTGACTAAGATTAGCTATGAATCATACCTAACTATTCCAACTGAAATACAAAATCAACTTCAAGAATGACTTAGGAACAAAGGCGGTTCATAACCTGGGAATTGCCTGTATGTGGGTTTTGTATGAATAACGAATATTTTCAGGTTAATGACAAGTCACACAGTTGGTGAGTCATCAGTGTCAGGGAAGCCCCTGAAGGCACATGTGGTAAAGCAGAAGGCAAAGCAGAAAAGGAAGGTCACCTTGGAGGCTGTTCTAAGTAACCCATGATTTCAGGGCTGTAGGATCAACAAGCCACACATTATCTGCCAAACATACCTTCTTTGTTAACAAAGAAAGGAAAAATAATCCCATGCTTCAATAGTCAATTGAGTGTGTACAAGAATGCCAAGGACATTCAAAAAGGAAATAATAGTTTTCAACAAATGGTGTGATTACAATTGAATAGTCACACAAAAGAATGGGCCTGGACTCCTACCTCACTGTTTACAAAAATTAGCTCAAAATTGAGATATGACCTAAATTAAAAACAAAACAAAACAAAAAAAAACCAAAACCAACCAACCAAACAATAAAATTCTTAGATGAAGAAACAAGAGCAAATTTCCATGACTTCCAATTTAGCAAATGATTATTAAATATAACACCACAAGTATGAGCAATAGCAATAACAGAAAATAAATAAACTAGACTTATTAAATGGAAAAACTGCAAGAACTGAAAACAAATTTAAGTCTAGAGTTGCAATACTGAGAGATGCTATGGGGAAAATGTGGAATGATGTAGGAAGCATCAAAAGAAGATGTAAAGAATACACGGACACTGTACCAAACAGAATTGGTTGCCACTGAAATACTATTAAAAAGAGTCAGTGATGATGAAGGAAGAGGTTCAAGCTGCACAGAAGTCATAAGGCTACAGGAATTAATGAGATAACAACTGACATGTTTCAACTAACAGTTGCAGTCCTGGACATGCTCACCAGTCTATGACAGGAAATTTAGAGGACAATAGCTTGGTCAACTAATTGGAAGATACCTGTGTTTGTTCTCATTCCCAAGAAAGGTGATCGAACAGATGTGGAAATTATAGAAAAATAGATTAATATCACACGTGAGCAAAAGATTGCTGAATATGATCCAAAACTGGCTTAGAACAGTACAGTGACAGAGAACTGCCAGAAGTTCAAGCTGGGTTTAGAAGAGTCCATACCATCAGGGAAATCACTGTTAATGTCAGATGGATCATGGCTAAAAGCAGAGAATACCAGAAGAATATCTATCTGTGTCTTATTAACTATGCCAAAGCATTTGACTGTTAATCCAAACAGAGCAAGAGAATACTTCATGGTTTAAAATCAGGAAAGGTACACTAGGATGATATATACTTTCTCCATACCTATTCAGTCTGTATGCTTAGTAAATTATTTGAGAAGCCGAATCTGTGCAGAAGTGGCCTCAGGATCTGAGGAAGACTTATCAACCACTTGTGATATGCAGATGCCAAAACTTTGCTTGCTGAAAGTGAGAACTTGAAACGCTTGCTGCAGAATATCAAAGGCTACAGCCTTTGATATAGATTGCATTTCAATATCAAGAAGACAAAAATCCTTACCAATAGACTGATAAGAAGCTATAGCATGACAAATTGAGAAAAGACTGAAATTGTCAACAATTTCATCTTACTTAGATCCACAATCTACACTTTTGGTACAAGCTGTCAGGGGATTAGGAGAGGCATTTCACTGAGCAAAGTTTGCTGTTAAAGACGCCTCTAAATTACTGAAGAACTTTGATGTCTGTTTGAAGACCAAGGTGAGTTTCATTCAGGCCATGGTGTGTTTAAGCTCTTGCTATGCTGCTGAGAGCTAGAGAGTGAATAAGGACGTTAGAAGAAGAACGGATGTCTTTGAACTGTGGTACTAGAGAGGAGTACTGAATATCCCATAGACTGTCAAAAGAAAAATCAGGTACGTCTTAGAGAAGGTGAACACACAGTGCTCCTTGGCATCTCACATACTTGGGCATGTTGATAGGAGACGTTAATTATTGGAGAGGGACCACCATGCTTGGTAAGTTAGAGGGATGGCAAAAGAGAGGAAGACCCTCAACCAGGTAGATTGACATAGTAACTGCAGCAATGGGCTAAAGTGTGTCAGAGACTGTGAGGATGGCACAGGATAGGGCAGAGTTCATATCTGTTGTTCATCAGGTCACTATGAGTCATACTCAGCTTTGAGTTTTCAAGAACAAAGTCTGTTTCTTCACACTTTCTCCAGAGTTAATGTGAAGAATCATAGCTCTTGTTGGTCATCTCTGGTGGCGGCAGCAACTTGGCCAGCTCTAGCACCTAGAGAACGGGGGAGCTAGGCAAACAAGCACTGGAAACTCCAGAGAGGTGGGTTCACAACTGGTCATGGGAAGTCCAAGTGGTTGGCACTTGACTACTAACCATACAGCTGGACATTCAAAACCACCCAGGAGTATGGGAGAAGTGAAGGTGTGGCCATCTGCTATCATGAGATTCTATAGGCAGTGAAGTCCCCACAGAATACAGTTCTACTGTGAGTCAGATAGGACAGGAGTATCTTGAAGTAGAACTGATTTGACAGCAATAGGCTTGGGATGCGTGTGAGTGTGTGTATCTGTGTGCTTCTTTGTATATATGTGTAAATGGAAGCCTTTCACAATGGATGTGATTCAAAGTGAGAGATACATTAAGTATTGCTCTAGTATTTAATTGCCTCCTGGCTGTTCACTCCCTTCTCCTGAACGGTGTTAACTCTGCGTCTGTGGTAACCTTGTTAACAAGAGTAAGAAAAGCTACCACATTTTGAGGGTGGCCTCTGTGCCAGGCAATTTATAATAAAAACCTCATGTGTTGGCACATGATGATCACTGCCAGTGTCTCTGAATTGTTTCTGCAGAAAAATGTTGACCTGAGCTGTGTCTTCTTGTATGTATTTTTACTACAATAAAACAATATTTCCCCTAAAAAAACAAACAGACCAGCAACAGAAAGTTCATTAATCCACTGAGCAACTAAGAATGAACCAAGAAAATAAGTTAAGAAGTAGACTGACTTCGATTTGAAGGGCAAAGTTATTAAATAGGAGAGTTAGGATGGAAATCTATGTGTGTATCCAGCTCCAAACCCACATGAGCCACCACGGTCCGCTGGCCCTCAGCTCGCTCTGAACACCACCAGCTCTCACCGTGGAGCCCATGCTTTCCAGTTCTGCGGCCAGATCCTGAGGGTGGTCTTGGGCTTTCAGCTCACCCACGTCTAGACCTGCTGTTTGACAGTAATTGAGCATGTCTCCATCTCTGCACCATCCATCCTTACACAGCAGATTGCAGGGTTTCATCGCGGACTTCAATATGTCCTCTGGGGACTGGTCAAGTCTTCAGCAGGAATTTGGGCTTTGACACAGGGCCAAGAAGATTAGCAGAGGGAAAACGTTGTGTTCCAGGTCGGCAGGTGATTGGCCATGCAATTTCCACTTTCCTGTCATCCAGCAGCTATGGTTCATGGAGAGGAGTTTCCTACATGCTGAGGGTTTTCCCCAGCATCCTTATCAGGAAACACTCACCCACCTTTCACCAGCGGCACAGTGGTTCAGGAAAGAGGCAGAACGAAGAAGTGCAACATTATCGGCATTTCATGGAAGGGAGGTGTTACAAACAAGCCTCACGTGTTTGTGACGCGGGCCAAGTAGAGCGAAATGATCTTTATTGGAAACATAGTCTTGATAGCATCTGCATCCATTTAGTAAGCATATTTATTGCATAACAACATGAGATCATGATGCCAGGATGATTAATGGGCTTTTTGATTCTACCATTCTTTGCACACTCACCCATGAGTGTGTTGGGGAGATGAATGGTCTGAGAAGGGGCAAATGTGCATGCTGGTTACTTATTTTCAGCAGGACTCTCTTAGGTGGGATGGATTTTTATCCCTCACAAGGTCAGATATCATTAGAAACCCCTTCAGGCACCTTCCACATCAGCAGCACCTAAGCTCTCCGAAAATTATCTCCAAGTTTTCGATAATGCTCTTGTGCTTTCCCCAGTGGAAAACTCAGATATAATCTTCAGGCTGGATGAGAAAAAGAAGTTTTGGCTGAAATTTTAGTGATAAGATTGAAAATTGCACTGCTAAATATTTTTAAGTACTCAGGACAATAACCCATTTATGACTACACTAGCTAATCTAAGAAATGCTGTTTTCTAGAAAGAAAAAAATTCAGAATAAATAACATCTCTCTTGAACTCAACTCAGGAGAATCTAGGATAACATGACAATTGTCACGGCATCTTGTAACCTGTAAAAGGAACTCTAGTCACCACACCTTCCTTCTTCACTCGTCACCTGGTGAAAAGGAACACTGACGGTCCTGGCCAAAGGCTCCCCCAGTCACAAGCCATAGACATGTGGGCAGAACTTCCATCACATTTCACAAAGAGGTGAACGTTCCACGTCTTTTCATGGACTAGTTATGCTGGTGTGCTTCTTTGGAGAGGTCACCTTCTGGATGGTTCTTAGAAGAGATGGACTTGTTGGAAGACATCTTTTGTGTAAAAAGGCGAGCAGTGGGCAGCTGCATCAGCTCTGTCCCTAGTGCTCTTCCCTGAGGACCAAGTGATCCTCAAGATCGTGGCTAAGGCAGGCCAAACCTACATTTTCCTGGGGACAGCATCCTATAGGCAAATATTTCTTCCAACAGCGATGTCAGAGTTACTCCATAAGATTCTTTTGTTTTTTTTAAAGCCAGTAAAATTCAGCAGGGGGGGGTTGTATACCAACTTTAGTTGCACTAATGTTAATAGTTTCTGATAACCCACTACCATCGGACCAGCCTAGATTCTTAATAACCTGTAACACCATTAAAATATCCTTTCATGGGAATCAAGATATTTATATAGAACCCAGTTATGTGAAGGGTCACCAAGACTGGTAGCTTTACATGTAAGACTCCAGTAGAGAGGAATTATCAGTACGATGGAAGAACCTGAAAGAAAAGATTCTAGAAGTAGCATTTCCAAGTTTCAAATACCAATATTAAACAGGTCCACAGAAATAATTTGTAGAAAAGCAAAACCAAGTAGAAACTGAATCTGAAATGTATGACTTCAAATTACCGACTTCTAACTTCTGAGGGTTTCACATTCATAAGCTGAGACAGATCCATCATTTTTTTTCTAACTTTAGGAGCCATTTATCATTGGCCTTGCCATTCTCTATTTAGTCAAAGCAACAATGACTTGGCGAGATTTACAAAAATACAGTTTGTGCTGGCATGCCTGATTCCTGTCTTTGTTGTCACTATTATTGCTGTCAAGCTGGCTCCAATTCATGTTGACATGTGTGAAACAGAACTAAATGCTACCAGGCCCAACTCCATCTCCGTGATGACTGGCAGGTTTGCACTGACTGCTGTGGTTATTGGGTCAATCTATAGCATCGTGGACCTTCCATGCCTTCATCTATACTCTTTGTTACCCAACATTCTGCTTCAGTCTAGGGACTGATCTTTTTTGACGACTTGTCCAAAGTAATCAAGACTGAGCAGTTGCCATTCTCACTTCTGAGGAGCATTTTGACCACATTTCTTCTGTGGCTAATTTTCTGTCCCACTGCTCTATAATCTGAGTCTAACTAGGCCCATGATTTGGCCCCTGTACTGGCTGAGGGAGGGGAACTACAAGGTGTCCTAGACCAGTGATACTCAAAGAGGAGATGAGCTCAGGATAGAACTTGCTTTATTTGAAGTAATCTTTATCTCAATGCAAGTTCCAAGGGAAACATCTTTGCCTTAAGATCATGTTCTCCTAAGTACCTACAACTTTTCTTTCATACAAGATTAATCTATATGTTTGTTTGGATTTACTTATGGATACACATGAAGATTAAAGGGGAAAGCTTTCATTTTGTCATTCTGGAAAAAATGCCATTAACATTTGTTTGTAACCACACAATAAAAGCAGGGTTCATCTGCTTACTTAACCTGTCTTTTGTATTTAATAACATATCGTTGTTCTGTTCTGTTAAATTGGAATTAACCCAGAGTGGACCCTCCAATGGGTTTTCAGAGGCAGGCAGGAGACTGTCCATCTTTCTCCTGCAGAGCAGTTGGGAGGTCTGAACCGAAGTCTTTGGGTTGGCAGCACAACTCCTTACCATGAAGCCACCAGAGTTCCCTAGTAATACACTAAACAGATTTTAAGCCAAATTGAGACCTAGAACATCCTTTTTAATGGCTGCTGTGATGCAGTGAGGTAACAGTCCTTCTAGCCTTAAGCTCTGGTGGCCAAGCGGATTGGCGGTGCAGTCTGAAATCTGCCAGGTGCTCTAGAGAGAAAGGTGGACAATCACCTGTCGTATGATACACAATTTCTGATAACGCACTGGAGGGTCAGCTATGGGTCAGTTCCCACCAGGTGGCAATGAGTCCTGCATCCAACCACAGTTCTCCACTGCGTGAGACAGTAACCATATTCTCTGTCAGTAGTTGTGGTCCCCTTTAAGAGGGAGTTCTCTGTTATGTTAATGATGCAACAGTGGGTAGGATGCACCTTGAGTCCCTCTGTTACTAGTGAGTATGACTCAAATCACCAGTCTTAGTTTCCCAAGGGGTGTGGTGTGCACATGATATATAGTAAGAACACTCTGGGAAGGTTTGCTTTCTTGTTCTGGATCCTGCTTCTGATTCATCTTTGTCTGACCTCTGGTCTATTAGCTGACCTAACTCACCAGTCACTCCCACAGTCTTGTGAGCAGCCTTGTGAGCTGTGGGCCTGTAGATTTGGGTTCATCAGCTAGTGCGGGCACATGGATTAGGAGAACCTTTCAGACTGAAGTTCTACAGTGATATCAGCCATTTCCCTGACAGTTTGTGAGTTGTATGAGACACTGCCTCAGCCAAGATCAAAGACCAAGATGGGAAGAAGGGCACTGAGGGGAGGAGGACGAGATGATGTTGGGATGATGGAGTGATAGAGTGGTTTGGAAAAGTTAGACATCTGGGACATCTTTGGCCTCTATATCATATGAACCAGCTTTGTGTTGATGCTTCTAAATTAAAAAATTATTCATGTAGCTACTAATATTCTATCAAGTGGGTAGATTACAATTTGTTGTTGTTGTTGTTGTTGTTAAGTGCCTTTGAGTCGCAGGCGACTCATTGTGACCCTATGAAGGAGAGTCCTCGACGCTTGGGTGCCTTCCTCCTCT
The DNA here is from genome assembly GCF_000299155.1 of Elephantulus edwardii. Classification (NCBI taxonomy): domain Eukaryota; kingdom Metazoa; phylum Chordata; class Mammalia; order Macroscelidea; family Macroscelididae; genus Elephantulus; species Elephantulus edwardii. The sequence goes on from NW_006399816.1 coordinate 11,216,504, forward strand.
CTCCAGGTTCATAGGGTTTCCAGAGGCAAGCTATTATGGAAGTGGATGCCATTCCTCCTTCCACGCCTAGATTACAATTTAGTTTCCCAATTCTATAATAGTAGAGAAGGAGTCTGGTGGCCTAGTGGTAAGGAGAGGCACTGACAACCCAAAGGTAGGCAATTTTGGGGGAAAAAGATGAGTAATCTCCTCCTGTGACATTTACTGCCTCTGAAAACCCTCTGGAGTCAGTTATGAGTCAAACCCAGTGTGATGGCCACCACAACATACTAATACATATCTGGGGTGATTATAAGTGACTCTTATGATTTCTTTTGAGAAGTACTTTAATACTCATTTTCTAATACTATTTTTCTGAGCTATCTGAAGATTTCCTCCGGTTCAGCTTAAAACAGCAAGAGTTTAATTGGATATATCCCTTTTAGGATACACAATTTTGGATAATGATAAAATCTTAGAGCAGTAAGATCCTCCTGGCTGTTGGTTTCAGAAGCTGGGAGATGTTTATCAAGGGCACTCTGAAACTCTCTTACAACTTGCCAGCACAATCTACTTATTTTATTATTTTGCTCATAACTCCTTAATTTAGGATTTAGCTTGGCTCTTGTATGTTCCTCTGCTATCAGACTTTATATAAAGAAATTAAACCCTGCAAAGCAATCAAAGAGAACATACAGAATCTAGATTTCTTTTTTTTTTAAAAAAAGACTTGAATGAATTGGTTTTAAGCATTTTTTAAAATGTGATTTGAGTGAAAGTTTACCATGTCTATTGCTTTTATTCATTCAATCACTCATAAAACATTTTGTTTTATAACCTTACTTACAATACTATTTGATCGTCTATTTATTCTGTATTGTCTTTCCCTTCCCCCCATCTTATTAAGTGTCTATGATTTGTTTATTAATTTTTATTCCCTCTCCCTCTCTTTCCTCCCTAGGAATCCTACAAGAATGATTCTATGGGGAGTGCAGCAGTGGCCTCAGCGATACAGGCAGGAGTTCATCAGTGCACAGGCCTAAACTGGGAAGAAGATGGTCATTAAAGTGAAGACCCTGACCACAAAGGAGATAGAAACTGACACTGAACCCACAGACAAGGAGCAAAGCAAGGAGCGTGTGGAAGAAAAAGAGGAAATCCTCCCACAGCAGCAACGACTCATCTACAGTGGCAAACTGATGAGTGATAAGACAGCAGCTGATTACAAGATCCTAGGTGGTTCAGTCCTCTACCTTGTACTGGCTCTGAGAGGAGGAGGTGGCCTTAGGCAGTGATGGACCCTCCCTCCATTTTACTCTTTACTCTGTCAATTATAATGAGGCATCATATAGCCTCTCCTTCTCTGGGAGCCTAGAGTCACTGTCCCCTTCCCTGGATGCCCAGTCTTGTGCATCTACTGTTGGGAGACTAAAAGGACCCCAGAATGCAATGTGCCTGGCCCAAAAGGCTCTTGCTAATTGATGGGTTTTAGTTGCTCCCTTCTAAAGGCTATGCCCCTGGTTGTCAATAAAGTATTTCCTTAAGAAAAGAAAAAAAAAAGATTCTATATGTGTGCAAAACTTTCTTTAGAGTTTTATAATATTGGTCTTACATAGTATTTGTCCTTTTGTGACTGGCTTATTGTACCTAGCATACTGTCTCCAATGGCAATAGGATTTTGGCTTTATAGCATGTTAATGCATAAAGACCTGTGGTAAAGTTTTATGCTTCTGAAACCAAGGACACAAACAGGTGCAAAGATTGCTGCATGTTATTTAGCTAATTTCATTAACCCTCTCCTGCATAACTGCTTCTCTAAGCCACAGAGACTCTCCAAGAATGTAGGTTTTGCCCCAGGACCCCAAAATAATAGAAACCACTGGCCTCAGGGAGGCCTCAGAGGTTACTTTGTCTAATGGACCCAAACACAGTCCCTGACCAGATGCCTGTGAATTCACCTGGCAAACTTGTTAAGCGTGCATTCCTGGGCCTACTCTACATCTCTGGGGGACAGGACTCAGCTAGGAAGCCTTTTTAAACACTCCTGAAGGGAACCCTTACTCAGTGCTGATGGCAACAGAACATGGTAAAGTCACTTAGAAAATAATTTGGCAACCTCTTGAAAAGTTAAACATAAATTGGCCATATGACTCAGCAATTCCACTCTCCGGAATCTATCCAAGAGAAATAAAAGCATCTATCTGCACAAAGACTTGCACTCAAATGCTCTCTGAACTGTTACTCAGCGGAGCGAAAATGCTGGAAACGATCCAACTGCCCATGAGAAGATAAAGCGTGAAGAGATAGACAAACCATATCTGTACAGTGGTACTATTTAGCAATAAAGACTACTGCGCCACGCCACCCTGTGAACGAACCTCAAAAACCAGACGCAAACGAGAGAAGCCAGCCGCAAGAGACCACATCTCATATTATTTGATTTACATGAAATCCCCCAAAAAGGCAGAAAGCAGATAGATTCTGGTTTCCTAAAGCAGGGGCTGGAAATGGAGATTAGCAATAAATGGGCATACAGAATATTACTGGGGTGACCAAAATGTTCTCAAACTGCTCTACGGGGATGGTTGCACAACTTGGTAAATGTACTGAAAACTACTGCATTGTATAATTGAAATTAATTACTTATATGGCATGTAAAATCTGCCTTAGTTAAGCAGTGTTTTTGTTTGGGGGTCCCCCCCTTTTTTTTTATTGGTTTGCTTACAAAGTTCGGTATACATTGCTTTTCACACTCTTCTTCATTCACACTGTTTCCTACAATCATTCTCATGTATCAAGTTTAGAAACACCCCCCCCCCGCCCTTCACCCCCCAGTGATTTGAACCAGGAGGTTTGGGAACCACTGAATCCCTATGTGCTTTTCTCACAATGAAGGAGGTGAAAGCCAGAAAGGAAAATGATTCACCAGGGGTCACAACGTGAGTTTATACAGAGCCAGGACACCTCTGATCTGTGTCCCAGCAAAAGGAAACAGGAGGCTGGGTGACAACCTGGGGAAATTATCCAATGGGAATAGCTAACCTCAGTGAGTCAATCCCCACTAACATCCCTGTCCCCTAAACGGCAGGAAGCGAGCTTGTTTTGCTTAAAAGGTCCAGAGAAGGGGCTCAGGAAGCAGCTGTTGGGCAGAAGGGCCATGGGTTTGGAGTCAGGAGACCTGGGTTTAAACCCTAGCCTTGTGAGTCCATGATGACCCAGGGCAAGTCATTTTGCTTCTTTGAATTGCATCACGTTCACCTGTAAATGGAACTGGTCACTTCACTCTCCCAGAACCACTGTGAGACCAGTAAAAAAAAAAAAATTTAAAAAAGATGTTAACTAATCCAGGCCAGGGATACTTACAGATGTTTTCCTTTGAGCTGTATCTGAAACCACAGATATACAGCTCAATGCGCTTATCCACATGCCACAACTAGAGTATCTCTTCCAGCCTCGAAGACATCCTGTGCCCTTTCCATGTTCCCTGACACAGTCACCACTAACCCACCCCCATCCTGTCCCCAACCTTGGTTTGATCCAATTTCCCCAGATGTCATCAACTTCATAAAAGTATAGACAACTCTGGGCATATTGCCAGGAGGGACCAGTCTTTGGAGAAGGACCCCATGCTTGGAACGATGGAGTGACAGAACAAGAGAGGAAGATCCTGGAAGAGATGAACACAGTAACTGGGGTTACGGGAGTAGGGGTGTCAGAGACAGTGAGGCTGGCTCATAGGCCAGGCTGCAGAGCTACTGTGCATACATCGGTCACTATGATTTCCAAGCCACCTGACAGCACATGGCAACAACAACAGCCACTTTTTTCACGTCTGTGCTGATCTACTCCTAGTCCTGATCCTCAGTCTCTGTTTTTGAAAGGAAATAGCCACTCACTTCAATTGCACACCTTTTCATCCACTCTGATTTGAAGCCAGAGAAAGTCTCCAACAGTTGAAGTGCTCCCCTGCTTACAAAATCTTCGCTGCTTTCTTTCATAAGTTAAAGAGTTCTCGCAGTGTGTTATATACATTGCCCTACTAACCATAAAGACAGTGGCTGGAATCCACCAGCTGTGCTACCCAAGAATGGCTCCTCCAGTAAAGATTTATGGCCTTGTAAGCCCAACAGTGGATCACAACAAGTCAGAACCAACTGGCTGGTAATGGGGCTTTCATAAAGTTAAAATCTTCAGCTTAAAAAAAAAAAAAAGACAAATAAAGGTAGAGACAGGTATGTATCTTTTTATAGATCATAGAGCCCCAGTTTAGGAACAAGATATATTTTAAAAAACAACCAACATCATAGTGGCCACTGATGCATCAAATACTGGTTTGGGTGTGGTGTTATTACAAGATCAAGGGAATGTAAAACATCCTGTAAAATATCTCTGTAGCACATCTTTGCCAAGGGAAAGAAATCTGTCTTCTATCTAAGAGGAATGCTTGGTAATTGTTTGGGCCTTGGAGAAACTCAGGCCATACGTCTGACGCCAGGCGTTTACATGATGGACTAATCATACAGCCCTGATGTGGATACAGACAGTGAGGAAACTGGAGGGGAGAGCTCCAGAGCTGGTCACAGCAGCTTCGCGACACTTCCAGGGAGGCCTGCAGCCTGTGCTGGGGAGAGCGAACACTGAGGCCAAGGCACCTGGAAAAAGTGACAATCTGGACCCATCTACCATCTCGTTGGATCCTTGAGCTTTCAGTTTGTACAATTAGTTAAGAACAGTAAGAGGGTAGAAGCAGATGTTAAGAGAAAGTTTATTGGATTAGGCTGGGTGTTTGTCCTGTGAGGTCCAAGGGAAGCCTGATGGCTTTGAGGAACCTGTCTGTATCCTTCACCAGGTAACTCCTAGACATGACAAGGAGCCTTTCTGAAAGCAAGGGCACTGGGGATGGATGAGAAGATAAAAGGAACAGAAGCTCACTACTCCTGACAGAAAGTGGGCTAAGGTGGGGAGAGAGAAAGCATTTAGTTCAGGGAGGTGTTAAAGACTTGTTGAAAAATGTCATTTTAAGCAGCAACAAAGGATAAATGAGAACAAAAGAAGTGAGAAGTAGAAAAGGAACAGCGGAGGGAAAACAAGAAGACAAGCAAAAAGTCAGACAATAAATGTCCAATGAAGGGGCACAAAATACACAGCACAGGAGTGGCAAATGGCCCTTGCACTGGGATTCCCAGTGGCTCCACAATCTTCCCATCACTGTTCCCCCAGGCAGCCAGTGAGGGGAACTGCACGTTTCTCTAGACTTACAGGCAATTAAAAGTGAAGGAGCAACTTCCTACCTTCATCTCTACTTCCTCCCAGAGCCCTCCTACAGTATTAGTAAAGGAATGAAGAGCCATCTTAACCCACAAGGATAAAGAAAGGAGAACACTTAGCATAGATCAATAGTAAGTAATTATGCAAAATACAATGTTTATGAATGACTGCCCAAAACACAATGCTATGAATGATTGCATAAGCAAATGATTTTTTTTTTTGGAGACGTCAACAAAAGATTTTAGCAAATTTGGCTAAGGAAGAAAGTGGTTAAAAAGTTGTCATAGTGTAAGTCACAGATCAAGTAATCACCACAGAAGATGCAGCTGAGAAAAAAGCTGGCCCCACAGAAACTTCTACCCTAGGAATCATGGTTATTAAGGAAGATGGAGGTGACCTGACTGAAGGAAAATAGATCTATTGGGTCCCCAGGTGCCCTCACCCACCCAATGTAGCCAGGTGAGTCCCCTCTCCAAGCAAGCAAAGGTGTATTTTCTGGAGGAATTTGAGAGAAACTGCCTGGGGTAGCAGGCTTAGTGGAGGGAGCAGGAATAAGGGGGGAGGGGTCCTCAGAAGACACGTGTCCACCTCCCCAGGCAGGACATTAAAGGATTCTTCTCTGGAGAAACTGAATGGTCTCAGACAAAAGACATCCATAGGATGATGTAAGTGGGTGAGGTTCCAACAGAAAGGCCAGATCAAAAAAGCTTTCTCTTCATCGAAAGCTCATCAGCCAACTAGAATACCTCACCCATACAAGTAAAGTTTGCAGTATGCTTTTTAATACTTCACTCTCAAATGTGAATACTGGCTGAAGGTCAAAAGACCAGTTTGTGGAAAACCTCTGATATAAAAGACAGGAAAGGGGGGGGGGGAATTCCAAATGAAATAGAACTCTTGGAGAGAGGGAAGGATGATGCAGAGAGACTAAGAAAAACTGTAAAGAGCCTATTGTTTGTTGTTATTATGTGCCGTCAAGTCGCTTGCGAGTCATAGTGACCCTATGTACAACAGCCCTAAACTCTGCCCTGTCCTGTGCCAATCGCACTGTCTCGAAAAAAAAAGCCTATTAAATCTTAGAAAAGTATTCTATTAAAATATGTTCCTCAAATAAAGATAATCAGAAAGCAAGAAAAAGTTCTTATAAATGATATGATCTTAAATATTATAAATTTCCAATTGAGAATTAAGGCAATAATTGAAGCACAGTGAGCTGCACTGTGTTTTTCACAGCCCCAATGCTGTGCTTTTCAGGCAGTTCAAATCCACCAATGGCTCCTCGAGTTTTGATTCATGGTCTTGAAAACTCAATGAAGGTTCATTGGAGCTGGAAGTGATTCAACAGCAGAGAGTTTGAGCTTGAGTTTTGAACTTTTCCTTCAAAAATTCATGAAAGACATGCTTCAGCCAAATAAGACAATAAACTAAGAAAGCAGAAGATTCCAGAAGTGGAAACAGGGCCATCAGAATAAAGGATACGAGTCTAGAATACACTGATACTAGAATCAATACAACCAATTGGGGCGGAAGCAAGAGCATAGCGGGCTGAGGCTGGGAGGTCTCCAAGAGAAGGCAATACTCAAATAGTAGGTTCTTTTATATGTTTGAGGACTTGGGAAAATTGGTAGGTTTCTACCGATTTTGAAAGATATTTTGATTTATTTAGAGACAATTATGATAGCATATGACAAAGCTGTAGTGAACAGTATTTTTAGTCACAAAAATGTAAACAATGACTATTTTAAAGTTATGGTAGAACTGCAAGGGAGAGAAAGTGAAGCCAGGTGGGATCTTAATGTAAGAGTGCAAAATCCACATTTATCTTGCAAGAGCTCAATAAGGCATATCCCACATGGATAAGTCACAGTGTCTAACAATGTGGAGGCAAATGCCAGAAGAAACAGCTAAAGAATCTGAAGATCATTGCTATTGGAGGGTGGGGTTGGTGCCTATGGGATAACTGTTTTCCATAATAAGCCTTTTAGGACTACTCTGATTTTTAAGTTATATACACATTCTCATACATAAAAAAGTTGATTTAAAAAAGGAAAAAAGACACAACACAGATTTTTCAAGAGAGCAATATGATTATACATAAAATTATAGTTAAAAAGAAATGGATTGGTGTTAGCAGAAAATAGAAACCTACTTGTGCCTTTAGAATGCGATGACAAGGTTACTCAGTTGTAACTAGCAGCTTTTATACAGCTAAGTGTTTATGGGTTATAACAAAACTATAAAGTTAATTTATATGCTATGACCACAGTTAGTATTTACACTTCAAGTCTTTTTTAGGGCACACTGGGGGCACAATCCCAAAGATTGAGTTTCTCTGGTGCAACTAGCCGCCATTCCTCAGGAGAAAGATGGAAGTCTCTTCCTGTGCAATTTACAGCTTTGAAAACCTCTGGAAGATCAGCTATGAGGCAATTCCAACTCCATAGTAATGAGAAAAAGAGAGAAGCATTTTAAAAATAACCCGCTCATTGCCATCAAGTTGGAAGTGACTCATCGTTGACCTTCCATTGGGTTTCTAAGGCTGTAAATCGTATGAAAGGAGATTGCCCATCTTTCTCCTGTGGAGCTGCTGGTGGATTCAAACCCTCGGAGAGGTGTGGCCTTTGAGTTAGCATAGCAACTTCCTATATATTCTATGTCACCAGAGCGTGCTCTTCTCAGGAATCCAAAACCTGAAGGGAATATTTTTACTATGCATTAAACCTTCCCTTTGGTAGCAAGATAGTTTTGTGTTTGTTTTTCTAAGCAAGATAATTTTGCAAAAGTTAGATGTTACTACATGCAAGTTCATTTTTAAAAGCAACCCAGTAAGTTATCATGGAAAACACAAGTAGAAAGTGATGTCCCAAACCCAAATGCCATCAAGTCTGTTCTCCCTCATGGTTCCCCTAGTAACAGTACAACTGCCCAGTGGGATGATGTCAATATTTATGGAAGAGCACAACCACACCATCTTTCTTCCAGAGCAGCTGGTGAGTGTAAACCACTAGCCTTCTATTTAGAGCCAAATGCTTTAACTACAGTGGCTTGTGCCACTCTAAGAAAAATGTTTTCAAAGAAAATGTAAATGACTTACAGTGAAAACGTGTGCGTTTCAATAAATTTCCAGTGGAAGAATTGATTTCTTTGAAATGTGGTGTTGGAGAAGAGAACCTAATACCCTTGCTGTTAGTTTGCTGTTGTTAGGTGCCGTTGAGTCAAGTACAACTCAAAGCGATCCTATGAATGACAGATCCGAACCCTGTCCTATCCTGTGTCATCTTCACACTTCCTGACACACTCTAAGGCATTGTGGCAGTCACTGTGTCAATCCACCTGGTCAAGGGTCTTCCTCTCCTTCTCTGACCCTCTACCCTTCCCAGCATCATGTGCCTCTCCAAGGAATAGTCCCATCTAGCAACATGCCCAAGTATGTAAGGTAAAGTCTCATCATTCTTGCCTCCAAAGAGCACTCCAACTCTACCCACTCCAACATATATTTGCTCTTTTGTCCATCCATGGCATGTTCAGTGCTCTTCTCCAATACTACAGCTCAAAGGTGTCAATTCTCCTTCTGTCATCCTTATTCATTGTCCAGCTCTCAGATGCATAGTAAATAATCAGAAAAACTATGGCCTGAATCAGATGCACCTTAGTCCTCAAACTGACATCATTACTCCTCAATAATTTGGAGAGGTCCTTAACTACAGATTTTCACAGTGCAATGCATCTCCTTATTTTCAGATTGCTGGTATCAACAGTATTTAACTGTGGATCCAAGTAAAATGAAGCTGTTCTTAGTTTCAATCTCTTCTCCATCCATCATTTTGCCGCCTATTGGTCTAGTGGTAAGAATCTTTGTTTTCTTGACATTGAGACACAATCCATACTAAAGGGTGCATTCCTTGATCTTCTGCAATAAGTGCTTCATTCAAGTCCTCCTCATGTTCAATAAGCAAGGTGGTGTCATCTGCATAACACAGCTTATTGATGAGTCTCCCTCCAATCCTAATGCCACATTCCTCTTCATAGAGTTCAGCTTCTTAAATAACTTGCTCAGCATATAGATTAAATAGGTATGGAGAGAGAACACAACCCTGACACTCTACTGGTGCAGGTCTAGGTTTCACATGAGCACAATTAATTGCTCTGGACTCCCATTCTTCTCAATGTCAGCCACAACTTATTATTATCTTTCTCTTTCTTCTGAACACCCTATGGACTGTCAAAAGAACAAACAAGTCAGTCTTGGAGGAAGTGCACACAAGGTGCTCCTTAGAAATAAGGGCTGTGAAACCTCATTTCGCACACTTAGGGCACTTTTTCTGAAGAAGTCAGTCCTTGGAAAAAGATATCATGCTAGGAAAGGTAGAAGGCCAGTAAAAGAGAAGAAGGCCCTCAACAAGACAGACTGACACAGTGAATACAGCAATGGGCTTGAACATGTAAGAGATTGTGATGACCAGGATAGGGCAAGGTTGAAGTTTATTGCTGTAAGTGTTGCTATGAGTTGTAGTTGATTAACTGGAACACTAACAACATCAACAACAAACATTCCTCAAAGTCCCTGAGTGGCGCCAACAGTTAACCCACTTACTTGACTGGCAAACTTAAAGGTTGGAGGCTTGAGTCCACCCATACTCACCTCAGAAGAAAACTGTGGCATCTACTATTGAAAAGTCAGCCCTTCCTATTGTAATGGTGCATGGAGAGCATGATTTCTCTCCTAACACAGGTGACATCACCAAGAGTTGGGACTGACTCATTTGTGGGGCACATGTTTTTTTTCAAGTGTCCTCTGGAATCCCATGTGGATTTGCTTTGGAGGAAAAAGACAGGTGAGAAGAGATCCAGCCCACGGAGAGACATGCTCTCATTTCACTCGTCACCAGCACCATCACCTCATTCTGGATGGCAGGGGAGGGAGGGGTTATCCTGGAAAGAGAGGAAAATGAATCCCATCCATGCCTTCCTAGCCAAGGAGAAGCACATCCTGTGAGGCAGGAAAGGGGTGATTCCAAAACAAGCTGAAAGGTGCCAGAAATACTTGGAAAGTAGCTCATAATGATACATTTATATAATGGAAAACCTCTAAATAGGTACCTATTTTCTGGGTCTAACAGGTAACCGAGTACTAGGTCTACTTATATTCACAATAGTCATGTAGCAGTTGTCCAAGTTGTTTCTTTGAAACTTAGACCACAAGAGAAAACTCACAAGGTATTAGTCAATCATTAGGAGTAAAACTTTGATACATGCTATGGCATGAATGAGCCTTTATGCTGAGCAATGTCAGTCAGTCACTACAAGACAAATACTGTATGGGCCCATGGATATGAAATGCCTCCCACAGGCAAATGCACAAACCAATGCACTTACCAGAGGGCTAGGAGTAGGGAAGGTTGTGTTTGAGGTGATTAAACACTTGGGAATCAATAAAAGGGATGGTTGCACAGCATGATAAATATCACTGAATTTTACACTTAAAAATGGAAAGGGCGTTTTTTCTTTTTTAGAAATGGAAGCTTTTTTTTTATTTTTGCTTTTATTTTAGGAAATAAAACATTTTTGAGAGAAGGAATGTACAAAGGAATGTCCCTGATATGTAGCGTATTCAGGGTTCCCTGGAGCAGAGCTACTATTTTATCCAAGAGTGAGGAGAAAGGGAAGCAAAGGCAAAGAAGGAGACAAAAGAAACACGAGGTGTTTCCAAGCTGGTCCCTGCTTAGCGTCCAGTGCAGCTAAGCACAGGGACCATACTCCTTGAGGCAGTCAGAAGCGCTGTGTTTTTCAGAGGAAGAAGAGAGACTACTTTATCCATTAATTCTCATTTCCCATCTACTGGAGGTGTTACCTCCCTGCCCCTGAATTGCACAGACATGCTCCAGTCTGTGGAGCCTCACCCCTCAGAGTCCACACAGAAGCTCTACGGCGGCCAGTGAAAAGACGGGAGCTGTTGGATTATAATAAAATGTTAATGATGGCATCATTCAAGGTCTACAGGAAATTATGGCAACTGGGTGGGAGGGAGGATGACAAAACCAGAGACTAAGACTCTAGACTTAGGTGCAGCTGAGAGGATCCGAGGTGGCACTTATATGATGTCTAAGGTTTGATTCAAACCTCAGTTCAAAATGCTGGGCTACTTCCCTGAAAGAGAAACGGCTTTATTTAAAAAAAAAAAAAAAAAATAGTTTCATGCTGTTGACATTTATTCACTGGAAGGTTTTTGGTGTTTTGGGGTTCCTCCCTCCCTCCCTCTCTCTCTTTCTCTGTCTCTCTCTCTCCTTGTGTAGAAATCTGCTGCACAAGACTGCCTATCCTTGGGAATTCAAGCATCACAATGTACATAGATGCTACGTCAAGTACAAAGTGGATGCTGATTAATAAGACTGTGACGTTTACTAAATGTATCAAATCCTTTAACTTGAGGGGATCTTTTCCTTATGTTGTTGTTAGGTTTCTGAGTTTTTCCTATTCTCCACCCTCACAATCTCCCCTGTGCTCACGCCCATTGTTGTGGTCACTGCACCAATCCCTCTTGTTGGGGGCCTTCTTCTCCTTTGCGGACCCTCCACCTTTCTGAGCATGACATCCTTCTCCGCAGACTGGCCTATTCTGATACCATGCTCAGTGTATGTGAGATGAAGTCTCACAATTCATGCTTCTAGGGTGCACTCTGGCTACCTTTCCTCTAAGACAGATTTGTTTGTTCTTTTGGCAACAGACAGTATATTTAATAATCTTTGCCAAACATCACAATTCAATGGCATCAATTCTTCTTTGGTCTTCCTTAATCATTGGCTAACTTTTATATGGAAATTAAGGAACTGAAAACAGGGTGGAATGAGTCAAAAGCACCTTAGTCTTTAAGCTGACATCCTTGCTTTTTAGCATTTTAAAGAGGTTCTAGCAGACTTGTCCATTGGTGCACCATTTACCATTTGTTATTTGTGGATCCAAGTAAAATAAAATAATTGACATCAATCTTGCATTATGGATATAATGAATATGCAGGTTATTCTCTGTCTGCCTTCTAGATCCATTCTCTGACTGCATTTGCCTCCTCTCATCAGAGGAGTCCCTGGGCTGAAATAAATAAGTGTTCAGCTACCAAATGAAAAGTTGGAGATTGAACGTCACTCAGGGGAAACTGTAGATGAAAAGTCAGGCAATCTACTACTGAAATATCATAGCAGCTGAAAACCCTGCAGTGCATAGGTCTACCCAAACACATCATGAATTGCAATTGACTTAACAGCAACTGGTAAAGTAAGCCTTTGATCTCTGACTTTCAGGTGGATTATCAGATGAAAAAGAGGTAAAAGAATTCAGAGTATTTATTTTGACTCACCATCCCCACCCTCTCCCGACCTTTTGACTCTAGCAGATCACTGGATACCTCTGGACCTCAGTTTCCTCAATCTTTGCAACAAGAGGAGTTAATCAGATAATCTCTAGGGCGGTTTACAGTTCCTGACTCATGTTTTCATTTCTTGAACCCTCAGAAAGAAACATCGTCTACTTTTGCCAAATCAAACAGACATGAATTCCAAGCTGATGTGTCCTCATTGCAGTTAGGATGCTATCTCTCAAAAAAAAATGGGTAGAAAATGACAGGATAGGAAAGTTTCCGATTTAACTTTAACTCTTCCCACATCGTTTAACATCTTACTTGTTTCATTTGTTGTAAACTAGGCTGTCTGTGGTATGAAATACGACCTGGTGCACTTCGTATATAGATGGTTTTGTATTTATAAAGCATACAGCATATATAGTAGAAAGCTATCCACATAGGAAATGGATGTGATGACTTCCCAAATTTCCCCTCCCCAAGCTGACTGTTTAGAATTAGCCCTCAGCCTTCAAAACCATTCCTTTTAAGCATAAAAGATTAGAAAGTTCTCCTTCAATATAACATCCCCTAACATGGAGTTGTTGTGTGCCAACATGGAGTATCAACCCAACAAAGCACCCCAGCCTCAACACCCCAGAACATCAAAAGCAGAACAGGAAGCTTCTAAAATATGCAAGTTCTTTCTCTTGTCATCGAACTACACAGTGGCCCTTGACTGCAATGTGGCTGGGGGTTTGTCTCCTTTCCAAAAACGTGTAAGATGGTTTTTTTGCAAGTTATTATTTGTCTTCCTAGAAGCTATTTTTAAAGCCTCTATCTAGTTTTAAAATCCTCTAGCGAAGGGCTTTTCCCAGGAATGTTTTCTTATTTCTCTTCACCATGTGAAGTTTGATTGTTATTTTGGGTAGTGTCTGGAACAGCTTTGGATATAAACCATCTACACATAAAAATATATTCACACATATCAAAGAGGAATGTAAGAACATTAATATTATCCCATAATGCATAGTGTAGATATAACAAGGGGTATAAACCTAAATCTGTACGTTTATATAAAAGCACTATGGGATAACAAGAGTATTATTTTCAGTTTTCCTTGGATGTTGTTACAAGTTTCTATATATTTAATATTAACACACTATTCTGTAGAATGATGAACTCTCTTCCATTTCCTTCTGTAAACACAAGCGTCTAATGCAGCCATATTCAGCTACCCAAGGGCTACTAGTAACTGTCTTTCCTGAATTTTTCATTTTCTTTGGTACATCTTCCAGAAAGTCTTCATTTGTGTTGTTAATTTACTTGCAAATATGACTTGAATCAAAACACCGTACATCTGCAACAGGAGTATGAATCCCTGAGGATGATGAGCACTTGTTGGAAGTCTGAAGTGTAAACACCACAGGACTGAAGATATCAAAGACAATAAGTAAAATGCACAGTAATCTAAAGCCACTCAGCATTCCTGTGAAACTTCCTGAACATATGATAATGTTAACAATAACAACAAGTATAATAGCATGACCTCCAAACTCAACTTGTATTAAGCTCCCTAAAATCCATCTTTGGCCAGAGAGCATGGTGCTGTGTACGCGGGAGTTGTGTTGTGTTGTGTTGTGGCGGTCTCTGGAGAGGAGCGACTCTGCCTCCAGGAGCCAGGGAAGCCACGCTTGGCCTTGGGTTGAAGGCAGCAGCGGCTTCAAGCCCCAAGGGAGAAGAAGAGGAGAGAGGAGAGGCTATAATCACTCAGGTTTGCCCCATCCAGGGTGGCTGTGATCCTGCTGCCCTCGGGCCAGTCTTTCATTATTTTTGTTCAGACATTCCTCTAGGTCGTATAGCCCTGGTGTACAAGTTGCCGTCCAGAGGTCACTTGTGGTTGCTGTGAGACTGAACACTGTGACAGGGATGTGTCAAATGTGTTAGTGGTTGGCTACCCAAATACGGACTGAGAGTGGGGTGGAGCTCCCTGATTAAACAAGCGTGGAAGGAGGAGTGGCATCCACTTCCATAATAGCTTGCCTCTGGAAACCCTGTGAACCTGGAGAGGGGATGAAAGACACCCAAACGTCGAGGACTCTCCTTCATAGGTCACTATGAGTTGCCTGCGACTCGATGGCACTTAACAACAACAACAAAATCCATCTAAAATGCTTAGAATGTACATGTCAAATAAAGATTTACCACTGTGGAGATGCAATCAGGACTAAATCCAGATAGAAAGAGGGGTGTGTGTGTGTGTGTGTGTGTGTAAATGAGTGCACTATTAGCCTGAGGTGGCCCCCATCTTTCTCTCAGAGTGGCAAGTAGATTCTAACTTCTGATCTTTAGGTTAGCATTCCAACATGCAATACACTATGCCACCAGGGATCCTTAGAATGATGCTAAACTAAATTCAACCAACTCATAGAGATACTCTGTTGAGTTTCACAGGCTGTACATCTTTACAAGAGGAGCCAGACCATCTTTCCTTCTAGGAGTGCTTAGTGAATTTGAACCACTGACCTTTCAGCTATCAGCATGATTCATTACCCATCATGCCACCATTATTCCTCAGAATGGTACCAGCAGGTGAAAGCGTAGATTTGACAGACAAACATTGAGAACAGCAGTCTGAATGGAAACTAGTGAATGTGCCTACTACTTCTGTAGATCAATTAAAAAGTCAAACACTTTTAAAAAGAAAAAAACAATAAACCCAGGCTCACCTTTTAGAGTGGAAGCAATTAAAAAAAAAAATAAAAGGCATTGTACTCTATTACTGACTATTCTGGTTCAGTTTATGATTAATAATATTCTTAAACTTGAGTTGTTCTTACTAGTTGAGGAACACAAAACATTCTCAAAACAAGCTTAAGTACCTGGGTACTAAGGGAGCTCTGGTGGCCTAGTGGTAAGAAGCTGCACTGCAATACCAAGGGCAAGCCGTTTGAATTTGCCAGCTGCTCCTCAGGAAAAGGATGAGCAATCTCCTCTTGTGCAATTAAACTGCCTCTGGTCTGACAGTGGGAACTTGAGTACAGTTATAATATTGGGAAAGGTTTCAGCAGAGCTTCCAGACTGAGAGAGACCAGGAAGAAAGGCCTGGCAATCTTCTGAAAATTAGTCCGTGAAAGCTCAATGGTTCACAGCAGCTTAGACAGTACTTTGCTCGTTTGTACATGGAGTTGCCAAGAGTTGGGGACTGAGCCGGCAGTAGCTTATATTCCTACAGAAGAGTATAAGAAGTCAAATGATAGCACTCATATAGAAGTGCACTAAGGATTGACTAAAATATTTCATGTAAAGAAGCTCAGCATGACATCTTACACATAATAAACATTCAATAAAACTTAGCTACTATTCTTGAGTAGTGTTGAGTCAGAACCAACTCATAGCCAGCCCACTAATGGGTTCTCAGAGGCTATAAATCGCACTGAAGAAGATGGCCCATCTTTCTTCCATGGAACAGCTGGAGGATTCAAACTGCGTGCCTTTGGGTTGACAGCATAGCTTCTTACCACTAAGCCGTCAGAGCTCCCTATTGTTATTAGGTGCCATCAATTAGACGGTGACTTATAGCAACATTATGATCAACAGGTCTGAATCTTGCTCTATCCTGCTTCATCCTCATCACCTCTGTGATTCTCAAGCCCACTGTGGTAGTCACTGCATCAGTTCCTCTTGTTGAGGGTATGCTTCTCTTTCATTGACCTTCCCCAACATGATTTCTCACTCTAAGAGTAAGCAAGACAAAATTTTACCATCTAAGCCTCCAAAAAGTACTCTGCTTGCACTTTAAAAAAAAAGTTCTTGTTCTTTTGAATAGTCTATAGGCTATTTAATACTCCTCACTACCACAATTTAAAGGTATAAATTCTTCTTTAATTCTCCTTATTCATTGTCAAACTTTTAGATGCATCTCACTACCACAATTTAAAGGTATAAATTCTTCTTTAATTCTCCTTATTCATTGTCAAACTTTTAGATGCATAGAAAGCAACTGAAATTACCAAGACTTCAATCAGGCGCACCTTAGACTTTAAACTTGTATCTCTGCTCTTTAGAACTTTGGATAGGTCTCACTTTCAGCTATAACTGTACAAGTAGAAACAGAAGATCAAACACTATAGAATGGATATGGGGTCAACTACTTTTGCCCTATCCTCAATAATTTTAGACTAATTTGAGACAATAATAGAAACATATAATACACAATAAGCAATGTAAAATCATATTTAAGAAGCAGGGATGGTGGACTTGGCAAGTTCCTAGTGTTTGGTTGTACGAGCTGAATCAAGTCTCATGTAAAATTGGATTAAAAATATCTCATCTCCCTATCTCACAAGGTTATCATTCTCTTCCTTGCTGGCAAGTCAGAATCAATTCATAGCTGACACTCCATTGAGTTTCTGAGAGTGTAAATCACACTGGACACTGCTCGCCTTCCTCCTGTAGAACCACTATAGATTCTAACTGCCAGAAGAGGCTGCCTTTGAATTTGCAGCACAACCATTTATGGACTACACCACTAGAATGACAATGTTTTGGTACTTGTCGCTGTTGGGGACCATCAATTCAGTATCAATTTCTAGTGATTCTATATGATAGAGAAGAATTGTCCCCAAGGGTTTCCTAAGCTATATCTTTATTGGATGCAATCACCAGTCTCTTCTCCCTAGCAGCCACTGGATGGGTTTGACCTGCCAACTGCTATGCTGGCAGCCAGTCAAGTGCCTAACCACTGTACTACTGCAGCCGTTGTTTGGGGGCTAGAGAACGTTAAATAAGTATTCGTAAGTGCTACCATGCTCATCATTAATCACTGTAGGCTGCTCTATTAAGGGACCCAGACTGGAAAGGAAACAGAAGTTGAATCAAGACAAGATCAATGAGGAGCAATGTGGTCAGGGAAGATGTCATGGATCTGGTAAACTCTGGGTTGAGAACAGAAATGAAAGAGAACAGAAGAATATCCTGTGAAGTAAAAAAAATATGTGAGCAAGTACATGGTGGTATTTGTGTGATTAGACTGGTAGGAAGAGTGATAGGTTAGTTTTGAATATTAGAGTATGTGGTCTGTTAAAGTAAAGGGGCAGCTTAGATGTGATATTCATAGTCACTGCATGGTTCAAAATTGGGAAGGACGTACGCCAGGGATGTGTCCAGTCTCTTTTTAACCTGTATGCAGGACAGATTGTCCAGGAGGCTGGACTCTATGAGGAGAAGTGGCAGCATCAGGATAGATGGTGAAGAGATTGAGATTCTTCATAGCTTTAGTTTGCTTGGCTCCACAGTCAACAGTCTTGGCACCAGTAGCCAGGAAATTAAAAGACGTATTGCAATGGGAAAGTCTGCTGGTAGGGACCTCTCCAGAGTAATGAAGAGCAATGGTGTCTCTCTGGAGACTAAGGTGCACCTGATACAGGCCATAGTCTTTGCAATTACTTGTTATGCATCAGAGAGTTGAATAATAACTAGGAAAGATAGAAGGAGAATTGATGCCTTTGAGCTGTGGTGCTGGAGAAGAGTATTGAGGGTACCGTGGACTGCTAGGAAAACAAACAGATTCATCCTGGAGAGGGTTAAACCAGGTGGTTCCTTTGAGGCAAGGATTCTGAGGCTCCGTCTAACATACCTTGGACATGTTGTAAGGAGTGACTGGTCCTTGGAGAAGGACATCATGCTTGGTAGAGTGAAAGGACAGCGCAGGAGGGGAAGGCCCTCTATGAGGTGGAATGATTCAGTGACTAGGGTAATCGGGATGGGTGTTATCAGAGACAGTGTGATTGGCACAGGACAGAGCAAAGTTTAGCGCTGTTGTACATAGGGTCTCTATGAGTCACAAGCGACTCGACACGGCACATAACAACAACAACAACAGAGTCAAGGTGTCAATAGGCAAACAAGTGTTTCTTGTTAGAAACAGAACTGTAACAATAATATCAACTTAGCATCTGCATATAAGTGACACCTCTGCCTCTCTTGTTCTTTCTTTCTTCCAGTCTGTTGCTTTTCCTCTCATTTTCTTTCTGTCTCCTTTTCATTTATCCCTTTCTTAGGCCAAGATAAAGTTTCACAGGGATATCATAAATCAGTGAACCCATAAAACATTTCTAATCCAAGCACCAGATAAAGCAGAGTTTCTTGATATTGCTGGGCACCAGAAGTTTATATTAGATTCCAAACATTTCCTCATTTTGGACAATACACAACAGTCCAGATATAGAACCAAAAAACATCAAGATTGGGGAAACTGAACAAAAAAAAATTCCTTTAGAAATAAAACATTGCTCAGTTTGAGTTAATGCATCTCATTTATGTGATAGCCTCCCTCCAATTAATAGTATTAATACAACAGCTAAATAGTAGAGGCAATGTATAAATTAATTTACCTAATTTAGTCATCTCCAAAGCTCTGTGAGGTACAAACAACTATTTTCTCCATTGACCAGATGAGACTCTGATGTCTGTGGTCCCTGAGCAGGGAGACATCAGGGTTTTAATGGCTATTCAGCATGGTATCCTACCTCAGAGGACAAGGAGCACGCTGGTTAACAAATTAACATTGACATTAACAAATAGAAACTTTTGTTATCAGACCATTTTGGAAATTTAAGCCACTCAAACCCCAAAATTCCTGTTGGTAAAAAAAAGGAAACTAATCTCTAATTACTGGGGGGGGACGACAACACAACACTTCATTGTCAATTTCATTTTCATATGGAGAAATTTTTATTTCCATTATTTCCTAATGCTATGCAAAGTGGAAACCACTTAACATATCTAACCAGAAATAATCACCTTTACTGACTTTCTGTAAAACTAATCCTAATGATATTTACTAAAGGAGTTCTCTAGGGCAAACGTGCAGTAAATATTTAATAAAATGAAAAATCGTTTTGTAATCTGAATAGTCATTCCATAATTTATCTGTTTTGTAAATCTGGATTTATAGCAGACTCTTGACATTCCTGAGGGATATAACCGGAACCTTCTTGAATTCCCAGATTCACAAATACAAAAAAAATGTTTATAGAGGCTCCTCGCTTTCTCGAGAATCGTATTTCCATGGAGAGTTGTATTTGTTTCCTGTCTGTAGCCTCCTGCTACCCTCTACAAGTTAGCCATGCTTTGGGATTTCACTAATGGTTTGTCTCTCACTTGATGGCTATTTTTCACCAAAACAATATTTTCTTAATTAATTGCATTGTTACAAATGCACAACGGAGTGGAGAGAGCACCCCAGTGAAATGAGTAACTTTTGACATATGTAGATTTTTCATGTCTGTGTGCCATGGGCAATTTTCCAGGAACCCTCAGGACAACTCACAAAGAGTCACAAACATGCAATTTAAATCTATGAGTGCCTAAGGTCTAAACACATTTGTTAAGTCTACTTGGATCACAGCATAAGCTAAATCTATGTGGTTAGGAGCCATCAAGTTAATTCTGACTCACAGCAAACCTATGAACAACAAAATGAAATTCTACCCACTCCTGTCTCATCTTCACAGCCCTGTTCTGCTGTTTTGATCATTCCACCGCTCCAATCACTGTGCCAAACCTTCTCCTTCTCTTTTGTGGCAAAATTAAATTTTTGATACTTCAACTGTTGTCAGTAAAGGAGCCCAGTCATAGCTGCAGCATTCTCCTGGACCGCTCCACCTTGGTCTGTGTCTGAACCTCCTCAAACACCACCAAGTACTGGAAGTGAGTGAGAGTGTGAGAGAGAGAGAGACAGAGACAGAGAGAAGCAGAATGAATGAGTAGATGAGCGAGTGAAAAAGAAAAAGAGAAGGATAAATAAAAGAAGAAAGAAGGGTGAAATGAGGGAGATAGATAAAAAATAGGAGAGAAATAGGAAGGAAAGAAAAGACTGAAGTGATAGAGCACCAAAAAGGGGGAGACTCAGCTGATATGAGAGGAAAACAGAACAAGAAAGCATTATCATTTCAAAATCAATAGCTTACACATCTTGGAACATATCTGAGAATAACACTGCCAAATCTCCCAGTTATTGATTTATTTATGTTCCTTCTTGATCCAAAGAAGTTGACAGCATGCTGCCAGATTCATTTTCCTGATGCTTAGCTCTGATCATGTTACTCCCATGCTTTAAAAAAAGCCAATAGATCCTAACTGCTTATAAAATCAAAATGCCTTAGCCTTCTTTTTGAAGCCCTCTGTAATCTGGTCCCAAGTTTTCAGGCCAGTCTTATGCTTCACTTCACCCCTTAATGCACATTTTGCTCCTACCAAACCATCCCACTGATTCTTTTCTATCACCATCTGTATCCTTGTGTCCACGCATGTCTGCTCAAGCTGTCACCTCTGCCCAGAATGTACTGCTCTCCACGTTTCCACACGCCCAACATACTCACCCTTCAAAGCTCAGCCTAGAGGCTCTCACATCTTGCCAACAGTGGAGTTTACCACACCGATGCATGCATTTCAGATAGACACATCATCTCACCAGCTCCTCACACCAGATGGAAAGAATTTCTTTACTTTCCAGATGAGAAACTGTGGTCCAAAGAGACTAGGGCTTGTGCCCTTGGGGTTGTGTCATCTGTCAAAGTTCTTCCTGCCACCCTAGCGCAACCTCTTGCACAGAACACCCAAAGGTATGATGGATAGTGTGCAATATAGTAAATGTCATCAATGCCACTCCATTGCACATGCAAGCATCGTTAGATTAGCAAGTGTTGTATTATGTATATTTTTACAACAACAAGAAAAATAAAAATGGGCTGACCAAATCAACAGCAACATGTTGTAGCAATTTCATTTCTTTTAGGGGGGAAATGTGCAACTTTCTATTCAGTGTGAACTCCAATTCACTTGTCCAGTCTTGAGGCGCAGTTTCACTTGGCAGCCCCTATGGAGTCCTTGCCAAGGTTCCATGAGGCAGGACTGTATACCAGTTAACGCAGAAAGGCAGAGGTCCAGGAAGCCAAGGGTGGGTGCAGACACCCCAGGGAGCCCCTCCACACTCCCCACCCAGAGATGTCAGGAGAACCTGCAAAGAAAGAGGTTGACAACCTCTGTAAGCACCAGTGGATCAAGCTCTACTCCTTCTCCTCCTTAAGCGCATGCCACAGAAGCTTTTAAAAAGGTGCCATTTATCAGCAAGGGTGGGAGAGCAGGTTGCTAAAACTATTTATACAACCTCCAAAGCTGGCTTAAGCAAACATGGCAACTGGGTGTAGGACAAGGCGCAGGACCTGATTGATGGGGGTCTATTAAGCACGCAGAGCTGCCAATATCTACATGCTCCCTGGATGGAGGCCAAAGCTCTTACACGATGAGAAGTTACGTAACCATAAGCACCCACGGAATCTGGGCAGCACACATCTGATAGGCTTCCCTTTCCTAATTTTTGGCATCTAAAAGTTACAAAAATTAACTGGAATGCAAGAGCCCTCCCCTCCATCTCTCCGTTTCTCTAATAACAGGCAGGCCTAAGGATCATAGTTTCTGTTCATCTCATAAGCGTTACTTAGGGTATGTACATTCCTTCCTTTAAAACCAAAGCTCCTCTGTCTTGTTTTAAATTGGACCTATAATGGATTGCTCAATTTAAAACCAGCATAATTTACGAGTGCAGGATGTCAGAAGAGAGCTATTTCCAAGAGTTTGCCTAAACTCTTTAACTACTATCTTCAAAAGAGGAACACCTTTTACCGCCACTCAGCCCAATATACCAGGGTTCACAAAGACCTGTGAAATTTTAAAGCAAAACCTAATTTAACAACCATGTGAAACCTACAAATGCCTTGCCAGTCTCTTGCTGCAGACATCTGGCCTCACCAAACTCATGACACGGGCTGTTTCCCTAAAGTTTCTGACTGCGGCAATGCTTGTTTCCACCCCTCAAACAAAACCCCATACCAAACCCACTGCCATCAAGTTGATTTCTACTCACAGCAACCCAAAACTGCAATCTTTGCAGAAGCCTATTGCCACAGCTTTTCCTTTAGAGTGGTCTGGGGGTTTGAACTACAGACCTTTCAGTTAGCAGCTGAACACTTAACTGAGGCGCCTCTAGAGCTCCTTCTATTTCTCTAACTCTGGAATATTTTCATGTCCCCCAATCATTGCTCTTTGCTTTGATCAGAAATTACTCACTGTTCCTGCCTTTCCTCAATAAAGAAACATCATCTGCAGCAAGACTTTAAAGGAAAAGATGAACCAATTATAGCAGGGGACTTTCTTTTCATGAATGGTGTTCATTATTAACTAGCAATCTTAATTTCTAAATGTTCCCTCGCTTCAGGACTACTTGTCAGTTACTAATCATTTCCATTTACAAAAGCTTTACCTACCTCTACCAGTTTTTAGTTGGAAAGTAGAATTCATACCAGGGTTTGGTTTACTATACTCTGAACCACTTAAATTACCAAATGGACGTCTGCCAGCAAATTTATACAATGATTGCCTCACGGGTCACAGTGGGTGGTACTTTCTCTACAACATTTTAATTTCCTCATTATGGACAACCTTGAGCGTCACCACATTCATTTTTAAAATTTTGAACACAGGTATGCAAGTAAAGAAACTGTATATGAAGTGACAAGAAAGAATAAGTCATAATAATCATAATCTTGCAAATGATTTGTGGTCAAAGTAGTTTCTACCTGATAAAAAATGAATAGAGATGAATGGACAACAATCAGATACAGATGTAGCAGCTACCCCAGAATCTCCTATTATCCTTAGGGTAACATGGGGATAGGGCTGAGCATAATGTGAAAGATGACAGCATTTTTCATAAAGAATAGAGACCTATGTTCTTAACTTTTGCCACTATATAAGTAA
The DNA here is from genome assembly GCF_000299155.1 of Elephantulus edwardii. NCBI lineage: Eukaryota > Metazoa > Chordata > Mammalia > Macroscelidea > Macroscelididae > Elephantulus > Elephantulus edwardii. The sequence continues at coordinate 11,239,902 of NW_006399816.1, forward strand.
AAGACATCACAAGTTTCTGTAGTAACGATAATTGCTGTTATTATCAAGTGCTATTGAGCATAACATGACCCTGAATTAAAGTCTATTTTAATCATTAGCCTAGGGCTGGTGGAAAGGTAAAATGGAGAGTTATTTCTTAATGAGTAGCGAACTTCTATTTATGGTGATGAAAAGGGTTTGGAAATAATGGTAATGGTTACATAACAAAGAGAATGCAATTAATGCTACTGAACTGTACTTTTAAAATGGCTAGAAGGGCAAATTTTATGCTGCATATATCTTACCCCAATAATTAGAGGTTTGGGAGGGTGGGGGCATAGAGAGAGGAAGAGAAGCTGGAGAGAGGGGACTTGCTGGGGCTGCACATTTACAACCAAAGCCTCATGGGAACTGGTTTTTTTGTTTTAAGCTTTAGGGTAGAAAGTTAATTGGACAGTTCTGTTAACTGTCCTAATAATGTACTCAGTGCTTCTGTTCTATCTTCTAATTCATTGCCAAAGCCCCTAAATCTTGAAACTTTTCAATCTACCATCAGAGATGAAACTGGACTCTATTGGCCTGGAGCAACAGAAGAAATAAGGAATTGTTGATGCTGTTGTTGTTGAGAGTCTACTACGCTTCACAGCAACTTTATGAACAACAGATCTAGACTGTTCCGTAGCGTGCACCAACCTCATGATCTTTGCTATGCTCAAGTCCACTATTATCATCACTGAAAAGTCAGGGACAGAAGAAGGAAATGGAGTATGGAGTATGTATCTAAGTTCTTCTATGAAAAACTATCTCCTCTGCAAAAGAACTGGATGGTGTTCAGCTACCATTAATTACTAAATTATTTGGCTAAGGATTCTATAGATAGATTAATCATGATCAAAAGAAGGAAAATTCTGAACATAATTTCAAATTCTAATGGAAATCACACTTTCTGGAGACACTAAGGCTGTATAAACCCCTGAAACTACTACTTAGAGATAATCTTTAAACCATAAAAATATATTCCCTGAAGTCTTCTTTAAAACAAACAACAATTTAACTTAATTATGAAATGTTTACCTTGAGCAATATGCTCTTTTAAACACCAAGCTAATTGGAATCAAATTGACAACAGCAACTGGAAGGGTTAGAAGAGGAAGTTTAGGGTAGTACTGGTCAATAATTCAAAAACGGAGAATGAAAATGAAAATGGTAAATGTAGAAAGTGTTGAATCAGTGTGCATTCTACTGCGTATATTTTCAACAAAAATAAGAAAATAAAATAAATAATTTTTTGAAAATATATATTAAAAAATTATAGCCAACCCACAAAAAGGTATGCTGGAGAGAAGGAATGTGCTAACTACAGCTTTAACGGCCACCTTTGCTTTGTCCTAGCAGAGCTACAAAACCAGCACAATCAGTGACAGCACAGAAAGGCCGGGGAAACGTGTGTCATCTTTGATGGAATTTTTCAAAGGTCAGTAGACGAGATCACCAGGAGTCCAGGATTAATCCAAGCTCAGTAGCAGCAGTGACCCAGTAGTAAAGGAAATACAGAAAGGAAAGAAAATGAAGACAAGAAACTTCCTGCATAAATAGTTAAAGAGAAAGAACATAAATGGAAGGCTGATATTTCAGAAGAGTACGCATCACATTAGTCATCTTACAGAAAACTCTCTCTCTCTCACTTTCTCTCTCTCTCTCATCAAATTCACTGCTGTCTATTTTAACTCTCAGCAATCTTACAGAACAGAGTGGAACTGCTCTATAGAGTTTCTGAGACTGTAAAATGTTGTGGAAGCACATTGCCCCACCTTCGCTCCTGGTGGTTTGGAACCAACAACCCCTTGGTCAGCAGCTGAGTGTTTTGACCACAGGGCTACCAGAGCTAGCTAGAGTAAAGAGTCTTCAAAGAGTCATTAGGGAAAACTCAGTTTACAGAGGAAAATAAGTGTAGTCATGACCATGTGAGCTCAGGAAATAATGACACATACACTCTAAAGTTCAGGCTGAAAATAGCTGGGTTTGGAAGAATAATTCAGATACTAACAATTGTCAACACCTCAGCTCTGTTTTGTTGCAGTAGATGCAGCCTCAGATAAAGAGAGGAAATACAATTCCCAAAACAGAATAACTCCTATTTAATACTGAGCTATTAAAAGAGTTTTAAAAAACTCTCTTTGATTTAGTCAGTTCACCTCTAGATAGATACACAGCACCAATGAAAAGAATACTTGATTTAAAGAATTATTCTCAAAAAGTAGGCCTTATCCTTGACTATTTCAGTCTCTCCCCTGGGAAAATTACAATCAGCTACATATTGTTTGGTTTATGTTTATATTTTAAACATTAACACATTTTATACATAACTTATAACGACATATGTTTGTCACATTTATTTGCATCATTTCCCCCCAATTATTGTACTTTAAGTCAAAGGCTTTGCACAAACATTTCTGGCTAGATCCAATGCAGTTCCTGCCAAACTTCATGAATTTCTAGAGAGTTCCATTCCTGTTCAATAAAGAATAGACATTCATCCCAAATTTCAAAGCAACTGGTGAAGTTAGTTGGCACCTTTGCAACCACAATTCAAACGATCTAAACTGTATAAGAAGAAACAGCAATGAGGCAGCAAATGAGCTGCCATTTCCCCTTCTCAGCCAGTGGAAGACATCACTAATCAAACCCAGCACCACTCCTCATCCCTCAGGACAGCACATACTCATTCAGAACTAGCACAGGCAAGGAAACCGACTTATTACACCTTAAATAGAATAGTCTGAGGAGAAAAGCCAGGATGACAAACAAAGAACATGCCCCAAACCATAAAGGAATCAGATTAAAGTAAAATAATGTATAGAATGCTGGTAAGGAGAAAAGTCAGCATGATAACAATGGCTGCTTTCAGATATCTGAAAGTAGAGCCTGGAAGTTAAATTCAATATTCCATAGTAAACTCTGGTCATGGATTTGTGTCCCCACAAGATATTTGTATGTAATCATATGGTGAGGAAGCTATGCATACACATCTGCATGATGCAAGAAATGAAATAGTTGTTAAAGAATTATGGGTTGACTCATCCATGAAGAATATAAAAGGTTTTCGTCGATGAAGGAAGAAAAGAGACACGGAAGAAAGAAAAGACCTAAATAGGTGTAAGAAGACACTCTCAACCTTGAACTAGAATGTAGAGAAGGCAAAACAAATGAAATACTCAAGTAAGAGGAGAAGAGAATATCTCAAAGGGCAGTTTGAGAAGACAAAGCAAACTATTTTAACAAAATCTGTAAAGAGCTGGAGTTAAAAAGTCAAAAGCTGAAAGAACTGAAGAACAAATTAAAGCCCTGAGTTACAATACTGAAGGATTGTATGGGCAAAATCCTGAAAGAGATAAAGGAAGCATCAAAGGAAGGTAGAAAGAACAGAGAGTTGCCGTACCAGCCCTCCCCCTTTCCAAGTGTCAAAGATGACAGGATGGCACAGGACAGGGCAGGGCTCAGATCTGTTGTCAGTATGAGTTCTACTTGACTCAATGGCATCTAACAGGAACAACAATAGCTGTTGTGGTTGACTGCCTTTGAGTGGAGCAGACTCATAGTGACCCTATAAACAAAAGGCCTGAAGGTAAAGACCTTTATCAAAGTTCATAGAGTTTTTGGAGGCATGTTGTTTAGAAAGTGTATGCTATGCTACTTCTGTTTCCAAACAACAATAGTAAAAGAATCAATTTGCATTTGTTATAACCACCCACTTGTGGTTTATCTCTGCTTTTGCAGCACTAGATAACTAGGATAATTACAGAAGAACAGGCCAAACCACTCTACTCAAGTGGATTCCAACTCCTAGAGACCCTCCATCAGCTTTTCAAGGCTGTGGATCTTAATGAGAAGAGAGAGCCCATCTTTCTCCTGCAGAGCCTGTGGTGGATTTGAAATGATGACCTTTCAGTTAGAAGCCCAACACATTAATCAAGCACGGCTCCTCAGGGTAAACAGTGGCTATTATAAGAGTGCATTTGGGGAAGAATTTATGTCAATATGAGGAAACAGGTAAAACAGCTCACCTAGGGACAGCAATGTGGCCCCAGGCACGCTCCACCCCTCACCTGGACCACAGGTCTACAGCAAGTCTTTCCTTTAATCTTTAGTAAACATGTTCCACTGATCTACCAATTATCCTCAACTGAAATGTATAAAAAACGGAGACTGAGGAATGGTTGTAGGCAGAGTGGTGGGAATTTTGTAGATACATATAAGAGGCTCTCTTACATAAGTATATAAAGGATGGGCTGAATTGATTATCAAAACACAAACTGCATATTCACTGATCATCTCCTAACCTAAATCCCCCTAACCTTAAAACCCGTTGGAAGTTGTTTCAATACTAAGTTCTCTATGTATGCGGGAGGTGAAAAAACACATCCCACCACTCCATCAAGACATGTCCCAACCACTTTACAATCAGGTCCCCTCTCCTCAGAGGGTGACAGAAGTCCTCAGCACAGGTTTTGATGAAGTCCTGTGATTTCCTGCTGAAGTCTTAGTAGTTTTGATGTAAAACCACATTTGTTAGTGTTCTTTTCACTCAAAGGAAATGAATCAGTCAGGGAGGGCTTGGTTGCACAGAGAAACTTTCATGGTCCCTGAGGCAAAAGACTGCTCTCTGCTCAGCGAGCTGTGCTAATGCAATCTCTCCTTAATCTGCTCTTCTAGCTTTTTTCCCTGTGACTTGAGGAGACCATGCAGCTCTCCTGAGTCTCACTTCCTGTATCTTAGAACAGGAACACTAGAAGGCACAGTTAAGAGTCCAACCACTAACCAAAAGGTTGACAATTAGAACCCACCCACCAGCGCCTTAGAGGAAAAGTCAGGTGACATGCTGCTTCTGAAAAGTCACAAAGCCTTTAAAGCCTATGGAGGAAACCTGCTTTGCACCCATGGGGTCGTCAAGAGTCAGAATCAACTCAAAGGCAATTGGGATTTGTTTTATTTCATTTTGTTGATTATTTGACAATGCCAAAGAGCCATGTTCTAAAAAAGGCAAAGTCTCTGGAGAAAGCCAAGCTTCTCAGAACAAAGGAATGACAGGACTGAGTTTCATTATTTAACATTTTGCAATCGGGTTAAATTCTATGCTTGGTTACAAAACTTTACAATTATTCATGTTTACTAATCTGCTTATAAGATGTTAAAATGGAGCCTGGGGCTTTTCTCTACCAATTATCTAGAATGACACTGGATCAGGTGCCAGAAAAGGAATCACTTCTACATGAATCGTTTACACCGCACCCCAGGATACCCTACAGCAGGGGCAATGTTCTCCTTCCAACAGATTATGGTTCCCAGTGAAAAGAGCTAAAGAAGAGTGTGACAACTGTTTGCCCTGCCCTGCCTTCTCCTTACAATACAGAAAGAGAGAGAAAGTGGTGATGTAAGAGTTGGGTTTGTTCTGGGAGCATTTCACATACATCCCTTGAGTGGACTCCTCTTCCCACTGCCATCAATTCAGTTCTGTCTCATGGCTGACCCTCCATTAGGTTTTTGAGAATGTAAATCGCACAGGTTGAGAATGCCCATCTTTCTCCTGCAGAGCTGCTGATGGATTCGAACCATTAGAGCTAACTAACCATGGGTGAGCTGCACAGCTCTCTATGAACTCTGCCACCAGAGCTCCCTCTTAGGTGGACAAGAGAGTTAAACTAGTGACCAGGATCATGAGCATCCTGAGAGAGAGAAGAGAATCATGGCTGACTCTGAGGTTATCTATCCTTACCCCTTAAATAGGATGCAGGGGCCCAGTTGATGTCACCATAAAGCCTGAGCCCTTCTGTCCCCTGTGTAAATAAATGCACACTGCTCAGTTTGAACTGCACCAGCATGATGTTCCAGGGCAAGGCAGAGCCACAAATCCATTAACTAATAAAGAGGTCTCTTCTGCAGAAGTCTTCAGAAATGCAACCAAAAGAAGGAAAGAATGCTACATGACTGCTAGATTCCAAGCATCCCCCAAAGGAGTAGAATCTATTGAAGAAACAACAGCTGACCAGCCAGATGGTCAAGCTGACTGGGCCTGAGTTTCTGTTGTGGACACTTGTTTTTGACCATCCAGTATCCATTCTTTCCATTTTTTTGGAACTGCAGCTGGAATTCCTTTCTGGGAATTACTTCTCACCCCACTTGCCATGTGAGGTCATGGTGAGCTGTCAATCATGTTGGCCCAGATTCTTTTAGCCAAGGGGTGGGCACATGGCCTATAGCAAATCAATCAGACCCTGGTTTCTAAGACTTCTAATCCTAGATGGAGAAAACTCCTGGAGCTTAACACTGTAGCAGCAGCACCCAAAGAGACTGTCATTCTGTCTACCTGGACCCCATGACTTCCCCAGTTTCTGTCCTTCACCAAGTCTTGCTCTCCATATTGTCTATTAGTTTCTGAGTTACTAGATATCTTTCTAATTAATTTTGTGTGTGTTAAAGTTAGCTAGAATTGGCTTCTATTGTTGTATCCTGTTAGTACAATAACTGCTAACTCAAAGGTCAGAGGTTGAAGTCTACCAATGACTGCATAGGAGAAAGGTATGTCAGTCTGAGCCTTCAAGTTGCAGCCTAAAAAGCATCTGAGGCAATTCTATTTGAGAAGTTAAAACCGACAGTTGGTTTGCTCTCTCAGATTCTGGATCTCTCCTGGGGACGCTATAGGCCTAATAAAGTCCTGTTATTCTTGGAATAATAATATACATATGAGTTCATTCTATCTACAATCTTCTTGTTCCTCCATAGGCAGTAAGTAGGGAAAAAATTCATTAAACAAAAAATTAGGGATAAGTGTAAAAATCAAAACTAAAGAAAGAAGTAAACTAGCAAGACTTAAGATCTATTGGGGATCTGAAAAGACATGGTTATAATGGGTATAGACTGATCGTGACTGATTTCATATAACAGTGTATGGGAATGATTGTATGAAACACAATGTGAATGAAAGAATATGTGAAGCATAATGTATATGAATGAAACACACTGCACATGAATTTTGTACGCAAACCAATATAAAATAAACATAAACTTTAAACTCCTATGAACCTGGAGAGAGTACGAAAGGCACCCAAGTGTCAAGGACTCTCCTTCATAGGGTCGCTATGAGTCGCCTGCTACTCGATGGAACTTAACAACAACAACAGTTGAACAATGGTAAAATTTATACAGGCTCTAAATGTCACCTTCAGGAACGGGAGACAAAGAAGAGGGGAGAGAAGAGAGAAAGAAGAATTGGTTTTGTGAGATGGACAATAACATCCATAGACCCTAGGCTCAATGGACTTGAAAACTCATATGCCTGTGTTAGAACCATGGTAATATAAGGGAGCTCTGGTGGTCTAGTGGCAAGAAACTGTACTGTAATCCCAAAGGCACAGGGTTTGAGGCCACCAGCTGCTCTGCAGGAGAAGGATGGGCAATCTCCTCTCATGTGATTAATTACCTCAACGGTACATAACACAACACACAATGTCCTGTATAATAACTTATTATCACTCTAAACAACTGGCTCCTGAACAACCCCTTCAGAAGAAAACACTGTGCTGATTTTTGCCATTATAGTTTTTACCTGCTCTTGAAGTTTTGGGGTTTTATTAAAAAAAAAAAAAAAGAGTCAGACTCTTGTAGTTAGCTTATTTTGTTCAACATAGTATTTTGAGGCTCATCCAGGTTCCATATACCTGTAACACATTCTCTTTTTATTGTTGAGTACTAGTCCATCCTATGAATATACTACAATTTGTTTACTCAGTATCCTGTTGATGGATATCTGGACTTTCTCCAGCTTGAGGTTCTCATGAATAAGGCTGCTGTATGCATTCTTAAACAAATCCTTTTTATGGATATATGCTTGTTTTCATTTCTTCTGAATAAGTGAATTCTCACTAAATATCCAAGAAGCTTTCTACAATAGCACACAGAGAAGCAATAATATGCTCTCTCCAGGAGGAAAGAAATAAATGCCTATTTTCTATATCCAAGAGAGAAGGATCATAGATATTGTTCTGTTAATCCTTTGTTCCCTCTGCAGACCGAGAGACACTGCAGTCTCTCAATCTACAGACATCATCTCTCTCCCATTCTAAACAAACCTTTCTCCTCCTTCCCCTTAAACCAGCAAACACTCTCAGTACCCTTCCCATAATGAATTTGTTGTTTAAAGATCTGCTTAACTCACTGGCTAGCTTCTTAAATGTCTTTGCTGTATTGCGCCCACTAGCCAACTGTCATCTTATTTCCTCATTCTCTTCGTCTTTGACCTCTTGGAAGGGTTTAGCAGCACTAGCCAGTCTCCATGACATGCCTCCCACTGATTTCCTCAGAGCACAGGTTCTACAGATTGACTTTTAGGACTAAATACAGCTCTATCACTAATTAGCTGAGTGACATTGGCAGAAGTATTTGCCTGTTCTCTGCTTCTGTTTCTTTTTTAAAATGAGGACGACGGTATTTTCCACTCCCTAGGGTTACTCTGAGCACAGAGTAAGTTAGCACTTGATATCATTCTGTTCCCTCCTCCACCATGTTCATAATTTTGGGCACTGATATGGGGGAAGCATTCAAAAAGCATTTTAAAAAATCATCCGATCCTTTTGATTTGATCCTCATTGTGGCTGTGTAACAGGAGAACTTCGTAAAACATGTTGTGGTGGTGGTGTACCATAGTGTAAATTCTGATTCAGAGAGAACCCACTGTGACAGAAAAGAATTGTCCCTCCAAGTAGTCTTAACTGTGATCTCTTTGGAAGTAAAGTTTCAGGTCTGTGCAGCCACTGGATCCTATGGAAGCAAATACTCAGGTTCCTGTGGGTTGACTGGGTTGGTGCAAAGTGTCAATCTTTCAACTAGTAACTGGACACATGAACATTTCGCCACCAGGGCTCCTTTTGAAAACCATAAAAAGCTTTATTCATGTCAGAGATGAAGAAGGGATTATAATGCCTTGTGGTCTCTCTCACTCCCTCAGGTCCACTTTCCCCCTTATCCTTTAATGCTTGGTACCCATTCTTCTGCTTCTTCAACATGATCATATTCTAAAGCTTATTCATTGGCTGGTTGTCTGTCCATCTGATCCAACTCTCTCTTCAAGATACTATCTATCTTTATGACTTCAATGATCACACCAGGACAGATGATTCCAAATATAAATCTATAATTCTAAGGAATCTCCCTTAAATGTTAGCATCCCATATTCCCAACTTCCTGCTGAGAATCCTGATACCTAAGGATTCCACCCTTAATTCAAATTCACTTTATAAAATCAAATTCATCCCTAGAGCAAACATAGCCTAGTCTTGCCGGGGAACAACTTCCCCAGATGTGGAACAGGCAAAGGGCATGACTGGGATTCCTAGAGCTACGTAAGAGAGCTCTGAGAATGGATCTTGGGTAGAAGGGAGCATTCCACCACTTCACAGAGACTGTCCTTCATTTCCTTTTGACCTACACTGTCGATTCTGAAAGGTTTACAATGACTAACAATTGTGCAGATGAGGTGGGCAGGAGAAGTGAGCATTCTATGTATATATAAACGAGGCTAAGAGGACATTGGTGGTTCAGTGGTAGAATTCTTGCCTTTCATGCAGGGGACCTAGGTTCAATTTCCAACCAACACGTCTCATGCACAGCCGCCACTCAACTGCCGGTGGAGGCTTCTGTGTCACTATGATGTTGAAAAGATGTCAGCTGAGCTTCTAGACTAATAGAGACTAGGAAGAAAGCTGGGCCATTTCATTTTTTAAATCATCCAGTATAAACCTCATGGATCACAGCAGTCCAGTCTGCAGCAGATCACAGTGATGGCACAGGACACAGTGTTGTGCTTCACTGTGCACATCACTACAAGTTGAGAGTATGCTGATGGCAGTAGAGGAGCACTGTGGTCGCACTTCCTCTAAGATAGACATGTTGGTTCTTTGGTTGTTGTTAGGCACCATGGTTTCAGACCCAACTCATAGCTGATACTGCAGTGAGTTTTTAGAGACAGTCACACAGAAGGAGACTGTCCATCTTTATCCTCTGGAGCAGCGAGTCGACTCCAACCACATGCCTTAGGGTTGGAAGTGCAACTCCTACCACACAGAGCTACCAGAGCTGTTTGTTCCTTGGTAGTCTGTGAGATAATATTCTTTACCAGTACCACAGTTCAAAAACATTGATTCTTCTGTTGTCCAGCTTTCAGACAAATAGGAAGCAACAGAAAAAATTATGAATCAGGAACATGCTGGTCCTTAAACCCACATCCTTGCTCTTTAGCACTTTGATGATGAAGTCAGAGTTCCAGATAATATAGTCCCATACTGCAGCCTAGTGTGGTCTCAGTTTAGCTCACCACACCCAGATTTGAGTATCTCTAAGCTTTTCTTCTACCTTTGAGCCTCTGCTGCTAACAACAATAGCAAAAAACGAAGCAGCCACATTAAAACACAAATAACTTAATTGCAGGTCCACTGGAACATTGTCTGAAGCCTACCTTGCTAAGGCCTCATCAATCTAATAATAAATACTATTTGTACTTGTGTCTGATAAGCCATGCCCCACATCCAAACAGGTGCCTGTGCCAGGGCCGGACTGGCAGAGGAGCCAGAGGCACAGCTGTATACCTGGGCACTAACATTCCATGTGAGCCTCCCTCCCAGAGCTTTAATCAAGGGGAAGAAATGAACCCCAGTGAGTGGCTCAGGGCCCTGTGGATATTAGAGACTCTGTGGCACCGTCAATACTCCCTGGAGTCAAACTGACTACTCTAGTAAGAAGCCAAATAAAAGTCACCTGGAGTTACAAGGAATGTATTCAGGGAACTTCATCTGAATTGCTGTCTGTGTTAGTCATCAGGGCTAGTCACAGACACTCCATTTCTCCTCCTCCCAACTGCACCCTGAGTTGGCACCTCTCTGCTCCTGCTAAAACACAGTGTGACACATCACTTGCTTTCACCAAGGAGATGTGAACAGGAATCAAGGGCGGGGGGTCAGAGTAGGGCGGTCATTTTCAGCAGAAACTAGAAGCATGGCAGTATGATCTGCTCATTCACATTCACTGCTTCAGCAGATATGGAGACAGAGCTTCTATCAGTCTGAGCCTCTGACGGAGAATACAGACTGCACAAGAGATAAACTTGTGAGGTATTCAGACACCAACACTGGAAGTTACCTGTTACTGCAGCATAAGCCAGTTGTTCCTGATAATACCATGGCTCTGTTCCCATCACTAGCCACCAACATCCAACTTCTGACTCAATTTATGATTCTGAGATTTTTAGACCATCTCAGGGTCACATGGTACACTTAAGTCACCCAAACACAAAGTTGTCCCTGGTTTATGGATTAAGATTGCTACTTGCAGGATAACCTACAACCAGGAGAAGATAACATAGATGAATGGGATCTTCTAAGACTCAAATCCCTATGCACATCCAAAAACGTTTCCAGTAGGGTAAAAAGGGAAGCCACTGACTGGGAAAAAGTATTCTGTAATATCATATCAGATAAGGGACTTATATCCAGAATTTATGAAATACTTGAGC
>NW_006399816.1:11255321-11299014 GCF_000299155.1 Elephantulus edwardii
GCAGCAATGAATGAATGGAAATTCAAAACCTCTGTAAATGCTCATTAAAATTATTTAAAAAAGAAATATAATTACATGAAATAATAAATAATTACACTGACATAGTATTTTAGATGTAAAAAAAAACCTATAAATATTGTACTTAAAAAAAGAAACAACAAAAGAAGTGGAAACCAAGAAATAGAGACAGGCAGGGCTCTCATGCCTTTCTTAGACTTCCCATGATACGACCAACAAATTGTTGTTCTTGTTATGTGTCATCAACTCTGACTTAACAGCACTGTGTACAACAGAATGAAATACCATTTGGTCCAGCATATTCTCATAATCTCTGCGGTGCCACTGTTGTGTCCACTGTTGACGCCACTGTATCAATATGTCCCACTGAGTTCTTTCTAGTGGTAACAAGCTGTGCTGCAATGTCAAAGGCACATGATTTGAATCCACCAGATGTTTAATAGGAGAAGGATGGACAATCTCCTCTTGTGCCATTTACTGCCTCTGAAAAAGGGGTTCCAATTCAAGGAAGACAATGATTCCTTTACCTAGCATGTTATCTTTCTCCAAGGACAACTCCTGATAACATACCCAAAGCATGTGGAGATGAAATCTCACCACCCTCCCAGCTGTACTTCCTCCATGACAGATTTGTTTGTGTGTTTTGGCGGTTCATGGTAGAGTCAATACTCTTTGCCAAGACTACAATTAAAAGGCATTGATTCTTCTTCAGCTTTCTTTATTCAATGTTTAACTTTCACATGCATATGCTGTCGTTGCTGTATCTGCTGTGGACTGTATGCTGTCAGAACTGACCCATAGCTGAACCCCCAGCAAATTTTCAGAGGCAGTAAATCACACAGGAGGAGGTTTCTCATCTTTCTCCTGAGGAGTAGCTCGTGGATTTGAACCTACATGCCTTTAGATAGGCAGTGAAACTCCTTACCACTAAACTATAAGAGCTCCCAACATGTATGCCTAAGATGTGTTGTTGTTGTTGTGTACCATACAGTCAGAACTAACCCATAGCTGACCCTCTGGTAGGTTTTCAGAGGCACTTAATCACATAGGAGGAGACGGTCCATATTTCTCCTGTGGAGCAGCTGGTAGATTCGAACCATGTGCCTTCTGAATTGCAGCTCTGCTTCTTACCACTTAGGCCACAAGAGCTAAACATATCATGGCTTGGGTCGGGTTTACCTAGTCCTTCAAAGAGACATGTTTGCTCTTTAGTACCTTAAAGAGGTTGTTTGCAGCAGACCTGACCAGTGCAACATCTTATTTGATTTATTGGTTGATGATTCCACAGGCATTACATATTTATCCAAGTGAAAGGAAACTTTTGACAACGTTAATTTTTTGTCCATTTAGCATGATGTTACTTATTGGTCCAGTTACAAGGATCTTATTTTCGTTATATTAAGATATAATCCACACTGAAGGCTTTTATCCTCATCAAACATAGTGACCAAATATATCTTGTTAAATGTATGAATTTGGGTTTCTGTCACTTACAATCAGTGGTCCAAACAATTACATCCACCAAGTATTGAAGCGACGTGTCACTCGGTGGCTCTTTCTCATGTTGCTGTTGTTAAGTGCCATAGAGTCACAGGCAACTCATAGTGACCCTATGAATGAAAGTCCTGGACACCTCCTGTATAACTTTCATCCTTTCTCCAGGTTCATAAGGTTTCCAGAGGCAAGCTATTGTGGAAGTGAATGCCACTCCTGCTTCCAAGCTTGTTTTAATCGGGGAGCTTCAGCAAACACTGTCCACCATGGGTAACCATTCTCGCATTTGACTCATCAGTGTCACAGTGTTCGGCTTCACAGCAACCACGAGTTACCTCTGTACAGCAAGTGGACATACCAGGGTTACACAACCTAGAAGAATGTTTCACCAATCTCTGTCTCTTTGTTGTTGTTGTTGTTATGTGACATCCTCAAATTCCACAGGAGGAAACAGAGCCCAGTCCTGAGCCATCCTCACAATGCCCACTGCATTGAAGTTCATGACTGCAGCCTCTGGGCCTGTCCAGCTTGTTGGGGGTCTTCATCTTTTTCTTAGACCCTCTACTTTTCCAATCAGGATGTCCTTCCCCAGGGCTGGCCCTTCCTACTAACAAGCCCAGAGCATCATTAGTCTCGCTTCTAAAGATCACTCTCCCATGACCAGGGGACATGGAAAATGGGTGGGGTACATATGAAGAAGATTAGCTCTGAAGTGTTAACTATTGCAATTGGGTGATGGGTATATGAGAGCTTATTATACTATTATCTTTATCTTCACATATGTTTGACATTTTCTAAAATAAAATGTAGGGAAAATAGTCTCCCCTCCCCCCCAGCTTCACACTTAAAAGTCTGGCACAAATCATGGCCAACAAAACAAGAGCAAAGGTAGGATCATACATAAATCAGACAATAGCAGGCGTCCACAGGGAGTATCCGTAATACGCCAACGCAGTAACTCAAGCATTCTTCACAGCTGCAAAGCGTTTTCGACACTAGACTTGAGTCTACCAGGGCTCTGCAGGATCTGGAGGTCTTAGACGACCACCCTCAACTCCACTCAGAAGGTTCTGTCATGCAGCTTCAGTTCCAGGGGGAATAAAGCATGTGTGTAGCAAACTGAACAACATGTAGTACTGGGGGCTTCCTCCTTCCTCCTAGAGAAGCACCACAAAGCAGTTATTGTCCACAGCTACCCATTACTGCATGGGTGCGCCTCTGGCACCCTGCTCAAGATGACCTCTCCTCCAAACACTCGCTGAGAAGAACGGTTGCTCTAACTCAGGCATGTATTTCTGCTAACCCACTTATGAGACGCCCATGATTCTGTCTCTCCATTAAGGTTACTGTTCACTTTTCCTCTTGGATTAAAGATTCTCTACCCCAGCTGCCCAGTAGAATCATCCATCATCTCTGAAAAAGTCTGATTCCCAGACTCTATTTCAGGCCAATTAAATCCCAATTTCTAAGTGTGGGGCTCAGCCATCTGCATTTTTAGAAACCTCTCAGTGATTCTCATGAGCAGCCAGGGGCTGAGAACCATTGCCTGGGATAGTCCTAGCTCTGTGAGCTGTCACGCCCCTTGGCTGCAGGCCTTACCCCTCCAGACAAGCTGTTAATGGTCAGAACCACTCCACTTCCAGGAATACCCAAATGGGTAGATCCCATTCAGTCCAGAACCAATGTCCTGCCTCTTCTTTATTCACATTAAGTGAGCCTTGGAATAGTTTTATCTGCCTGAGAATGCATGCGAGACCTAGTTAATTGAGAGCAAATGCTTTTTTACTTTTAATTTGGGAATCATTTTCGTTTTATAGAAGAGCTGCAAAAACAGTACAGAGAGTTCCCATATACACCCTTCACTCAGATTCCCCTACAGTTAACATCTTACGTACTGACTAGGGCACACTTACAAAAATTAAGAAAATGACATGTTTTATGAAGAATCCATCAGGTTTTCCACTAATATCCTTTTTCTGTTCAAGGTACTAGCTCAGGATACCACCTTGCGTTTAGCATAATGGATGAAAAATGTCCGAGTCAGTCTCTGACTCAGAGAATCAAAACGTTACCTCTGGCTTCATGCCCTTGTTCACTCTCTGCTTCTTACCTACTTTCACATTTGCATTTTAATCTCTCCCTAGGTCATCTTTGGTTTTGACCTGGCAGTCCTATTATTCTGAGTGAAAGCTACTTATCAACTGTGGGAATATGGAATTCTTCTGACAATCTAAATAAAGCTATAGACTATGCACTAAGAAAAACACATGGACAAAAATTCCAATTTCTGAACAATCAGACAGTACCTTCCTACCAACCTTCCACAGCGTGGCTTCCCCTGATACTGGTTCTGGAATGGAATCAGCACCTGCCCTCTCCCAAGACAATGTGTCCAGGTCCTCAGCACAGCGGCTGCCAGCTCCACTCTGGGTTGAAGCCAGCACCAGCTGCCCCAAGCACTGCTCTGCTTTGAGAAAACTCGCTCCAGCTGGCCGGGCAGAGCTGTTCAGTTGGGCATTGAAGACAGCTGGACTCTCCCCATCCTGCCAACTTGGCTGCCAGTAGAGAACCCCCACATGTTCGGCTTGCCCCATCAACACTTCAGAGCCTACTCCTCTCTAATGAAAAGAGACATCTAAGACTGTAACACGTCTTAATCCAGAAGCCATGTACACTTCAACAACGGAAGTGACTCCAGCACCCAGAGTGCTAACGGCAATCTTGACCAACATGAGATCTTCTAGATTTTAAAATGGCAGAAACCAAGATTGTCTCCTTCCAGGACAAAATGTGGATAGAACAATGTCTGCTTATTATTCTTCATCCTTGGAAACAGCAGGTGAGGCCTCCAATACCTCAAACCCATACACGTTTCAAATTCACACTGTCTCTTTTTTATTATTATTATTGTTAATTTTAATGAAAATTTACAGACTTTAGATTTCATTCATTCATTGTTGGACTTTTCTCCCTGCCCACCCCTCCCCTCCAGTTCATTCTTCTCTTTGAAAAGTAAAAGAAAAATTCTTTCATTGATATACAATCCCTCGCCCCAAGTCCATTCCACTATGTAGCCTTCATTCTAGACTCCTATCATGACAATAATACCTAATCATATATCCCTTTTAAACAGTTCTCTCTCGCATCTGTTTCAATGCAGTACACATAATCTATCCCATGTTTCTCAGTCTCCTCCCAACCCCGATGTCAGTCCTGTTTACAACAGTGGCACTATGCAGTCAGTATTTGTCCTTTTGTGACTGAAATATTTCACTCAGCATAATGTCCTCCAGGGTCACCCATTTTAAATATTTCATGAGTGCCTTGTTTTTCAATGCAGCATTGTATTCCATTGTGTGAATATACCACAGCTTCTCTATCCATTCATTTGTTGAAGGGCACTTAGGTTGTTTCCAACTCCTTGCTATTGTGAACAAAGCCACGATAAAACATGGGTGTACATAATATCTGCTTGGGTGGCAGTTATGGTCTCTTTGGGGTAGTGGAATTGCTGGGTCATATAATATCTTTATTTGCAACTTTTTGAGAAAGCGCCATACTGCCTTCTATCACACCGTCTCTTAAGGTAACATCAGCCTTTGCCTCTCACTTACTGTTCCTGACCTGACTTACACATCTCTTGCTCCAACCAGTTCCTCAGACCCTGTTCCATCCCATTCAACCAGGCCAGGTCAGATGTTGCTCATTCTTATCAATGCAAATTCATGCTAGACAGAGTCTAGCTGTCACCTAAGCTGTGTTACTCTGATACAGCCCTGGCAGAACCCCCTCTGCCCCAGGATCATATTGACTTCCTTTCTGACACCAGAGGCAGGATCACACCGATCCCTCCAACATCAACCCAGGGGGAACAGAGTTAGAGCATAGACCAATCATCCCTGCGGACAGAGCTCAATCTGGTCTTACCTTCTGCGAACGGTTCCCATTCATAAAAGCGACCCATGAAAGGCTTGTTGTTGTAAGATGCACACTGCACCTCTCGGATACTTCTACTACTTTCGGGACATACCTAGGAAAACAAAGATTGCATATCCAATCAGTGACTATGGCTTTTTTTGTGACCCCAGTCAAATAGTAGAATACCTCTAAAATTTAATAAAGTGCCACTCTCATAGTGCAAATGGTTACTGCATTTGGCTGCTAGGCCAAAAAATATTTCCAGTCAAGTCTACCCAGAGGCATCTCGAGGAAAGGTCTGGAGATTTCCTTCTGAAAAATCAACCACTGAAAACCCTGTAGGATGCAATTTTATGCTGATGCAGAAGAGTCACAAGAAGTCAGAATTCATCAGACAACAAATAGTTTAGGGTTTTGTTTTTGAGGGTTTTTTTGCTCTACCTAAATAAGTATTTCTGAAAGTTTTAAATATTAAATTCACCAAAAATTTCAAAGCACATTGCCAGGCTTCTGCTCATTTACTAACTCAGGATCTTCAGAGGGAAACTGACTTTTTAAGCAGCACTCCAGGGTTCTTCTTTGTATTGTATAATTTGAAAACCACTGCCTTGAACACTGTGTTCCTCACAGAGCAGTCTGCTTGCTTTTCCTCAATGAGGCCATCTATTTCTGTCTGTTTGGCTTTGTTCTTATCATTCCCCTTGTATGGAATAACAGTCACAGCAAACACACACAGTTCTTACAAGCTGCCAGGCACTATGTTCAACATATGCATTTATTTAATTCTCACTACAACTAAGGAGATAAATATAGCCTTGTCAATTTTTCACAGATAAAGAAATTAAGGCATGGAGGAGTCACAGAAACAATACACACCAGCCAGATCATGGTATGTGAGGATCCTAAAAAAAAACCAAAAAAAAAAACCAAAAAAAAAAACCCAACAAAAAACCAAACAAACAAAAAACAAGAAATCCTCAAGCTCAGTGCTATTGCATAGGAACTGGCTCATCGCTGACCCTCCAGTGGATTTACAGAGGCTAAGATCACACAAGAGATGGCTCACCTTACTCTTACTCTCATGGGGCAGCTGGTGGATACAAACCGCCTTGCTTTTGGTTGGCAGTACAATTCCTTATCCGCTAGGCCACCAGAGCTCCTGACCACTGATAATCTGTAGTGCCCTCTCTTCTGCTTACTTTTACATTTGAATGGGATATGTGAATTTGCGTGTGTGTGTGTGTGTGTGTGTGTGTGTGTGTGTGTGTGTGTGTGTGTTGCTTACCTAAAATGGAACTTCTCTTTAAATGCAACTATACTAGCAACTGAATGTAAATGCGGTGGAATGAGATGAACTATGAACTGGATTTTTTTTTAAAGTAGATGCTGGGTACTAAAATTTTTGTTATATGCACATCTTCAACACAAAATAATATTCAACATATTCAATAACAAAGAAAACAAGTTGGTCAATCTAGTACTTTACAATAATGTAAATGTCTGCGGCTATCCCACAATTAATAATTAACTTTAATAGGTTTTGCTTTTCAACAGTTCATACTTCAATTTGGATATTTGGTTTGCAGCAAATATTACAATTATAATGAACCAAAAGCATAACATCAAGCACTGTGTCTGGAGCAACAAGCAATGAAAAGTGAAATTTAATTGATACATAAAATTCTTCCTGTTACTGGTAGAACTCCAGTGAGGATGGCCCTTAGCAACCCTTTGAGCCTAAAGTGAGCTTGCTCCTTTGGTACAACTTCCAGACAAACATCAGACAGCCCTAAAAGCTGAACACAAACACCAGAGGGCTACTTGGTTCTTGGAGCCATCAACCATAGCAGGTCACAAGGGTAGCATTTGCCCAGGGAGAATGCTCAGAAGACAGGAAGGGAGAAAATAGAAGGTTGAAGGAAAAATAAGAGCCACAGGGAAAAATGTGAGAAGTCTACTCTTGGAATGCAAGAATTATAATCAATGTCATAAAACATCATGTCTACAAACAATAATAGACTCTGTAAACTATCACTCAAATGACAATAAAAAGTAAAAATGTGTCCGATAAATATAAGTCATTCAAATTCATTGTTAGGATGCAGTTAATTCTGACTCAGAGACCCTCCATCTGAAAGTCAATGGCTGTAAATCTAATGGGAGACTGCCCCTTTTTCTCCCCTGAGAATTGCAGTAGACACTATGTTAGTGTTAAATGAATTATTGTTGATATTCATATTTGCGTAAATGTAAACTAGTTTGCACTGATGAGTATACCAAATATATTTTGAAGTTAAAGTTACAAATAGTCTTTACAAAACTTGGAGAAGAACTCTGTACATAAATGTTGCGCAGTGTAGTTTCAAAGTGATTTGATAGAATTTATTGTATTTTGAAGTTAAAGTTATAAATATTCTTTGCAAAACTTAGAAAAGAACTCTGTACATAAATGTTGTGTTGTGTAGTTTAAAAGTGATTTGATTGAATTAATTGTATTTTGAGGTTAAAGTTATATTCTTTACAAAACTTGGAGAAGAACTCTGTACATATGTTGCGCTATATAGTTTTAAAGTGACTTGACTGAATTCGTAGTATTGGCTGACTTACTTCCTTAGTTTTTGCAGGTCGTCTGGGACTGGAGTTCCTATTAGTTGTTTACCAGGTTGTGCACAAGAGCACACCTTTGTGTCTGCATCATGGCAAATAGTATTGCTGTCACTCCTGGCTAGAGCTGTCAGATTAACAAATGTGTATGTATAAGACAGTTCTCTCAAAATGTAATGAAGTCTTGCTATTTATTAATAAAATTCATCCCTGTCTAGCAACCCCTCATGCTGAATCCAACCGCATATTGAATAAAGGTAACAAGACTTAAATTCCATGTCCGACCCCCACCGCTTGTTTATTAGAAAGAAATAGTATCCTCCTAAGAGACCTGCTAAGATAAGGAGTTTCAATTACAGGGAAGAGAGATAGGAGCAGATGTCAGTACAGGTGATGAAATGATGGGGAAATTACAGATTAAACAGCCTTGTGTGTGAGGGTACCCTCATGACCGTGTGTGAACTTTATTTCCTGCCAGCACGTTTCCACGCACTGGGTCTGGTTACAGTGTCATTTAGGGCCCTAGCAGAGTTTTTCCTTTGAGATGCTCCCTGAATAAGTAACACAGCCTAGATTTAAACTTAAGCAATCTGGTGCCATCAGCCTTTTAGAAACTAACCCAAGCATTCAAAGTAGAAGGAATTCCCAATAATCAGTGTGCAAAAGAATCACCCAGAGATCGGAGTGGAAATGTAGACTCCTGGGTCCCACCTCTAACGCTAAGTATTCAGCAGGTCTGGGATGAGTTTTACAAAGCAGCATTTTATCAGACAGTCTAGATCATTCCAATCCGTTATGCTACTCAACAAAAAGGTCTGACTCCTTTGGGCTCATTTGTCTCTTGTTTATGAAACAGTAAATGTGAGCAAAGCATGAAATAAAATAGTCAGGTCAGGATCTCTAGCTCAGATCGTGGGTAAAGCACAATCTAACTTTTTCAAATTGAGCTACAGTACATTTAAGGGGTGTGTGAGTGTGTGTGTGTGTGTGTGTGTGTGCGCTTGTTTGTGTACTTTAATAAGCAGAAGGAAAGGAGAACTGGCTTCTTAAATATTAAAACTCTGTGTATAAGACTGTAACAAAACAGTCTAAGATCCTCAAGGATTTATAAGGCAATTGGCTGTATGTGTCAGGAACACCAGGGCTCCCGGAAGATAAAGAAACAGGGGAAGGAACGAAACCAGGTGGAAAGGGAAAACAACTTCTGATGGGTAAAGGGGGAAGCTGCTGGGCCAAACACACAGGGTGGCCAAAACCCTGCCCCCCTCGAGCCAAACCATATGGAGCAAGAAGGCACTTGAAGCAGAACGTGATGCAAACTGGTGGGAGAAAACGGCTAAGGAAGAGACAGGGTGGGCTGAGCTCTGAGGAGCTGACAGGCCCGGAAGGCCGCCTGGAGGACTCTGCAAGCAAAGCTGCTGGCGGCCCTAAGCCGGAACAGGGGAGGCGTCCAGAAACACCAGCTGACTCCTTGAAGGCGCGCAGGACAAAGTGCTTTTTTACAGCCCCCTTGGCTACCAGGAAGGATCCATTTGACGGTCATGGGCTCGGTGTTCTAGCTAGAACCAAAGTTTGACCTAGACATGGCCAGTCAAGTGCTGTGGGAGAAGGCTCTACCCTTGAAGTAGTTTCCCAAGCCTGTGGAAGAACCAGCAGCTGGGCTTGCTGGAAAAAAAGGCAGATTCTCAGGCTTTGCCCCCATGGGAGGGTGGAGATAAGTGCTCAAGGTCCTCCATGGGGAGACTGGTACCACCAGCCTGGACAGCAACAACAGAGCCACACCAGAGCACCTATCTCACTCCATGTCCTTTTAGCAGGATTCCTAGACTAATAAAGAAGAGAATGAAATTCAAGTCCTTCAATTTACATATAAGAAAACTGAAGCCCAAAGAAAGTGCATACATTGTCAAATTCAACTTAGCAACACTGCCTGTGAGTCATTTCCAACCCACAGCAGTTTCCCAGTCAAGTTTCAGTCAAGTTTCCCAGTCTGCTAATCACAACAGGAGGAGACTGTCTCTCTCCCTCGGGCCTAGTGAATTCGAACCAGCAGAGGCCTCTGGATTAAAGGGCCAACTTGGTGAGACTATGCCTCCACAGCTCCCCCCATTGTCAAGAGTCCCAGGATAATGTAGAGCCAGAAGTAGGGCCCCTGAATAACCAGATCCCTTCCATCATATCACTCCATCCATTACTAGAAACTAGATATCCCTGCTGGGTTTCACGTTTCCATATTCAAAACAGATGAAAACAGCTGGGTTTAATGTCCAGCTTTCCCAATAATGACACCTACATAGAGCCAGTGAGAAGCAGGGGTGGGTTTGTAATATATTCTCGCCTTGCAGGTGGAAACTTGGGTTCAATTCTCAGCCAACGCACCTCTCACATCACCATTACCAATCCGTTATGATTGGCTTGTGTGTTACTAGGATGCTGAACAAGTCGCTGTGGAGCTTCCAACTTAGAAAGATTTGGAAGAAAGGCCTGGATCCATTCAGGAAAATCAGTCCAAGAAAGCCCTGAAGCTCAATTCCCAACTCGCCGTGGAGCCTGGCAAAGGCCCGGCTGCTGTTTGGTTTGGCTGTGCAGGGGGTGAGCATAGGCTTAGGGCATGTCTTCTTGTTGTTCTGTTTGTTTTAATACTGTGTTTTGTGTGGGGATTTACACAATAGTTTCTATTCCTATTCAACAAGTTCTACACAGTGTGCAGTAACACTGGCTGCAAGCTTCACAATGCACGAGCAGTCTCATTAGTCCTGTGCTGTGGTTCCAGTTCCATAAAGCATAGATCCTCTGCTTCTTTACAGTTTCAGCTTTGTTTCTAAGCAACTCCTGACCATTTGGTTTCATGAAGATGATTTTTTGAAAGGAGCACAAATGGTAGTCTTTGTTTGATGAGTCAATCTGTTACTTAGCTACAAGGTGACCTCAGGGCCTGGTTTAAGTTCAAGGTTTAAAAAACACCTCAACAATCAACAGCAATGGTCTCAAGGTATCCTCCAGTTTCACCTCATGAAGAAGTCTGTGTACTAATTGAATTTTAAGAAGCTGAGGTTCTGCTCCATGTTTTCTCCCCTTCTGATCAGATCCATCGACTGTGGCTCCGATGTGAATGATCAGCAGTGGTCGTCAGAGACTACCTAATTCTGGTCTCAAGTTAGGGCATGTTTTGCTACTTCAGAAACACCAAGCACTCTTTCTTATGTGTCTGCCAATCCAACCAGTCACTGTGGTGGGTCAGTTCAGGATATTCTGTCTTCTGGTCATCAACAAGGTCTTTAGACATGACCAAGCCCATTTCTCTCCTATTGCAGGAAGACTTAGGTGGCATCTGACACGAGTCTGATACTGAGAATGCAAATCTACAAAATTTCCAGGAGACATCGAGTGCAGAAGGTGGACTGTTGTGCATGCAGTAACAGCAGAAGTAACGAGGTCCCCCAGCAGGTCGCCATGGCCCACTTCATGATGCCAAGTGGGGACTCTCATACTGCCAAGCAGGCTGACAGTTGGAGGCAGGGGTACTACCTCATGTAAAGGAGAAGGACCCCATCAGAGAAAGGGCAGGCTCTCTCGTCCAAGATGTGGAAGTAGGTTATTGAGATGCAGTTACAGTACAAGCCAGGCAGACACAGGCCTATGGTTTTGATAATGATGATTAATGTTAAGAATAAAACTCAGTTCACTATCATCAAGTCCATGTTAACTCAGAGCAACCGTCCACCAGCTTTCTGAGGTTATAAATCACAACTTTCTCCTCAGGAGAAACACTCAGGAAACCTTCTCTTATCTTTTCCCCTGAGGAGACACTGGTGGATTCGAACCACTGGAGATGTACAACCTTTGGGCTAGCAGCACAACACCCTATGGACTATGTCACCAAGAGTTCCTAATGTTAAGAAGGTTGTTGCTGTGACTGTGTGCTGTCAATTCAGAACCAATTTACAGCTGACCCTCCAGGGGGTTTTCAGAGACAGAAAACTGCCTCCCACAGAGCAGCTGGTGGATCTGAACTGTGTGCCTTTGGGTTACCGCTAGGTCCCTAGGGCTCCCCAACATTAAGAAGACTCAACTTTCATTAAGCAGTTAATTAAATGTGAGCAATCCATTATATGATTAAGGTATATTAGCTCATTTAATCCTTATGATAAACCAAAAGGTGGCTGCTGTTGTTGTGTACCATCAAGTCAGAACTGACCCATAGTTGACCCCCCAAGCAGGTTTTCAGAGGCCGTTAAACTCAGGGTAGGAGATTATCCATCTTGCTCCCATGGAGTGGCAGGAGGATTCAAGCCATGTGCCTTCAGGATTGCAGTGCAGCTTCTTGCCACCTGGCTGCCTTTGCTCAAAAAGGTAGGTAATACTACACCCATTTAATAGATGGAGAAACAAAGGCAAAGAAAAGCCAAATGACTTAACCACAGTCATGGAGCTGGTAAGTTATAAGGTCAGGATTTGAACCCAGACACTCTAAGTCTAACACTCACACCATTAACCACCATGCTATGGCACCCCATATGGTTATATGGCCAGTAAGGTTAATCTGCCGTGGATACTTAGGAGAGAGAGTTCTCAGTCTTTCTTGTCTAATGACTGGAGAGGTCCTCAAGGTCGAATTCAGGTTAAACCTCTGGAGTTAGTTAAAGGGCCCCAATTGTAAGAAGCAGGAAGCTGTGACATGAAGCTGAAAACCAAGCGAGGCTGAGGAAACCACTTCATGTCTCTTGTGTAGATTATATCTATGTGTACTTGTCATACTTTTATCAGTATGTGATCACCTCTCATTTTAACAGACTCTATGAAGTTAAAATTTCAAGTTACAGATGATTTTACATTAGTTGTATTTTAAATTGGTTCTTTCCTGATTCTGCAGATAGAGTCAATCTTTACCTTATCTGTAACAGTCTCCCTACTATACACTGGGTTGGCTGGAGCTAGGTTTCTGGCCGAGAATTAATCCTTTCTGTGGACACAAATTCTTGGCATCTTCAGCCTCGAGAAATAATACATGGTGAAAAGTCATCAGATAGAGATTGTAGTCAGTCAGAATGAGCCCAGCATAGCACAACTCTGCAGCCAAGGAATGCCCCGGGGAGGAAAAAAATTCCCCGAAATTACTCCCTTCCACCCAAAAGAGGGGTTTCCACTGGGCTCTTTATGTGAAGAGGAATAAAGATGTACTCGAATACGATGAGTTGAATCTTTATAAAGCAATACAGCCCATATCCAAAATTCTATTGCGACAACTGCTTGGAGTGCCTGCGAATTACAAAGAATATTCTGGAAATGGGCTATGTTTCCAGTGACCCTGGTTAATCTGAGATGACAACTGTCTGTACCTAAAGCCAGTGCTCAAGGGGCCACAGGCAGTGAGCACAGACTTACATTTTGGTGATTACATTCAGATGAAAGTATGACGATGAAAAAGAACAGCAATCTCAACGAAGGCTGTGTCAAAGAACGGACCTTAGATTCTGCAGGGGTCACGTGTGCATTTTTATACTTTGCATAGCTCTGGATTCAATCAAAAGGCTAACTACCAAAACAATGTACAATGTATTTAACATCATCACAATAAAGACATCTGAAAACTGTAATCTAGGAAAAGTCATCACGCTGCCATAAGAAAGTGGCTGTACATTTCTGGACAAGACACTCCACTTCAATTCTGACATCATGACAATGCCTACTCCATCCTGGAGACTTTTATGAGGGATAAATTAGTAATACATAAAGGTTTCTAGCTCATAGTAATGTTCAATCAATGGTCACTGAATTGGAATTAAAACGACAATAAAGACACCAGAAGTTGCAGAAGCTATGTTGTTGTTATGTGCCATCAAGTTGTTTGTGATTCATAGCGATCCTCTGTACAACAGCTCTGACCCCTGTTCTATCCTGTGTTAACTTTATTGTCTCTGACACACCTTCCTTCTTTATCCGAGTCATTGAAACAATCCATCTCATTGAAGGTCTTCCTCTCTTGTGTTGTCCCTCCACCCTCCCAAGCATGACATCCCTCTTCAAGGACTGATCCCTCCTCCCAACATGTCCAAAGTATGTCAGACAGAGCTTCAGAATCCTTGCCTCCAAAGACATCAATTCTCCTTCTATCATCCCTAATCATTGTCCAGCTTTCTGATGTATAGCAAGTAATTGCAAAGACCATGGCCCGGATCAAGAACACTTTAGTCTCCAGATTGACATCGTTG
Source organism: Elephantulus edwardii (assembly GCF_000299155.1). Taxonomy (NCBI): domain Eukaryota; kingdom Metazoa; phylum Chordata; class Mammalia; order Macroscelidea; family Macroscelididae; genus Elephantulus; species Elephantulus edwardii. The sequence continues at coordinate 11,269,568 of NW_006399816.1, forward strand.
CTTTTCAGAAATCTGAAGAAGTCTCTTAGAGCAGATTTTCCAGTGAAATTAGTCTTTTGATTTCTTGGCTGGTGGTACAAAGAGTGTTGACTGTGGAGCCAAGCTAGCTGAAGCTGTTAACAATCCCAATCTTTTGACCATTTATCATGATGCTGCCAATCAGCCCAGTGGTGAGAATCTTTGTCTTCTTGACGCTGAGCTTCAAACCATACTGAAAGCTGCAGTCCTTGACCTTTTGCAGCAAATGCTTTAGGCCCTAGAAGTGCCTTAAAGATAGGTGTTCCATGTAAATATCTTTTGTTCTCTTCCCATTCTCTTCTATGTGACTGACTTAGTTTTCTCATCATAGAGTAATTATGGAGCAAGTTTCCTACTTGCTTTTTGTAAACACTTAATCATATACATAATGTTAACTAACCCTGGAACTCATTGGCCATTTTTTGGTGTGTCCCATGTCTCACGCTAACGTATGGCTGGAAGGCTGGAAGGCTGGAAGCTCTACCATAAGTACTTCATATACCAGCAAGTTTGCCCACTGTGGACAGATTTCAGTGGAGCTTCCAGAACAAGGCACATAGGAAGAAACGCTTAGCAATCCACTTTTGAAAACTAGCCAATGAAAACCTAATAGACCACAACAGGCTGCTGTGTTATAAGACGGGCTTCCTACATTGGAAAGGTCATAATGATGTCCTAGAATCCAAAAGCATCTTATTCTGTTATATAAAAAGTCACTAACAACAGCAACAAGGTTGGAACAAACGCAACCATAAAGAAAAGTCTCCTATCACCTTCCAGTATTTCCCAGAGTCAGTGAATGGGTATGTCCAAAAGGATTACATTCAAATTTGTAGTTTTTAAAATTATGTTTTCTTATTCCTCTTAATGTTTTCCTAAGGAAAAGTATTCCCCTTCCATCCGCTAGAGTCCCAAATGACGCCCAACCACTTACTCAGGAAAAGCCTAATTTTTAAGTATTTTGAGCACCTGCCCCATGAATCTAGGCCTATCTCATTTCTTTCTCTCTTTTTGGATTATTTATGTATCTCTTTATTTGGAAAGTGAGGATGAGTGGCCAGCCTAGTGATAAGAAGTTTTGCTGACAACCCCATGGCATGTAGTTCAAATCTACCAGGGGAAAAAGATGGGCAATCTGCTCTCATGCACTTAATTGCCTCTGAAAACCCACTAGAGGGTTAGCTCTGACTCATTGTTATGTAACAACAATATATGGAAGGAAAGGAAAAGCCCTCAGGATGCTGGACTGCTAAGCAGTCAGCATTCAAACCAACCAACTGCTATGCAAGAGACCTGGTGATTTGATCTCTGCAAGGATGCACAACCTTGGAAGCCTTATAAGGCAGTTCTCTAACTGGGGAAAACTGATTGGGGCAAAACTTTCTGATCATGCAAAACTAAGATTAAACATATTCTAATGATAAGTGATAAAGACTTTCTAATACAGATAAATCAAGAAGAGAACAACTGTCAGTTATACAACGTAGAGATAAAATTGAAATATGAATGTCGTTGTTGTTGTTGTTGTTAAGCGCCATCGAGTCACAAGCAACTCATAGCCACCCTATGAAGGAGAGTCCTCAATGCTTGGGTGCCTTTCATCCTCTCTCCAGGTTCATAGGGTTTCCAGAGGCAAGCTATTATGGAAATGGATGCCACTCCTCCTTCCAAGCTAACAGAAATCTGAAAAGTAGGTGATGAGGGGGCTACATCTTTGGTTTTTTAGAGTGAGAAGTCAACAAAGAAAGTCTGAAATTCAGATTCCAAGAAGCCACAGGATTAACACATTATTATGTTGTAGATAGAATGGTGGGAAGAACTAAAAATGTAAAATGATTGACTGTCATTACATCTTGGGAGAAAGGGGCGGGGATCTGGTTTTCTCTACCTTTGTCATATTTCTTACTGTATGGGTTTATTACTTGTGTTGTTGTTATACACAGATGAATTGTAACCAATTCATAGCTGACTCTCCAGCAGGTTTTCATCAGCTATAAATCACACAGGAGACAGCCTGTCCTTCAACTAGAACAGTTGACAGATTTGAAACCCATCCCTTTGTGTTGGCAGCACAACTTACCACTAAGCCACCAGAGCTTCCTGCATTACTTTTAGTGATCATGAAAAGAGATAACTGTAAAAATTGTTTGTTTAAAGAAATGTAAAGCAATACATTTGAGGCATAAAAGGTTAAACTGGACTAAAGGTCAGAACATAAAGGAACCCTGGTAGCACAGTAAGCTAAGGTTTGGGATGCTGATCAAAAAAATCAGCAGTTTGAACTCACCAGATGCTTTTCAGGGGAACAATGAGGCCACCTGCTCCTGTAAAGATTTCTAGCCTCAAAAGCCTCAGGGGCAGTTCCAACTTGTCCTACAGGGACCTTAGAAATTGGAAATAACTGAACACTAGTGGGTCTGGTTTAGTTCTTCATCATTTATTAACTCAATGTTAATTGCTATTTTTAACACTGCTTTGCACTCAAGCAGAGTCCTGACTGGGCTCAATGTCTAAGAGGAAGTTAAGATGTCTTGGTATACCAGATTATGAGAAATTTGAAAAAAAGGGGTGGGGGGGCGGGGAGTGCTGCGAGATGCTGCGAGATGCTGGGGAGGATGAAAGGGCCTCTGGCCTGGACAGATCGCCTATGCTCCAGATAAGTGCAAGCATCCCAATGGCCTTTAATACGGGGGAGAGAAAGCTCCCCTGTGTTTGGATGTACTGGCTTGAGAGAGCGCGCCAAACTGGAAGACAGCTGCCATGTCTGTTGAGTTGGGAGTGGTCTGCGCGAGGCTGAGGTTCTCCTAACCAATCAGCATGTCCCACGTCTGTAAGCCCACCCTATCTTGTCTTCCTATTTACATGTTCATACATAAGTGCACTGAAGATCCTAATAAAATTGAGCTGGATTGATTCCCTCTCCCAGAGTGGTGTATCTCCGTCAGGCTTACCCCCATCAGGGTGTTGCTGTTAAGTTGCTGGCAAACTGACAGCAACAGGGAAGGATTCTTTTATTTTCCACAAGAAACTATATCTGGTTTGTATCCACTTATTATAACAGAAATGAGTTTATAAAATTTGATCATATATTTCTGTATTTATGATTTGGCATATATGTGTGTACATGTGTATGTATATCCATGTATGTGTGTGTATGATGATGTGATGCACTACCCATACATTCTGACTTACAGTAGTAATCCGATAGGACAGCTCATGCCTTTGAGTTGTGGTGTTGGAAAAGAATCTTAACAAACCATGGATCAGTGAGAAAACAAATAGGTCTGGAGAGGGTGAAACCAAGTTTCTCCTTAGAGGTTAGGATTTTGAAGCTCCATCTCACATACTTTAGCCACGCAGCCAGGAGGGGCTGGTCCTTGGAGAAGGACATCATGCTTTGAAGAGTGGAGGCACAGTGCAAGACAGGAAGACCCTTGATGAGATGGATTGACACAGCAAATGGGGAGAAGGGGTTAGGTGTGTCTGAGTCAGTGAGACTGGCTCAGAAAAGGGCAGGCTTCAGAGCTGTTGTACAGAGAATAGCTATGAGTCACAGGCAACTCAATGGCACATAACAACAACAATGTTTATTACAGCAAATCATCTTTTCACCTCCTGTACATCTGCTGGGTGGATTCAAACTGTCAACTTTTCATTAGTAGTCAACTCCGAACCACTGCACCACCAAAGGTCCCTGGTTCCACATGAAAGCCAAAAGTTCACTGTTGTTGAGTCAATTCCAACTCATGGGGACCCTACAGGACAGAGATAGACTGCCTCATAGGACTTCCAAGTTTCTAAACCTTTACTGACTCTCGCATCCTTCCCCCACGGCAGTTAGTGGCAGTGGGTTCAAATCACCAACCTTTCAGAGAGCAGCTAAATTTAACCACTGCATGACCACATTTCTTTTGTGAGTCTAAGTATATATAACCACTGAGAGATAACAAACAGTTGCTAAGAGAACTTTCTATGAAATTTTCAAGTTTGGTCTGTGAAGACAGGAAGCAGTATGCAGCAAAAACTTATGGCTCCAAATATATACTTCTTCCCACATCAGGAGACTAGTAACTAAGTGATAAAATACACTTGGGGGCTCCTAGGTAAGATGTCCTGTCCATCTCACTGCTGGCAAACTGTACACATGACAAAATTTCACTGACTTCTTAGCTGGTCTGTTTGATGAACGTCTACATCAGGAAGTTTGTCTTGCACTCATTATGAGAGCAGACAGGAGGTCAAATTAGAACCTGGCTGCAGAGCGTATGCTTTTGTTACATTTGAGATTTGGTGGACATCACTCCTTTGTTTTTCACTTTTTTTGAGGCAGAAACAAATGCACTGCACATGGATAAACCTTTGTCAAAAGCCAGTTGTACCCTGAGGGAAATTTAATGTGAGTCACAGATACCAGAACTCATCACATTGGGGTGTGCTAAAGGCTGCTTTTCGCCCTCAGAGTTTTCCCCTCATAATGTTAAGTGCTCTCTGTCTAAACTCAATATCGCACCTCTTTTGGCAGCAAAGTGTTTCAAAAACTCATAACCTTGTCCCCACCTTGCACCTGGTCACGCGATACAGCTCTCTTTCTCCAGAATGGGACATAATTCAAGTCTCCTCTCCAGGGAGATGGAACTGAGTCACACAGTGCTTAAGACAAGGAAGGGGGTGGCGGCCCCCAAGACAAGGGCATCAGGTGTCTTGGTGGCTTCACATATTTACCAAGGAACAGAACAATTGATTTTCAGTGAGCCGTATCCCCTCAGGCACCAGGGAGAATGAGGAGTGGTTTCTTACAAACCTCTTTCACTTCTTTAAGAATTCTAACTCTTTTTGGTTCCAAGTCCTGGACAAACAAAAGCTCTGGTATTCAATAGATTTCCACAAAGAAGTTCAACTATGTGTTTGAGTCCTTAAGCACTTAGGATTTTCATCCATATATAAGAAAGTACAAATGAGCCATAGATATCTTCCATTGTTGCCCCATTCATTCTTAGCTGGCAAAGCCAGTAATGAATGACTTATTGAGAAAACATCTTATCCTTCTGGGAGGCCCATGAGTTCACTCCATCCTTTGTATTCCTCAGTTCACGAGGGAAAGCCATCCAGTAGGCTCCAAGCCATCTTAGGAGAGGGTATTAGATCTATTTCTACCACCCTTTGCACCAAGGAACTCTGGTGGTCTAGTGGGTAAGGAGTTGTACCTGCCAATCTAAAGGCATGAAGTTCAAATCCACTAGCTGCTCCTTGGGAGGAAGATTAGTAATCTCTTCCTGAGCAAATTATAGCCTCTAAAAACCCACTGGAGAGTCAGCTATGAGTCAGTTTTAACTTAAGGACACATAACAGCTACCTCTTTAAGTCACCACAAGCATATGTACAATCTTTTGAAATACTATCTTCCTGAAAGGCCTTCCCCACAATGGCTAAAGAGGCTTTTGATGACTCTACTGAAGTCACTGTTCAGGGATTTCCAAGTGCCTATTTAGAGTCCTAGGCAACACCCATTTTTTTGCATTACTACTACTTATTTCAGCCTGCTTGCTGAAACTGAAGAGGACCTGAAGCGCCTGCTGCAGAGTGTCAAGGACTGCAGCCTACAATATGGAGTGAGGCTCAATGTCAAGAAGACAAAGATTCTCACCACTGGACCAAATGGCAGCATCAGGATGGATGGTGAAGAGATTGAAATTGTACACAGCTTTAGTTTGCTTGGCTCCATAGTCAACAGTCTTGGCATCAGCAGCCAGGAAATTAAAAGGCATATTGCCATGGGAAAGTCTGCTGTTAGGGACCTCTCCAAAGTGCTGAAGAGCAATGATGTCTCTTTGGAGACTAAGGTGCATCTGATACAGGCCATGGTCTTCGCAATCACCTGTTATGCATCAGAGAGTTGGACAATGACCAAGGAGGACAGAAGGAGAATTGATGCCTTTGAGCTGTGGTGCTGGAGAAGAGTATTGAGAATACCATGGACTGCTAGGAAAACAAACAAATTTGTCCTGGAAAGGGTTAAACCGGGTGGCTCCTTGGAGGCAAGGATTCTGAGGCTCTGTCTAACATACTTTGGACATGTTGTGAGGAGAGACCGGTCCTTAGAGAGGGACATCATGCTTGGGAGGGTGGAGGGACAGCGCAGGAGAGGAAGGCCCTCTATGAGGTGGATTGATTCAGTGATTGGGATAATTGGGATGGGAGTGTCAGAGTGCGATTGGCACAGGACAGAGCGGAGTTTAGGGCTGTTGTACATAAGGTCGCTATGAGTTGCAGGCGACTCGACGGCACATAACAACAACAACTACTTATTTATGATGGTCTCTTTCTGACTGGACTTAACATCACTTTGGGCATGAGACTAATCTCAGTTCAGTGGTTCTCAATGCACAAACTAATATCCGGATATACTTGGTCAACATCTATGCTAGATTAGGGACTACAGACAAGGACTCACAGTAATGAATGTTTAAGAGACTTAGAGCCAGAGCTTTTAGATTAAGTTGTCCTGATAACCTACTAAGTCAACTGATTTTGTTCGAGACATCCTTTCTCTGGGCACTGCACTAAAACATGCAGAAGTTTATGCTAGGTCTAAAAGACCACTGATTCTCTATCTGTGCTAGGGAGCTCTGGTGTTTTAGTAGTAAGGAGTTGTGCTGCCAACTGAAAGGTACCAGGTTCAAATCCACCAGCCCCTGTGTGGAACAAAGATGGGCAATCTCCTCCCATGTGATTTCCTACTTCTGAAAACCCACTAGGGCATCACCTGTGAGACCATCAGAGCTCCCTAAACTTTCACTTACCTGGGTTCAAATACTTTTACTATTTTAAAGCAAACATTATTAAGCTTCTGCTGCTGTGTACCTCCATGCCCGCAACAGGAATCAACCCATCGAGCCCTCCAGCTTGTCACTGTTGTGTGCCATCGAGTCAGAACTGACACATAGCAGTTTCAGAAGCACTTAATCAAACTGAAGGAGACCACACATCCTTCTCCACGGAGCAGCTGGTGGGTCCAAATCGCTCGCCTTTAGGTTTCCCGTGGAGTTTCTTTCCTCTAGACCAGCACAGCAGTCCTTAATACTGTGTTAATACTTTGCCAATCTTCTTGCACATGTAATCTTAGTCAAATTTGTTGTTATTGCTGTTATATGCCATGACATCAGAACCATTTCATAACCTCCCACCCAGCGGGTTTTCAGATACTGTAAATCGCATGGGAGGAGTTGCCCATCTTTCTCCTGAGGAGCATCTGGTGGGGTGCGGGGGGATTGTGTACTATTTATTTTTTCTTCTTTTTTTTTTAAAAATAATTTAAATGAACATTTACAGAGAATTTGGATTTCCATTCATTCATTGCTGCACTTCTCTACCCGCCCAGCCCTCTCCCCCTGCCCCCCCCCCCAGTTCGCTCCTCTCTTTCAAAAGTAAAAGAAAGACTCCCTCCCTGGTACACAATCCCCCCACCCCTCCCACCGCCCCAAGTACATTCCACTATGCAACCTTAACTGTGGACTCTTGTGATAACCATAATACCCTATCATACATCGCTTTTAAATTATTCACTCCCTCATCTGTTTCAGTGCAGTATACACAATTTATCTGGTTATTTTCTAAAGTTCAGATCAATATCATCCACACATCAGTGGTGTCTTTCCTACCCAGTGGCTCTGTGATTCATGCTCACAGAGATTCTCCTCACTAAGTGTTCCAGCACACCACCATGCTCTCTCTGCTTGCTGGGCCATAGCAACCCTGGGTGGAGCAAACCTGAGAGAACATGACCGCTGACTTTCTGGCAAGCAGAGAGAGAGCATGGTGCTGTTTGGCCGGGTGTTGTGGCAGTTTTCGGACGTGAAGGACTACTCTGCCTCCAGGAGCCAGGCAAGCCAGGCTTGGCCTAGGGTTTAAGGCGGCAGTACAGGGCTTCATTGTTTTTGTTCAGACATTCCTCTAGGTCGTATAGCCCTGGTGTACAAGTTGCCGCACTGCATTCACTTTTGGTTGCTGTGAGGCTGAACACCGTGACACTGGTGTGTCAAATGCATTAATGATTGGCTACCCAATGTGGATAGAGAGTGGGGTGGAGCTCCCAATTAAAACTTGGAAGGAGGAGTGGCATCCACTTCCATAACAGCTTGCCTCCGGAAACCCTATGAACCTGGAAAGAGGATGAAAGGCACCCAAGTGTCAAGGACTCTCCTTCATAGGGTTGCTATGAGTCACCTGCAACTCGACAGCACTTAACAACAAGTATTCCAGAATCCAGTGTAACTTGTAAGAAAACAAGTCAAAGTTCTTTTTTTATACAAGACAATGACCATGTGGGGGGAAATTCTGAGGGCCTAGTGGTAAGAAACTGCACCATGAACCCAACCATATGTGGTCTGAGTCCACCAGCTGCTCCATGGGAGAAATATGGGCAGTCAACTCCTGTGTGATTTACTACCTCTGAAAGCTTGCTAGATGGTCACCTATGAGTCAGTCTCAACTCAGACACATAACAACAACATAATGACCAAGCTAAGAAAGAGACTAAGACTAGAATATTGAATACGCCAGTCCTCTTCAAACCCCTTGGACATTGAGCTTATAATGAACTTCCCCAAGTTTGGCAAGAATTCATGATAATTTATTGTGGAAAGAATCCAGCCATCTCTTTGTAGAGAGGGAGACTCTAGGAAGCTTATATCTGGTTTTACCTGGACTTCACTCCATGCACCTTTGCCCTTTGCTAAGGATGATTTGTATCTTTCCCCTGGGAGAGATGATAGACGTGAAAATGATTAAATGCTGATTTCTGGTAATCTTTTCAGCAAATCACTGAACTAGAAGTATCCTTGGAGATCCCCAACACAGAGTTTTAAAGTGTTCATGAGGTGTGGTACAAGTTACCAGAAGCTATGGGATTATACAAGGAAGATACATTGCCTTGGGACTTTTAAGGAATGCCTTCTCTAAACAAGAGTAAATGGAATATGAACTTGAGACAGAGTAGACCAGGGAGGGTACTGTACAAAACATTTCCATGAAGAGAAGGAAATTGAACCTGCACAATCCTTTGTCAACATTTACTTCTTTGTCTTGGATTTAAGACTTTGCTTTGCCTACTTCCAGTATGCTGACAGATGCCATGAATTGGTAAGAATTTTTTAAGATTCCTTGCAATTCAATATCCTCAATGGTGCAGTCAGTACCCAGAAAAATCAGAGCTCCTATGTGGAGAGACACATTCCTGCTCTTGGTAAAGCAGATCTGGCAAAAGCAGTGATTACAAAATGTGGGTTAAAGAAATGCTAAGGAGATGCCAGCTCTGCATTTATGCCAACACCCTTTCCCCATTTTCTGTATGTTTCAATTTAGTCTTCAAAACAAAGTGACTTCCCAGTCAATGAAAACATTTATTCTACCTTAGAAATCAAATAGTTTTCAAAGGACAGCAAAAGACCCATGAGAGCAGGATGACATGTGATATTGAATACAAGTGATTCCTTGCAGTGATCGGCTCCTTTTCCACTACACACCCCTTTCATAACATCACCTCATTTGATCCTAACAAGTTTATGATGTAGATAATCACACTGGTCTCACTAATCTTCCATGGACTCTAGCTCGTTACACAACCAGCAGCGATGTTCAGTAAGACTTCCTGGTGGACTGGTTATTAACAGCCCCAGAAAAATCACTGATTTATAACAATTAATAATTTCTAAGCTCTGTCAGTGCAAGGACAAGTTAAAAAGCAATCCAAGCATTCAGAAAGAATCATTAAAAATCACAAATTAAGTCATTTCTAAGGACTCTATAGCAGGAAATATATTTTTAATGAGGAAATTGATGCTAATATGTAACAGCTGTCCCGTTACCCAATAACTGAGTATTAGGGCAGATTAAATTATTAATGAAAAGTATGGCAATACAGAAATTTAGCCTTTGAACACTCCCATATTCCTGTCTCTTTTGTATACAGTCTTTAAACTGATATTTTTAAAAAAATAGATGTGGTCACTTTGTGTAGTTTATACTGATAATTTTTCTGCCACTCACACATTGGATTCTTTAGACCATTGTGTAACCTGCCTTCACACCCAGAAAATGAAGGCTCATTGGGTTGAGGAGAGGATTAACTGAAAGAAAAGTGCTAAGAGCAGGGCCTGGTTTGCTGGGTTTTAAATAATGGGAGCTATTATTAAAGCCATCAAGATTTAATCAGTAAATATTTATTGAACTAATATCCAAAGTGGGTATGCAGCCATTACCAGTTCTAAAAATATTGAGTATGCTCCTATCATTCAGAAAACAAGCAGTGCCCAAACCCAGACTTTCTGGAGTCACTGGCCAGATGACCCCTTGAAACTACGACCCTGAGGAAATCGTTTAACCTTGAACTGAATATTATTCCTTGCAGTGATCTCTGAACCAACCAACAGTTGTATTTTATAACAAAACAAACCAAAATAAAACCCCAAGCAAATGACGGCATTAAGCAATATACTCTTAAAGATTTATATATATATGGGATCAAACTGATGACAGCAATTAAAATAGAGGAGAAACTTAGAAAGGCGATGAGCTTATGTTGATGATGGTGACATTTGAAAAAGATTGTCAAACAAGTTGCCACAACTTGAAGAATGTAGTCGATGGCATTGAACAAAACATGGACAAATTGTTGAAGTGACGTATGTATGTTTTCTTGGGTATAATATAACAAAATATTTTAAAAGAAAATTAATTCCTTCCAAGAGACCTCCAAGTATCCTCTGTCATCCTAACTGTCCCAGCTCTCTTAGGATATCAAACTTCTTTACAATACAATACCTACAGGGCTTATGAGTGGAATAACTGGGGACCTCCAAGAACCTTACTGGATAGAACTTATGCTAGTCAAGTCCCTCAAAGTCCCACCTCCTTGGCACAACCGATCAACAATCCAACAAAAATTCAGTTTACTACCATTGAGTTGAAAAGCTCTGGTGGCCCATGGCACTAGGTGTATCATTGCCAATGTCAGAAGGATCTTGTCTAAAAGCAGAGAGTACCAGAGGAATGTCTATATCCATATCTTTTCAGCTCATATGCACAACAAATACTTTGGGAGGCTAGACTTTATGAGGAGAAATGTGGCATCAGGATTGGAGGAAGACTTGTCAACACCTGCATTATGAAGATGACACAACCTTGCTTGCCCAAATTGAGGAGGACCAGAAAGGCTTACTGCAGAAGGTCAAGGACTGTAGTCTTCAATATGGATTGAAGCTCAACATCAGGAAGACAAAGACACCAGTGAGCCAATTAGGAGCAACATGATAGATGGAGAAGAGATTGAAGTTGTTAAGAATTTCCGTTTCCTTGGCTCCACAATCAACACTTTTGGCACCAGCACCCAGAAAAATAAAAATATTAATTGCATGGGCGAAATCTTCTGTCAGAGACCTTTCCAAAGTGGTAAAGAGCAGTAAAGTCGGTCTAGAGAGTAAGATGTACCTGATTCTGGCCATGGTCTTTGCAATGCTATGCACCAGAAAGCTGGACAGTGAATAATCGATGCCTTTGAGTTATGCTGCTGGAGTAGAGTACTGAACAAACCATGGACTGCCAAGAGAACACACAAGTTTGTCCTGGAGAGGGTGAAATCAGACTGCCCCTTGGAGACAAAGATTTTGAAGCTCTGTCTCACATACTTTGATCATGTGGCCAGGAGGGACCAGTCCTTGGAGAAGGGCATCATTCTTGGAAGGATGGAGGCACAGTACAGAAGAGGAAGACCGCAGATGAGATGGAATGACACAGTAACTGGGGTAATGAGGTTAGGGTGTCAGAGACAGTGAGACTGGCTCAGGATAGGGCCAGGTTCAGAGCTATTACACAGGGTCCCTATGAGTCACAGGCAACTCAATGGCACATACCAATAACAACAGTCATTGAGTAGGAGTTCATAGCTCACTCTCTAGCAGGTTTTCAGAAGCTCTAAATCTCACAGAAGAATACATACCACCCATGTTTTTCCCTCAGAGCAAATGATCTGCCATTTGTTTGGCAGCACAGCTCCTTACTCACTAGAGCTACCAGAACTCCCTTCTTGGGATAGAAATCACTTAAAATTTGCACAGTCATTCTTCATACAATAATTGTTGTTTGTTGTTATATGCCATTGAGTCGCTTGTGACTCATAGCGACCCTATGTACAAGAACTCTAAATGCCGTTCTATCCTGTGCCAACCTTGCCATCTCAAACACACTCATTCTCACCACTCCAGTCACAGAATCGATCCATCTCATCGAGGGTTTTGCTCTCCTGCACCGTCCCTCCACTCTTCCAAACATGATGTCCCTCTCCAAGGACCAGTCCCTCCTTGCAACATGCCCAAAGTATGTCAGACGAAGCTTCAGAATCCTTGACTCTGAGGAGCATTCTGGCTTCATCCTCTCCAGGACAAACCTGTTTGTTCTCCTAGCAGTCCATGGTATATTCAACACTCTTCTCAATTCTCTTTCTATCATCCCTATTCACTGTCCAACTCACTGATGCATAGCATGTAATTGCAAAGACTATAGCCTGAATCAGGAGCACCTTAGTCTCCAGCTGACATCGTTGCTCTTCAGTACTCTTGAGAGGTCCCTCACAGCTGACTTTCCCAATGCAATTTGTCTCCTGATTTCCTGGCTGCTGTTACCAAGAGTGTTAACTGTGGAACCAAGTAATCTAAAACTGTTAACTATCTCAATCTCTTCACCATCCATACTGATACTGCCAATTGGCCCAATGGTGAGAATCTTTTGTTTTCTTGATGTTGAGCTTCAATCCATATTGAAGGCTGCAGTTCTTAACCTTCTGCAGCAAGTGCTTCAAGTCCTCCTCAGTTTCAGCAAGCAGGGTTGTGTCATCTGCATAACGCAGGTTGTTGATGATTCTTCCACCAATCCTGATGCCACATTCCTCCTTGTACAGCCTAGTGTCTTGGATAATATGTTCTGCATACAGATTGAAAAGGTCTGGAGACAAAATACATCCTTGATGGACCCCTTTCTTGGTTTTGAACCATCCAGTGTCTCCCTCCTCTGTTCTGACAACTACCTCTTGGTCCAAGTATACGTTTCACATTAGCACAATCAAATTCCCATTCTCCTCAGAGTCAGCCACAGCTTGTTGTGATCCACACAGTCAAAAGCCTTTGCATAGTCAATGAAGCACAGATAGACATTCTTCTGGTATTTTCTGCTTTCTTCCAAGATCCATCTAATATTAGCTATAATATCCCTAGTACTATGACTTCTTCTAAATCCAGCCTACACATCTGGCAGTTCTCTGTTGACATATTGTTCCAAATGTTTTTGGATAATTTTCAGCAGAATCTTGCTTGCATGTTATATCAGTGATATTGTTTGATAATTTCCACACTCTGTTGAGTCACCTTTCTTTGGAATGGGAACAAATATCGATCTCTTCTAGTCAGTTGGCCAGCTGGCTGTCCTCCAGATTTCCTGGCACAACTTAGTAAGCACATCCAGGGAAGCATCTGTTTAGCTAACTATTAAGTGATTATCAATATGCAATTAGGGAAGCAAAACATAATTTAATAAACCAGTAACTTTATAAGACATAAAGAGGTAAATTATTTGGAGATCAAATCAAAGGGAAGAAATGAAGGTGCATTCGTATGCTCTCCCACCCCAAATCATGCCTTTTGCTGTAGGGGCTTCCTATTAATTAACAGAAGAGCAGAGGGAGCCTCAGTGGAAGCAAAGGCAGTGTGTACTCACGTTGGTGTTGCACAGCTTATACTGTCTGTAGGCCCCAATGCAGGCGATTGCAGTGGACCGGGAGGGCTGGGAGAAGCTCTGGGCAGCTCTGGGGGTCCCCACACCATGGCTACTGCTTGTTTCCGGCATGTGGAAGAGACTCGAGGACGCAGGGAAGCCTTGGTCATGGGTCAAGGGCAGCTGGTAGATGGAGGCCTCTGAGGCTTGCCGTCCAGAGAGAGGGTCATGGTCGCTTTGGTACAGAGAGCCATGCTGAGGTGCCTGGTGGGTTGGGGGCCTGTACCCATGTCTAGGACTGGATGCTCCCTGAGACCTGGAATGTCGAGGTGAAGGCCTCTGTCTCCGAAGTCTCTGTGGCATGTGGCCAGTGTCCGTTTGCAATGGTAGGATATAGGGGGCCTTCCCGTAGCCATACTTGCCAGGACCGATGGGACCTCGGCTTCTGCTCCTGTGGGGTGGGAAGAGAGATGAACAGAGTCATTCCACTTTTCAGATGAAGGCCCACCCTTTGATAGAGGGGACTGGATAGGAGTGGAAGCTATTGAAAGAGCTGGTGGTACAAACGAGAGTCAAAGGAACGGCATTCCAGGAGACGGGAGCATTGTGGGTAAAGACACCGAGGCTGGACAGTGACAGTAAGGTGGGGATCAACAAGTAGAAGACAGCAGTGATGAGAAAAGTCACAGAAGGAAGGAAAGGTCAGTACACAGCTCTGAGGTTAGGGCTGCTGTTGTTGCTGTTATGTGCTGTCAGATCAGAACCAACTAATAGCGGGCCCTCGAGTGGCTTTTCTGAGGCTGTAAATCACATGGGGAGAAGATTGCCTATCTTTCTCCCATAAGGCAGATGATAGATTCAAACCACTCATCTTTGGGTTGGCAGCACAACTCCTTACTACTTGGCCACTAGCTATTATTGTGTACCGTCAAGTTGGAACCAACCTATAGCTGACCCTCCAGTGGGTTTTCAGATGCAGTAAATCACACCAGAGGAGAATGTCCATGTTTCTCCCATGGAGCAGCTAGAGAATTCGAATCACATACCTTTGTATTGGCAACCCCACTCCTTACCACTAAGCCAGGAGGAGTTTGGGTATTTCTGTAGGTCATACTGAACCACAGAGGATCTTAAAGAAATGTAATTGTACTCTAGGGTTGCAAGTGCAACCATCATACCTTTCCTACTCACTTTTTTCCCTGATAATAAAAATTATTTCTCTCACTCAAAGGTGCTTGATATTTCAGACCATAATACCACATCTTTTAAGCCCCCAAAGTTTTTTTCAGGCACATGGAAATTGGCAGAACTACCAAATCCTTTATCTAGAAGGTCTGCCTGACATGCAGTGGGTGAAATTGAATCTCTGCAAAGATTGTTGTTGTTGTTGTTAAGTGCTGTCCAGTCGCAGGTGATTAGGGGGTCGAATAATGGTTCCTTCTCTCCTCAGGTCGCCTATACTGAGCAATGAGTAAATGATCAACCTCAACCCACAGAGGACTCTCCAGGAGGTTGGCAGTTCAGATCCACCAACTGCACCACAGGAGAAAGACAGGCAGTCTGCTCCAGTAAAGACGGACAGCCTCTGAAGCCTGATAGAGGGATGACCTGAATCGGAACGGATGGAATGGCGGTGAGTTTCGGTTTTAACGTGAAGACAATTTGCTCCTACAAGCAACTATTAGCCACCTCTGGCACACCATTGCAGGCAAATTTATCAGGCAACTACTATTTGCAAAATTCAGAGCTCGGAAAGGGGAAGAAGTACGAAACTGAATCATACATGGTTCTCAAGGTCCCAGCCTTACAACTGAAAACTAGAACAAAAATAAAAAGCAGGGTAAGGGCAGTGTCAGTAATACAAGTAGCAAGCACTGGGAATTCTGAAGTGAGAGGAATGACTTCTGTCCTGGGTGATCTGAGAAGGTTTCACCATCATTGGTCTGAAAGATGGAAAGTACAGGTTCCAATACTCTGTGGAAGGGTTTAAGTAAGTCATCTAACTCTCACTTCTTTGTGAAATGACTCGACTGGATTAAATGACTGCCAAGGTCGCTCCAGCTCTAAAATTATATGCTTCCATAATAATTAATTCTACATTTACTCAAAACTGGAAACATGCCTAAAGGTTCCTACAGGATGGCCCCATTAAAATAAGCACATTAAAATAGCAATCAAGGTGAAACATTGATTTCTGCCCCGATGCGGAAATTCTTTCTTCACTCTACATAACCACTGAAAGTAAAATTTAACAGACCACAACTAATTATTAACATCTTTATCACTAATTGCACCTTCACTTTTAGCTGATAGGGTTGTGAATTAAGCCACGCTGAAGCATTTATCTTGCCTTTAGGCATTTTTCAATTAATCTTGGCAATGCCTGGGACTCTATTAATGATGGGGGATCCAGCAAGCTGCTTTAAGAGATGCAATTAAGAAGTTAGTCTTTACTTTTTTCCTTCTTGTGTTAGGCAGGCCAGGTAAAATTAATGACATCATACAAAACTGAAGGAAAGAATTTCTGTGTGTGTGTGTGTGTGTGTGTGTGTGTGTGTGTGTGTGTGTGTGTAAAACTGAATAACTCACCAAAAGTTCTTATACTGATGGTAACAGCAAAATGAAGACACATGGAATGGTGCTTCTCACCCCTGAATCTGCTCACGACCCACCTGAGGATCTCATTGGAATGGAGATTCTGATGCAGGGAATCTGCAGCAAAGCCTGAGAGGCTGCCTTTACAAGCTCCCAGGGGATGCTGATACTGTTGGCCCACAAGCCAATCATGTTGAAGGACAAATTAATAAGACAGAATGGAGACGTTTTGAAAAGGTTGAACCTTCCACATAAACCCGTATTCTATTTAGAGGAGAAAAATAACTGTGATATTTTAAAATGGAAGTCCTAAATATATCATGGACAACAAAAACATGAATAAATCAAAAGAAGGGTAGCCAGGAGTTCCTCATAAGCAAGGACAGTGAGGCTTCATGTCACATATTTTGACTATGTTATCAGAAGGGGCCAGTACTTGGAACGTAAGGGGAAAGGGAGGGTCAGGGAAGTAGAGGAGGACTCAATAAAGATGAACTGATGTAATAACAGTAATAATGGGCTCACCTTCC
Organism: Elephantulus edwardii; assembly: GCF_000299155.1. NCBI lineage: Eukaryota > Metazoa > Chordata > Mammalia > Macroscelidea > Macroscelididae > Elephantulus > Elephantulus edwardii. The sequence continues at coordinate 11,286,469 of NW_006399816.1, forward strand.
TTGATCCTTGACTTTCCCAAGATGATGTCCTTTTCCAAGCACTGGTCCCTTCTGATAACATGCCCAAAGTATGTGAGACTAGGTTTCACCATCTTTCCTCTAAAAGGAGCAAATGCCTGCACTTCTTCCAACACAGATTTGTTTGTTCTTTGGAAGTCTATGGGATAGCCAATGTTCCTCCCCAACACTATAGTTCTCCTTCAGCCTTTCCTAATCAACTTTCATATGAATATGAAGCAACTGAAAATATCACAGCAATCCGAATTTATAAGTAAAGATTTTTCTGTAACTTCTCTTATACGGAATGGCCATGGTTCAATGGTGATTAATTTTATAAAACATAGAGGATGAAATCAAGCTGCTCCTTGGAGGCAAGGATTCTGACGCTTCATCTGACATACTTTAGACATGTTGCAAGGAAGGACCAGTATTTGAAGAGGGACATCATGCTTAAGAGGTGGAGGGACAGTGCAAGAGAGGAAGACCCTCGATGAGATGGAGCGATACAGTGACTGGGGTAATGGAGGTAGGTGTGTCAGAGACAATGATTGGCACAGGATAGAGCAGGATATAGGGCTACAGTACATAGGGTCGCTATGAGTCTCAAGTGACTTGATGGCACTTAATAGCAACAAACAATAATGCATAGAAATAATTGTGGGACATGAAATACACTATGAATGAAGAACAGTGTGAAAGACAATAGATAGGATTAACTTTGTAAGCAACCAATGTAAAAAAAAATTAAAAATAGTAATACAAATACAGGATTCAAGCAATGATTGGCAGCAAGAATGTTCTATACAAGGGTTTGTTTTTAAAAGTTGCAGATTAGCCATTTACTAGTTCTATGAACTTTGGCATATAATGTGCTCTCAGAGGTTTTTTTTTTAAATGTATAAAAATAATGTGACTTCTTTACACCCATAAGAATGGCCATAATCCAAAAGATGGATACTAACAAGTATTGGTGAAGTTGGAACCCTCGTACACTGTTGATGGGACTGTAAAATCATGTACTTCATGGAAAATAGTTTGGCAGTTCCTCAAAAGCTTAAACATAGACTTACCCACTTCTAGGTATACACCCAAGATAATTGAAAACATTCACACACACCAAATAAAACACACCACCTTTTACAAATGTTTTGGCAGTATTATTCATAATAGTCAAAAAGTGGAAACAGCTTAAATGCTCGACAGCTGATGAATGGATAAACAAAACATGGTAAATGTGCATGCTGAAGCATGATTCAACCATAGAGAGGAATGAAGTACTAAACCCCATTACTGCGTGAGAATATTACTGCTTGAGAACACTGTTGCTGTTGTTAGGTGCTGTTGAGTCAAGTACGACTCATAGTGACCATATAAACAACAGTTCTGAGCCCTGTCCTTCCTGTACCATCTCGCTGTCTCTGACACCCCTGAGCCGTGCTGCAGTCACCATGTTAATCCATCTCAGTGAGGGTCTTCTGAGTTAAAAAAGCTAGATACAAAAGACCATATATTGCATGATTCAACATACATGAAATGTCCAAAATAGGAAATTTTATAAAGACAGAAAGCAGATCAATGGTTACCTATGGTTTAGAGATAGAGGAATGAGTAATCAGTAGTGGTCATGAGCTCTCATTTTGAGAAAATTATAAAAAATGTTCTGTAATTAGACTAGGGTAATGATTCCTTCATATGGATTTAAAAAAAATCATTGAATTATATCCTTTAAATCAGCCAATTTTATGGTATGTTAATTATACCTCAATAAAGCTGGGTAGGCATACTTGTTTTAAAAGGAAAACTTTTTCTTAATGAAACCCTAAATATTTACTACTTTACCTACTTACAAAGATGCTTTAAAAATCAAATGAAAACCAGTGAAAAAACAATTTTTTTAAACCTGGAAGCAGTTCACATCGTTTGCTTCAGTAACATTTAACAAACCTTTGTTGAGCTTTATTCAGCGTTTACTTGACTGGAAGTGAGGGGCCATGCGTTTTTCTGTTTGTCCACATTTTCTGACAGCAGAAGCAAATGCTAGTCAGTCTGCATCAATGACAAGAACAGGATCATCAGGGTTCTGACACCAAGCCCCAGTCCCTCGTCTCAGGACCTACTTGTTAGGGTCTGAAGAAACTTTTTTCTGTCTATAACGATGACTGAAAAATAGCATTCTCAAAGGTCAATAAACATATAAAAGACATTTCTCTTAAAATGCATGGACTGTCATCTAAGAGCTCGTTATATGTGATGGTGTCCAGTCTCTGACAATAAAATCCTGACCAGCCAATGTCATCATTCACAGACTGAGCTGCTCCACCTCCTCCCCTACTCCACACATGACATGCACTCTCTTCTGACATCACACACCACATGTCACTGACGAGGCTCATGTTCCTGCTTCCTGCCCAAGACCCTCTCCTGAGCATCAGTCCTATACACCTAGGACCACACCTCGCTCCTCATTTGTGACATTCATACATCACAATATTTCTTAAAATGTAGCTTCTGTTATTCTCTATCGCAAGAACATGGAAACAGCCCAAATGTCCAACCACAATCGAATGGATTGAGAAATTATGCAACATTCACACGATGAAATACTACGCAGCGCGCAGGAACAATGATTTTGTAAATTACTACCTAACTTGGGAGGGAGTGGAGAGTATTATGCTAAGTGAATTAACTCAGTCGCATAAAGACAAATACTGTATGAGACCATTATTGTAGAACGTATATGAGGACCCAAGGGGGGGAAGAAGGTGGGAGCAGAGGCATGAGGATGGGCGGGGTGGAGGAGTGATTAATCATAGGGTCACATAATTTGATGGGTGGAGAGAGAAAAGTTAAGGAAATGGGAATGATCCGTTGTAAAAAATAATGTATATGAACTTAGTGAGTAAACTAGTATAAAATAAAACTCTTATTTAAAAAAAAATTGCAACTTCTGATTCAGTGGGGAGGAGGGGGCTTCCAACTCCACATTTATTACAAGCTTCCAGGTGATACTGGTGCTGGATATCCTGGAAGACCCCCATCGAGATGAGCTGTCTGTCACAGTGAGTGTAGCCATGGGCGCGGATCATGAGTACGGCACAGGACAGGGCAAGATTCCCATCTGTTTATTCATAGCGTTGCTATGGATTGTACCTAACGTGACAGCACCCAACAATAATAATAACAACAACCTTTATGGGGTAAACTGCCAAATTTTTATGGGAACCAGACTGCTGGGTGGGTTTGCACTGCCTGTTCTTCTTTCAGGTAGTTGAGCAGTTACTGACGCACCTCCAGGGCTCTGTAACATGATCTGTACTCAGTAAGTGACTATTGGAAAATCAGAAATAACAAATGAAGAAACAGCTCAAATGTCTCCTGTTAAAAAGCGGAATCCTCTTCCTATTATCGCATTTGTTAATTTCTACTATAATGGAGAATTCTAATGGCTTAGTGCTAAAGAACAGCCCTGCCAACCCAAAGGCACATGGTTCAAATCCACCAGGTCCTCTGCTGAAGAAAGATGGGCAACCTTCTCCCATACAATTAATTTACTGCCTGTGAAAAGTCACTGGAGGCTCAGCTGTCGGTCATTCTGACCCCAGGGTACAGAAAAAGAACAACTATTATTATATGAAATATTATATTCTATTACTTCCCTCTGCATAGGAATAAAAATCGCACCTACTGAGTGAGGTCATTCCCAGTATCACACCTGGAAAGGAACAGGACCTTGGAAAAGGAAGCAAAAACCTATCAGGGGCTTGCAAATCTGTCTTTTTCCTCCGGAGGAAGAATTAACAAGTCACATGTGTCCAATGTTTGCCTGTCAGAGTCAAGGGCTGTCAGCAGCCAGCAATTAAAGGTGATGTCCCGCCTCATCTCTTAGTTTCTGGTATAGAGTGAAATGGACAGAATGACATGCTTGCCCAGCAGAAGCTAGATGATTTGTTTTTCTTATACTGTCCATGTTTATTTCCCTTTTGTTTCCCTTAAGAACCCAGTCAAGTCTCTGTGAGAGGCCCCACCTGACTCAGCTGTGCTAACATTAACCACACGTAGGCCCCCAACATTCAACAGAGCAGTGGCCCCTGAGACCTGCTGGACTGACCACAGGAGTTGAAGCCAGAGTGCCCAAGTTAAGGACAGCTCAGTTCAGTGTCACTGAAACCCCAAAGTAGAAACTGTGGGGGGAAAAATATATATATAAAATCACATATATATAGTTAAAAAATATATATATAATCATATACATATATACAATCATATATATATGTGCATATATATACATATATATATGATTGTGTATCTGTGGAAGGAATCTTTGGAGAAGCTCAATTTCAGCTGTGAAAAGCAGGCCAAGTGCTGATTGAGGAACAGACCAACAACTGCTGATAGGCAAGTTTAAATTAAAGCTAAAGAAGGTTAAATCAAACTCATAAGAATCAAAATTTGACCTTGAATCTATCTCAACTGAATTTAAAGACCATCTCAGAAACACATCTCTTGAACACTAATGAGTAAAGACGAGATGAGCTGTGGGAGGATATCAAGAATAACATCCATGAATAATGCAAAAGGTCATTAGACAGAGGAGGGAAGAAAAGACTGTGATGTCAGAAGAGACTATGAATATTGCACTAGAGCGCTGAGAACAAGAGAAAGAAATCAAGAAGTTAAGAAGCTGAAGAGAAGATTTCAAAAGGCAGCTCAGGAGAACAAAGTATTATAATGAAATGTGCAAAGAGCTGGAGGTGGAAAATGAAAAGGACTAAATTCACTCAGCATTTCTTAAGCTGAAGGAACTGAGGAACAAATTCCAGCCTGACGCAGGAAGCATTAAAAGAAGATGGAATGAGTACAATGAATCACTGTACCAAAAGGAATTGGCTGAAACAGAAGAATTTCATGAAACAACATATGATCAAGAGGCAGTGGTGATGGAAGGAGGAAGTCCAAGCTGTTCTAAAGGAATTAGCAAAAAATAGGCCCCCACGAATTAATGGCATACCAACTGACTTATTTCAGCACACAGGTGCTGCCCTGGATGTGTTCACCAAATTGTGCCAAGAAATCAGAAGGACAATTACCTGGCCAACTGACTGGAAGAGATTGATATTTATTCCCATTCCAGAAAAAAAAGGTAGCCCAACAAAGTGTAGAAATTATCTAACAATATCACTAATACTATAAGTAAGGAAAATCTTGCTGAAGATTATCCAAAAAATGACTGGAACAGTACATTGACAGAGAACCACCAGAAATACAAGCTGAGTTTAGAAGAGGCTATGGCTCTAGGGACATCATAGCCAATGTCAGAGGGATCTTGGATGAAAGCAGAGGGTACCAGAGGAATGTTTATCTGTGTTTCATTAACTTTGCAAAGGTATTTGTCTGTGTGGATCACAACACACTGTGGATAACCTTGAGAAGAATGGGAATCCCAGAACACTTGATTATGTTCATGCGAAACCTATAATTGGACCAGGAAGCAGGGGATGGGGGATTGTACATCAATGAAGGAATTTTTCCTTTTTTTCTTTTCAAAAAAAGGAGTGAACTGCAGGGGAGGGGTGAGCAGGGAGAAAAGTGCAACAGTGAATAAATGGAAATCCAGAATCTCTGTAAAAGTTCATTAAAATTTATTTTTTTAAAAAAGAAAATAATCAGATAATGTAAAGCACACACATGCATTTCTGTGGTACAGCAGATAACATGTCATCAGTGTTTATCTAATGAATGAATAAAGTAATACCATAAAATTATAAATATCATGTTAAAACAACAACAAAAAAGAACAGAACAAGGAAATACTGCATGGTTCAAAATCAGGAAATGAGTGGGGATGCATCCTGTTTCTATATCTTTTCAATCTTTATGTAGAATAGATCATTTGGGAGGCTGGACTTTATGAGGAGGAATATAGCAGTAGTGGAGGAAGACTCATCAACAAGGTACATTATGCAGACGACACAACCTTGCTTGCCGAAACTGAGGAGGACATGAAATATTTGCTGAGAAGTTCAAAGACTGTAGTCTTCAATATAGACTGAAGCCTAACATCAAGAAGACCAAGATTCTCAGTTGACCACTGGGTCAACTGACAGCACCATGATAGATTCAGAAGGCATTGAGATTGTTTATAATTTTTGCTTGCTTGGCTTCACAATCAACAATCTTGGCACCATTGCATTGGGGAAATCTGCTGTCAAGGAACTCTACAAAGTGCTAAAGAGCATTAGGCCATGGTCTTTGCAATTACTTGCTTATGCATCAGAAAGTTGGACAATAACTAAGAATGATAGAAGAAGAATCGATGCCTTTGAGTTGTGGAGCTGGAGAAGAGTATTGGACATAGCAAGGACTGCCAAGAGAAAAAACAGGTCTGTCTTGAAGAGGGTGAAACCAAGTTCTTCCTCAGAGGCAAGGATCTTGAAGCTCCATGTCACATACTTTGGGCACATGGCCAAGAGAAGGGCATCATGTTTGGAAGGGTAGAGGGACAGCACAAGAGAAGGACTCCAGATGAGATGGATTGACACAGTAACTGCAGTAATGAGGCTAAGTGTGTCAGAGACAGTGAGACTTCTCAAGATGGGGAAGGGTTCAAAGCTGTTGAAGATAGGGTTACTAGGAGTTGCAGGCAACTTGATGGCACATAACAACAACACATGGCAATGAGATCAATTGAGAGGCTTCCTGCATTGTTTGGGAGGTTCTGGAGTTTACCACAGTAAGAAAGGTTATTGTTCTGGCCATCAAGTTGGAACTGACTCACCGCTGATCCTCCAAGCAGGTTTTCTCTAACTCATACCAGAGGAGACTGCCCATCTTTCTCCTGAGGAGCAGGTGGTGGACTTGACCCACTTACCTTTGGGTTTGCAGTACAACTCTTAATGCACTACACCACTAGAGCTTCCTAAGAAAGGTATAGTCTCTACAACTAGGTTCTAATCATCTAGAATATCAGAGGAAGGAGATCTAGGAATTAAAGAAGAAAGCAGACTACAGGTCTAATTGTCTCCTTGAATTATTTCATTTGACATGAGGCCAGAAGAAATGGCTGGTGCCCTGGTACCATTGTCAGAAGTCGAGTCAAGGACCCAATAGATGAATCCTGATTAAAAGGTGGGAAATGAAGGAACAGAACTTCAAATTTACAGGGACTCAGATTTCCTGGATTCATTAAGACTGGGAAAACAACTGAATCTACTGTCCAGAAAGTATCTTTAAACTTTGAACCAAAACTATCTCATGAAATCATAATTAGACAACAGTTTGACTTAATTAATAAATAAAGTTTGCATTGAGCATAGAGCTCTTATAAAGAATTTTTATATGCGTGTATTCTAACTGACAAGAGTAAATATAAAACAGATGAGCATTCTACAGGACACAGGGTCTAAATTAATAGTGAGGAAATAATACAAGTAAAGAATGAATGGGGACACACTGTAGGCAAATAGCGTCAATATACTATACATGTAGAAATTACAAATTATAAACTCTTTCACATATAGATATTATGAGCATGGTTGTATATCTGCCAAGAAAAATAAATTTGAGGGTGTGCAGGGGGAGGGGGAATTAATCATGGAGTTGTACAATTTGATGGGTGGAGGGGTGAGGGAAATTAGAAGAATCTGTTCTTGAAAACAATGTATTCAAATGTTGTAAATAAACTAGTATAAAAATAAATAAATAAATTTGAAAGAGATACAGAGGTATGCTCCTTGAAGCCATGCAACCAAGTGAAGTTGCAAGCTAAGTAGAAATAATATTCTTCCCCAAGAAAGATGGGATAGAGACTTGTAAGATGGAAAGTTATTTAATTATGCAAGACAGCTGGCACAGGATGCACAGAAGAAACACTTAAGATCTTATAGAGGTTTTTTTATATCTAATGAATAATGGCCACACAAACCACATCAGATCCAGAACTCTCATTATATATCAAATTAAACTCTTGCCAGGCTAACGTTTTGGGGTAAACTTATCTGGCTAGTCTTAACACTGAAGTCAAGATTGAGGGAGTAGAAAACAAAGTATCCCAGACTGCCCCTTACACATGCAGGCAGGCTATATGTATCACTTCAGAGAGTTATCATTTCAGTTGTTTCCAAAATGTTTTCCCTCTCCTTTTCTTCTATGAAGGAAACCGAACATTTCCATTGATGTGGCATTTTGAAAATGTCAGAAAGGTGAAGTACAATTACAATAAGAAAACACTTTTTCCCCCCAAAATCTGTTAATATGACCAAATGTATCTTTAAAAGACAGTGTTAAAAACATTAAAAACAAAAGAAAATGAAAAAAAAATCCACAACTGGGGAGTAGGAATTGTGTTTCCTCAAGCTGATTCCAACTCACAGAGATCTCAGGATAGAAGAGCAGTGTCCTAAAAAAAAAAAAGAAGAAGAGCAGTGTCCTGTAGGCTATTCTAGATGATAATGTTTACAGACATAGACAATCAGGTCTTTCTATCTGTGGAGCTGAGAGTGGGTTTGAACCACTGACCTTTTGATTGGCAGCCAAATAGTTAACCATTACTCTTCATGAAACTTACACAGAGATAAGGGTTCAGAATGCTCACTAAGACTTTGTGGAAATTGAGAGACAGTACAAATAGTCCTGACTGGGACTAACCAGAGCATTTCTCTGTCTCTCTCTCTGCCTCTACTGATGAGCAATGATTTCCATTTGAGAACTAAGGTGCACCTGATTCAGGCCATGGTTCAGTCACTTCCTATGCATCTGAGAGCTGGACAATTATTACAGATGACAGGAGAATTGATTCCTATGAACTGTGTTGTTGAAAAAGAATGCTGAAGATCCTTTGGACTGCAAAAAAAGAACAAACAACTCTATCTTAGTGGAAGTGCAACCAGGGCTCTCTTTAGAGGCAAATTTGTGAAACTCTGTCTCACAAGGTTTCCTGTAGAAGCAGAAACAAAGTCACATGCATCAAGCTAAGTCTGATAATTGTAAATTACATGCCTGGAATACAACCTAACGTCCTTAAATAACAAATAATCTGCTGCCATTTACTATATTTTATTCCTAGCAAACCCACAGAACAAAGCAGAACTGCCCCATCGAGCTTCCCAGGCTGCAAATCTTGACAGCAATCGATTGTCTCATCTCTCTCCTCTGAGGGGTTCAAATCAACTTTTGGATTACATTTCTCCATTGTGTCACTAGAATTCCTTAAACCTGGAATAAGTTAAATTGCAGGATATACAAGCATTTGAGAGTACTTTGACATGGTGGTGCAGTGTGTTACACTAGTTGGCTAACCAAAATGCTGGTCGCATAAATCCACCATCAGCGCCTCAGCAAAAGATGAACTGTTTCCTTCTAGAAGATTCACAGCCTCAGAAACCTGATGAAGGAAGGGTCACCATGATAGCCAGGATCAATCCAGAGGCACTTTGAGTGTGTGGGAGTGTGTGTGTACGTGTGCATGCGTGTGATTTAATCTATTAAGGAGTCCTGGTGACATGCTAGGCTGAGTACCGAGCTGCTAACTGAATGATTGGGGGCTCAAATCTTCTAGCCACTCCTGGGGAAAAAAACAAAGCAGCCTGTTTCTGTAAAGATTTACAGAAACCATGCAGGCAGTTCTCTGTCCAACAGGGTCATTAATCAATTCCATGGTACTTGGTTTGGGGTTGGGTTGACGTGAAGCTGTTTAAAAGAATGAGGCAGATGCATACATATTAAGATCGTAAGATATATGATAAGATTAGGTAAAATGTGAAGACACTAAAATGAGATGTATGTGACTCCACTTGTGTTTGTAGACATCACTGGGCCCATGGGGGAATATTACCTCCCATGAATGCACCTCATGTCAGTGGGGGGGCTTGAGTGTCATCTGCCACGATGCTGAGCAGGTTTAAGCAGAATGTCAAAATCTAGATTAAGAGGAGCTAGGAAGAAAGTTCTGCCAAGTTACTTCCAAAGCTCAGCTGCTAAGAATCCCAAGGACCATGATGGAACATTGGCTCAGACATGATGGCAGAGGGGGTGCAGGGAAAGGACAGAGCTGCTGGGGGCGCTGTGTGTAGGGTTCCACAGAGTTGAGGATCTAACAAAAAAAACACATTGTGTTTTTAAAAAAGAAACAAGGTGGAAATATATCCTGTATGTGAACATGTAAGTATATGCTGACTACATTTCTGAGAGGATAAAAATGAAACTTCAAGGGGAGCTCTGGTGGCCTAGTGGCAAGGAGCTGCAACTACAATCCCAGAGGCGCATGGTTCGAATCCACCAGATGCTCTGCCGGGGAAGGAGGGACAATCTCCTCCTGTACCAGTCAGATCTGGTTTGACGGTACACTCACACAAAAATAATAAAAATTTTAAAAAATGTTTAAAAAAAGAAACTTCAGACAATGATTTCCTCTGGAAAGCATAATAGCCCAGAGGGTGGAGTTGAGGCAGACACATTTGTCACTGCTGCTATTGTGTACTAACATTTTTAAAGACTTTTTTTTTGGTCTTGTGTACAGGCTTTCAATATAAAAAAAAATTTCATGTGGATTTTAAAAAACTAAAGAAACTGCCTCTATATGAAATTTTAGAAAATGTAACTATTTTTGGATGCAGGAAGGATCATCAGAAAGAAATCTCCTGCATCAGCTGATTCAACAACATCACAAAGAAGAACCGAGGCCGACTGGCCTCAATAATTAATAACACAGAGATTTCAATTGGACTTGCCCATTTATAAAGAGGCAGAGAATGAAAATTCCAATGTGGGCGAAAGAAATAGTCACAGGGAAAATAGTTTCATGAAATACCATTGTCAATAACAGAAAAACTGTACATTCCCAGAAAGATTTTTTTAAATCAGCTAAGATCATTATCAAGGAGTCCTGATGATTAATATCTCAGTAAGAGAAAGGACAGTGCTTTGAACCCATCCAGTAGCTCCACAGGAGAAACAGCTGGCAATCTGCTCCCTTCAAGATCATTGTAGCTCTTGTTAGGTGCCACTAATTTGACTGTGACTCACAGCATGTTCCCCCGTGAACAACAAATCTGAACCCTGTCCTCTTCTGCACCTTAAAGAAACCTATAGGACAAGGTGGCAATTAGTCAGAATAAAACTCAACAGCACATAACAGCAACAAAGACCATCCATCATCAGCCTCATGCCTCGATGGAAGCTTGTCAGCCATCTTTCTATGACCTCCGATCCAATATCCTTGCTGATGACAAACACTGGGGTGTGTATATCCAGCTGGGCAAACAGTACCCCCATCCATCCGGTACCCAGGTCACGAACTCACACCTTCCATCTTCCCTCCCCACTAGATTCACCTTTCTAAGCACAGCCCTGGTCATTACCTTATACGTTAAAGTCCTTAATGGCTCATCTCTGCATAGAAAATAAAGTTGCAAATAAAATTTAATGTGTGCTAAGTCACATTAGGTGTGAAGTCATGTTATGGCCTTCATTCTTGGGTCTGAGTTAATCCTCCCAGATTAAGTTCCAATTTCATCTGCCTCTCCCATCTCCTGTCCCTCAACACTAAAATTCCCAAGATCACTGACCATTTTCCAAGGACCCTCCCTGCAATTCTATTCTACCTATCAAAACGAGCTCTGGAAGCACAGTGATTAAAGAATTTGGCTGCCAACCAAAAAGTTGGCAGTCTGAGCTCACCAGCTGCTCTGCAGGAAGAAACGTAAAGCAGTGTATTTTTGTAAGTACTTACAGCCTGGGAAACCCTGTGAGCAGCTCTACCCTGTCCTAAGGGGTCACTGTAAGTCAGAAACCACTCAATGGCCATGGGCTTGGCCTCTGGTTTAATTCTGCATCTGTGCAGTCTTCCGGGCCCAACACAGGCGGCAGTTCTCATCAGCTTCCCCTAAGTCCACACTATGGTAGGCACCTACCACTGCTGTAGCACAAGTGCCACAAGTCAATTCATAACACTTTCAAGATCATAGATTTTATTTTCTCATTGTGTAAGTGTCTAGAAGTCTGAGCTCAGAGCTCCAGCTATAAGGGAAGGTGTCTCTCTCTCTCTCTCTCTCTGTGTCTGTCTTTCTCTTTTTTGACTCTGGGCAGAAGATCCAGGGGAAGAACCAATCTTCTCGGTTCCTTGGCATCTATCTTCTCCAATATGTGCTTTTGTTTTTGTTTTTCTTTTTATTAATTTAGTTTGTTTATTTTTCATTTCAATGAACATCTACAGAGATTTTGGAATTCCATTCATTCATTGTTGCACCCTTGAATATGTGCTTTCTTCACTGTCTAACCTGCTCCTTTTATACGATAGAAGTGATGATGCTCACTGGTTATCTTTCTGCTTTTACAATAATGGTCTTATAGAGATGCAAATCAAGACAACTATGAGATATCATCTCACCCCAGTAAGAATAGCAAAATTTAACAGAACAGCAAGCAACAAATGCTGGCGATGTTGTGGAGAGACTAGAACACTTATTCACTGTTGGTGGGACTGTAAAATAGTGCAACCACTGTGGAAAGCAGTATGGCGCTTTCTCAAAAAGTTGCAAATAGAGATACCGT
>NW_006399816.1:11299354-11335425 GCF_000299155.1 Elephantulus edwardii
CCATCGAGTCGTTTGCGACTCAAAGCGACCCTGTGTACAACAGCCCTAAACCCTGCTCTATCCTGTGCCAATCGCATTGCCTCTGACACACCCATTCCGATTACCCCAGTCACTGAATCAATCCACCTCATGGAGGGTCTTCCCCTCCTGCGCTGTCCCTCTACTCTACCCAGCGTGATGTCCCTCTCCAAAGACCTGTTTTTCCTTGCAACACCAAAATCTCTGTAGATGCTCATTGAAATGAATAATAATAATAATTTAAAAAGTAATAAATTTTTAAAAATTTAAAAAAACAATAATGGTCTTATAGTGTTCTTATGAGGGAAGGGGAGTGGACAATGGGGTGCTGAGTGTAGAGAGGGGAGAAATCACAGGATCAAAGAGGTTATTGGGTAGAGGGAGGGAGTGAAAAACTCCAACAACAATGTACATGAATGAAACATAATAAGAACAACAAAAAGAAGTGATGATGCTTAGGCTACAACCTTCACTGATACAGTCTCATTAACATAGCAAAGTACCATTCCCAAATGGCACTACATCCAACGATATTGAAGTTAAGATTCCTACACATTTTTTTTAATGGACATATACATCAAGAAAACAGAGATTCTCATCACTGGGCCAACTGGCAGCACCATAATAGATGGAGAAGAGATTGAGATTATTAACAATTTCACCTCACTAAGGTCCACAATCAACAGTCTTGGCAGAAGCAGATAGGAAGTCAAAAGATGAACTGCATTGGGAAAATGTGCTGTCAAGGACCTCTCTAGAGTGCTAAAGAGTAACGATGCCCATCTACAGACGAAGTTCTCCTGATCCAGGCCGTGGTCTTTGCAATTACCTGCTACATATCAGAAAGCTGGACAATAAGTAAGAATAACAGAAGAAGAGTCTATCCCTTTGAGTTGTTGTGCTGGAGAAGAGTCTTAAACATACCATAGACTGCCAAGAGAACAAATATATCTGTTCTGGATATGGTGAAACCAAGTTGCTCATTGGAGGTAAGGATTTTGAGTCTCTGTCTGACATACTTTGGGAATGTTGCCAGGAGGGACTAGTCCTTAGAGAAGAACATCAAGTCTGGAAGGGTAGAGGGACAGAGCAGGAGAATAAGACCCCGGATGAGATGGACTAACACAGTAACTGGAGTAACGGGGATAGGTGTGTCAGAGGCAGTTATATTGTCTCAGGATAGGGCAGGGTTCAGAGTTATTATGCATAGGGTCACTATGTGCTGTAGTTGACTCTGTGGTACATAACAACATACAAGCCATAGTATGGATCCACAAAGTGTTCGTGAGGCAATTCATACAGCCGTCGTCACAGAACTGACACTGTATTGTGGAACCGTTGTTAAGTAAAGGAGTCCTGGTGGCATAGTAGTTTCCCATTGGGCTGTTAACCCAAAGGACAGTGGCTCTGACAAAGAAAGATAGGGAGTCTCCTCTCATAAAGATTTCTAGATTCTGAAGATCACTGTGAGAGAAATTCGACTTAATGGAAGTGAGTCTGGTTCGGGGCTAAGAAAAAACTGAATCAGAATCAACTCAACAGCAGACAATTGCAGCAAAGACCATCCATCCGTCTCATGCCCAGGTGGAAGCTTGGGGTCCTTTATTTCTTTACAAATTAGGTTTGCCTATTTTTCTTATCCACCCTAAAACTAGCAGAGAGTCTGGAGAGCCTGGTGCATAGTGTGATGCAGGTAAAAAAGCTTTTCTAGCACACTTGCTATGACTTCCAACACCTAGCTAGGTGGGAATATGCAAACCAAATAGGAAAAAACACATAGTACTGGTCTGTTGCCATCCTACCAGGTTTAAATTCAGTAGAGTTAGCAGCAGAAAATTGGACTCTTGCTACCAACAGGGAAGAAGAAACAGAGAATAGAGTGCATATTCTTTGAGGCCAGAGATTCCTGTATACCTCAGACTGGGACCCAGGTAAAAGCAGTAGCAGGAATAGCAGAGAACCAGAGATCAATATGAGAGCCAAGCTGGCACTGATGGCCCACGGAAAAAGAGCCAGGGGCCTTCGCCCAAGCATCTTGGAAGACTAAGTGGATGGCACCATTACTGGGAGGACGAAGGCAGCTTTGTAACAGCGACCTAAAGCTATGCGGTTGAAGCACAAAGAGCTTGTAAGCATGCTAGGCAAACTGTCCTGACTAAGGAATTGTATTCTGTTGCCAGCCTGAAATGTACAATCTGAACTGTAACATTCTAACTTCCCTAATAAACTCTATAACTATGAGCTTGGCTCAGTGAGTTCTGTGTGGCCCTTGCAGGGTAGTGTCAATCCTTGGAAGGACACACTATGTGTGACCTAATAGAAGTATTGAAGCATGGAGACATTTGTGATCTCATAAAATGGGTTCTGTGCTGTGGGTGTTGCTGATGGGGGCTGTTATCCCTTGTGAAGTTAGTGGAAATAAGATTTGGCTGTTCCCCACTTTTGTTACACACAGGCACTCAATGAGTGCTTATTGAAATAGCACATAGGAGGTTGTTGTTGTTGTGTGCCATCGAGTCGTTTGCGACTCAAAGCGACCCTGTGTACAACAGCCCTAAACCCTGCTCTATCCTGTGCCAATCGCATTGCCTCTGACACACCCATTCCGATTACCCCAGTCACTGAATCAATCCACCTCATGGAGGGTCTTCCCCTCCTGCGCTGTCCCTCTACTCTACCCAGCGTGATGTCCCTCTCCAAAGACCTGTTTTTCCTTGCAACATGTCCAAAGCATGTCAGACGAAGCCCCAGAATCTTTGCCTCCAAGGAGTAGCCTGGTTTCTCATGAGTACTTTAGAGAGGTCCCTAACAGCAGACTTTCCTGTCGCAATGCATTTTTTTTTTTTATTTCTTGGTTGCTGGTGCCAAGAGTGTTGACTGTGGAGCCGAGCAAACTGAAGCTGTGAACACTCTCAATCTCTTCACCATCCATCCTGATGCTACCAATTAGTCCAGTGGTGAGAATCTTTGTCTTCTTGACATTGAGCCTCAGTCCATACTGAAGGCTGCAGTCCTTGACCCTCTGCAGTAAGTGCATGAGGTCCTCCTCAGTTTCAGAGAGCAAGGTTGTGTCATCTGCATAACGCAGATTGTTGATAGATCTTCCACCAATCCTAATGCCACGCGTCTCCTCATAGAGCTCAGCCTCTCGGATAATCTGCTCTGCATACAGGTTGAAAAGGTATGGAGATAGGACACATCCCTGGCGCACACCCTTCCCAATTTTGAACCATTCAGTGTTGCCCTGCTCTGTTCTGACGACTGCCTCTTGGTCCAAGTATAGGTTTCGCATTAGCACGATTCAAGAGCAACAGTGTCTCTTTGGATACGAAGGTGCACCTGATACAGGCCATGGTCTTTGCAATCACTTGTTATGCATCAGAGAGCTGGACAATGACTAGGGAAGACAGAAGGAGAATTGATGACTTTGAGCTGTGGTGCTGGAGAAGAGTATTGAATGTACCATGGACTGCCAAGAAAACAAACAGATTCATCCTAGAGAGGGTTGCATGGCTTAACTGCTCAGTATTTATCTCACTAAATAGGGAGCTCCGGTGGCCTAGTGGCAAGAAGCTGAGCTGCAAACCCGAAGGCACTCCGTTCAAGTCCACCAGTTGCTCTATGGGAGAATGATGGGCATTCTCTTCCTGTGAGATTAGCTATCTCTGAAAACCCACTTGGAGGGTCAGCTCTATGGATTGGTTTCTACTTGATTGTACACATCAACAATACAACAATGGTTCACAACAGGACACTTCTCTGTATCACTCAGTAGAGATGAAAATGTCCTGGGTACCAATAACCAAGACATCTAGGCAAGTCCATGCATTTGAGTGGGAAACAAAGAAAGCAGAAGGAATTAAAAGTTAATAATGACTGGTCCTACTGCTCAAACATGAGCTGCTTATGATGATGCTAAAAACTATGACGCCCCCCGCCCCCGCGCCCAGAACTTCCAAAACCAGCAGGATTATTCATGCCAGGCAAGTTTCAGTAGACCTTCCAGACTAAGACAGACTAAAATGAAAGGTCCTGGAAATCTACTTGTGAAGACTATCCAATAAAATAAAAACCTTAAGGATCACACAGAATACTAACAAATAGAGGGCCGGGAGATGAGTCTCCCAGGTTGGAATGCATTACAACAGCCACAGCAATGCACTCAGATATGGACAATCATGCAGGTGGGGCATAGTCTATTCTATTACATATATCATAGCCACAAGTTGGAAACATCTCTGTGGCAACTACAGACAAGTCATAAGCCTCCTAGAAAGATCTGAGTCCAACTT
Source organism: Elephantulus edwardii (assembly GCF_000299155.1). NCBI lineage: Eukaryota > Metazoa > Chordata > Mammalia > Macroscelidea > Macroscelididae > Elephantulus > Elephantulus edwardii. The sequence goes on from NW_006399816.1 coordinate 11,303,665, forward strand.
ACAAAAGAGGAGGAAGAATGTGGTGGGAAGGAGGTAGGAAATAAGGACCAGAAACATGTGTGATCACCACAGGGCAGGTGATGGAAGTTACACTGGACCAAAGGGAATTTGCAGCCTACCCCCAAAATGGGAAAGAGCCAGCTCCATGTTCCTGAAATGCACCCTGTTCCGTCAGGATCACCTGCCAGAGATAGAAAGGAACACATCTGCCAAGTTCAAAGAGACTGGGAGCAAATGGTTTCGGTTGAGTCCAGATGTCCTCTTAGAAGTTCAGAAGGGAAAGCGGCTGCCAGGGCTGCTCTAAGCAAGAAATTATGTGGTGTCTACAGAAGATAAAGGCAAAATTTTGACCTCTTGGGGAGATAAGAATAAAGATGATGAAAACAAGAACTTTCCTGGTCGCCTACTGTGCACACATACCATCACATACATTAGTTGGTTTGACCAGATCAACAGCTGTTCCCCAGGATGTTACTGTCTCGGTCTAAAGATCATCCCACATCAGCTGTCAGGTTTGCTCTGGGCTCTCAGCAAAGGAGCATTTCAAAAACATAAGCATGGGGGAGGATGACCAGTCCTGGAAGAAATGAAGACTGTGTTCTGACAAAGGGAAAGGAAAGGGAGTTTTGCACAAGAGTACTATGATGGTAACATGGGATGGTTGAAAGAGCACAGGGATTCCATTACAGAGATCAGTTCTTGTTTTTGTTGTTATGTGCCGTCAAGTCGAGTACAACTCATAGCGACCCTGTGACGATCAGACCTGAACCCTGTCCTACTCTGGGCCAACCTCATCTTCTGACACGCTTGAGTCCATTGCTTCAGTCACTGTGTCAATTCATCTCAATAGAGATCTTCCTCTCTTTCGCTGACCCTCCATCTTTCAGAGACTGCCTTCAACTGTGGCACATCATTCCACATCGACTTGTTCCACAAGTAAAACTGGAGTAATAACCTTTAAGGTATGAAGGTTAAGCACTTAGTTGGTGGTGATAATCTGCCTAATGGCTCCAAGGGAGCTCTGGTGGCCCAGTGGTAAGAAGCTATGCTGCAATCTTAAAGGCGTGCTGTTCGAATCCACCAAGTTGCTCTGCAGGAAAAAAGATGGGCAAGCACCTCTCGTTTGATTTACTGCCTCTAAGAACCCATTTGGAGGGTCAGTGATGAGTCAGTTTCAACTCGAGGACACACAACAACAATAACAACAACAGTGGCTCCAAGGAAAACAGACCTGGAGAGCAGCTTCCACGAAGAATGCAGTTATCAAAACCCTAGGGGACAGTTCTACTTTTGTCACATGAGGCTGCTAGGAGTAAAAAATGGATTCAACAACACGTAACAACAAACACCTAACTCGTCTGGTGCTTGTGAGGATTAAACAAAATGATGCAGCTGACGTGCCTAGCACAAGGCTTGGCTTTTTCAGAGGACATATCTAAATGGTGGTTATTTTGACAGCTGCATGGCCGCAAAGGTAAAACACACAGCTTCCAACCTTGGCAAGGGTGGTTCACTAAAGAGGCAGCCAGCCAAACAAGGGCCCAAGTGGTACAGAGGTGGCTTTACATGAAAAACAGTAAATGCATTCATTTCTCCAGCATACCTGAGGAGAGCCCTCTTGGGAGTCAAATCTATTGCTAATATGAGTTGTAATCTGAACCTGAATTGCCCTCGAGGACTACAGGGGCTTAAGGTAAACCAAATGAGATTACCTGGGAGGGCACAGTACCTGGCCAGAGCAGGTGCTAAGCAAATTTGAGCTCATAACCTCTCTCCCTTGAGGACTCTCAAACAGTGCCCTCTGCCTCTGAGGTTAACCCCCAGGAGGCTGAAGGAAGGTAAAAAACTCTTTTATTTCAATTTGGCTGCATTCATTAATATAGCACCAATAACGGTTCTAACACTAAATACTGAATATACCAGAGTACGCCAGAGGAATGAATAACCTCTTATAAAAAGTATACCTAGAATGCTCTTTAGAAGCAAAAATGGTGAAACTTTGTCTCACAAAGTTTTGGAGAGACAAGTCCCTGGAGAAGGTATCATGCTGCTTGGTAAAGGGTTGACTAATTTAGAAAAAGAACAAGATTCTCAACAAGGTGGACTGTACAGAGGGCTCAAACACAGAAACGACAGTGAAGACGGAGCAGGGCCAGGCAGCGTTTCATTCTGTTGTACACAGGGTCGTGAAGAGCTGGAACCAATGACATGCCTGGCTTGCCTTCTAACAACATAAATGATTACAATGGGGTTCTGGTGGCCTCATCTGCAGGGAGTTGTAGATCATTCATGCCTCTCTTGGCAGTTTGGTTCCATGAGTGGCTCCATGGCAGAAAGACAGGCTATCTCCTCCCATACAAGCAACAGCCTCAAAAACGCAATGGAGGGTCAGCGATGAGTTCTGACTCCACTGCAGTGAAGACTGAGTGAGCATTCCTTGAGAAGCCTTTCTGTAAAAGGCCCTGGAGAGGAAGCAAAGGTATTTCTACCATTTTCTGATGTCATCTCCACGTGTGAATTTTTATTGTGTGCTTTATGTACTCACCACATAGCGCTTCATTTTTCATTTATTATGGTTAGAATGTATTTCAATAATTATCACTGGTGAAGAAATAAGGCACAGAATTCTTCCCTGCATAGTGGAATTCAAGGAAGATGCAAGGTTATCATCTCCAGTTAGGTGAAGAGAAGAGGGATTTGCCATAGAATTTTACTCTAGCCCCCAAAATTTTGGCATCACATACTAAAATGAACATGAAGTTCCATAGTAGAACCCTCGTCGCCCATGCAGGAGATCCAAATGTGATTCTGGTCAACACACTTCATCTGTAGCCACTATCTGTCCGTCAGTGGTGGCCTGTGTGTTGCTATACTGTTATGTAACTTCCAGACTGAGATGGACTAGGAAGAAAGGCCTGGCAATCTGCTTTCAAATGTGAATCAGGCACTGAAAGTGCTGTGGGCATCAATTACCCAACTCACAACTATTCATAGGATTGGAGCAGACACAGTACTACATGGGGTCACCATGAGTTGGGGGTTCTCACTTACACAGCAGCTAACAATAACAATTCTCATGTATAACTTCAGCATTTCAATGTAGTAGCATCTACTTCATGCCAAGCAAGTGCTTTATGATGCCATCCTACTTAACCTTCACTGCAAACAACCAAGTTGAACACCACTGTTATTTTTGGATAGGAGGAAACTGAGTCTTGCAGCCATTAAAACAAGATGCCCACGCTATAAGTCTCTAAGAACTGATACTATTGTACTATCAGCAAATGTTACTGAGTGAATGGTTGAGAAACTCTTAAAGAACTTAACAACTGCAATGCAGCACAATTTGTAGATACCAAATTGCCTTTCACTGAGGATTACAGGTTTGGACTGCATGAATGGAGAACTTACCAGAAAACAAGGGAGAAAGAATTACTATTTCTCTCCAATGTATAGAGAAAATGCTTTCAACACTAGCCCATGATGAGCTGTGTTCCAGTCACCAAGGGAAAAGGAAATCTTAGCTAATGGTTTATGGTCCCATTAGACCATATGTTTTTACATGAATAAAACTCATGAGGGAATAAAGGAATTATTATGTGCCAGGGAGGTAAACTGGAAAGAAGGAAAGAAATGGTTGAAAGGCAAGGACCTGGAGTAGTAAAGAGTGCAGTCAGCAAGTGGGAGAGAGAATGACACAGTTTTTAAGAGCAGCATTCTGGCATCAGACCCTCTCCTCCAAATACCTGTTCTGCAACCTAGAAACAGAATAGGAGAGAGTTCTGATGGCACAGGGATGGAGGGTTTGGCTGATAACCAAAAGGCTGGCAGTTAGAACTCACCATCTGCTCTAATGGAGAGAGATGTGGCAATTGGCTGCTGTAAGATTTACAGCCTTTGGAAATATCACATGGACAGTGCAACTCCATCACATAAGATCACTGTGAATTAGAATCAATGTGAAGGCATGGATACTAGCTCTACCCCTGAAGACTCATTATGTCATCTCTCCAATACCTGACTTCCTGTCAGCTCTTTAAAAAAAATTCCTAACATAGATATTTTTTAAGTGTCCATGTGATCTAGCTCCCAACCTGAGAGATAACCCACTTTGACTATGAGTCACTGTGAGTCTAAGCGCTATGAGTGGATTATGGCTCACAGTAATCTTTTGCACAGGAGAGAAAGCCCCTTGGGGATTTCAAGGCTGTGGCCTTCACAGAAGCAAACAGTCACATTAGTTTTTTACCATGGAATGGCTGGTTGTTGTTGTCAAGTTGCCTGCGACTTACAGAGACCCTATGTACAACAGCCCTAAACCCTGCTCTATCCTGTGCCAATCTTATTGTCTCCAACACACCTACCCCCATTACCTCAGTCCCTGAATAAATTCATCTCATCAAGGGTCTTTCTCTCCTGCATTATCACTCTGCCCTCCCAAGCATGACGTCCCTCTCCAAGGACTGATCCCACCTTGCAACATGTCCAAAGCATGTGAGATGAAGCTTCAGAATCCTTGCCTCAAAGAAGCAGCCCAGTTTAACGCTCTCCAGGACAAACTCGTTCGTTCTCTTAGCAGGCCATGGTATATTCAATACTCTTCTCCAGCACGAGAGCTCAAAGACATCAATTCTCCTTCTATCATCCCTAGTCAATGTCCAGTTTTCTGATGCATAGCAAATGATTGCAAAGATTGTATCAGGTTGTTCTTCAGTATTTTGGAGAGGTCTCTGACAGCAGACTTTCCCAAGGTAATTCATCTTTTCATTTCCTGGCTGCTGGTGCCAAGACTGTTGATTGTGGAGCCGAGCAAACTAAAGCTGTTTACAGTCTCAATCTCTTCACCATCTATCATGATGTTGCCAATCAGCCCAGTGTTGAGAATCTTTGTTTTCTTTATATTGAGCTTCAATCCATACTGAAGGCTGCACCCTTGACCTTCTGCAGCAAGCACTTCAGGTCCTCCTCAGTTTCAGCAAGCAAGGTTCTATCATCTACATAGCACAGATTTTTGATGAGTCTTCCTCCAATACTGATGCCACATTTCTCCTTATAGAGCCCAGCCTCCCAGACAATCCGTTCTGCATGCAGACTGAAAAGGTGTGGAGATAGGACATATCTCTGGCATACACCCTTCCTGATTTTGAACCACGCAGTGTTTCCTGGCTCTGTTCTTATGACTGCCTCCTGGTCCTACTATAGGTTTTACATAAGCATGATCAAGTGTTCTGGGATTCCCATTATTCTCAGAGTCAGCCACAGTTTATTGTGGTCCACACAATCAAATGCTTTTGCATAGTCAATGAAACACAGATTGACATTCCTCTGGTACTCCCTGCTTTCAGCCAAGATCTATCTAACATTAGCTACAATATCCTTAGTACTATGGCTGGTGGGTTCTAAATACTGACTTTTTGTTTAAAAGCAAAGTGCTTAATCCCTGAACCACCAGGATCCCTTAACTCTTCTTTGTGTTGTTGCTGCTGTACTATAGAATCGGAACCCGCCATAGATGACCCTTCAGCAGGTTCCCAGAGGTAGTTAATCGAATGGGAAGAGACTGCTCAGTCTTCTCTCACAAAGCAGCTGGTGGATTCAAACCTTGTGCCTTCAGGATCACAGAGCAGCTTCTTACCACTAGGTCATCAGAGTTCCCTTTAAGCCTCATGCAAAAAAATTAAAACCTTCTACCACTGAGTCAGTTTCATAGTGACCCTCCACTGGATTTCTGAGGCTGCAAATATTTTTTCGTTGTTTTCTTTTTTAATTTATTATTCATTTCAATGAAGATTTACAGAGACTGGATTTCCATTCATTCATTTTTGCACTTTTCTCCCCTCCCAACCCTCCCCCCTAGTACACTACCCTCTTAGAAAAGTACAAGAAAAATTCTTTCATTGTTTTACAATCTGTCCCCCCAGATCCACTCTGCTATACATCCTTCGCTCTGGACTCCTGTCATGACAAAAACACCCAATCACATATCCCTTTTAAACAATTCTCCCCCTTATCTGTTTCAAAGCAGTATACATAATTTGCCCATCTTTCTCAGTCTCCCCCCAACCCTGAGGTCAGTCCTGTTTTACAACAGTGGCATCATGCAGTATTTGTCCTTTTGTGACTGAGATACTTCACTCAGCATAATGTCCTCCAGGGTCACCCATTTTGAATAATATTGCATGAGTTCCTTGTTTTCCATGCAGCATAGTATTCCATTGTGTGAATATACCACAGTTCCTCTATCCATTAATTTGTTGATGGGCACTTAGGTTGTTTCCAACTCCTTGCTATTGTGAACAAAGCCATGATAAACATGGGTGTGCATATATCTGCTTGGATGTCAGTTATGGTCTCTTTGGTGTATATTCCCAGTGGTGGAATTGCTGGGTCAAATGGTATTTCTATTTGCAACTTTTTGAGAAAGCACCACCTGCCTTCCACAGTGGTTGCACCATTTTACACTCCCACCAACAGTGAATAAGGGTTCCAGTTTCTCCATGAGGCCATAAATCTTGAGGGAAGGAGAGTGCCCATCTTCTTCCTGAGGAGCAGCCAGGAGATTCAAACAGCTAATCTTTCTGTTTGCAGTCCAATATGTAAACCCACTAGGACTTCTTAAACCTTATACACAGTACATCCTCAAGAGCCATGAGATGTCACCGCTATTATTCTTAGGGATGCTCCAAAGAACAGTCTTCACGGGAAAAGACCTATGGGCTGACTGAGAAAGCAGGGATTATAAACATGATCCTAGAGAGCCAGCAAGGAAGCCAGGTGGAGTATGTCACTGCCCAACGACTAGTTCATGCACTACCCAGTGATTTGTATCCCATCAGCGTGCCACGGGGAAGAGCAGGGTCATCAGAGCCTGGCCACTCTGCATTTGGAGGACCCTGAGACCTTTTTTATCATGGCCAAGTGTCTCCAGTTGTGTAACAGGGCCGTCAAAGGATCAGATAACATAAGCAAATGCCATGGTACATAGCTGCATAAATGACTATAATTACCATGAATGAATCAACAGCTTATGCAGGCTCTTGCAGGTAGGATGTGTACAGGAAGCAACAGTCACACAAAAGCACAGCAGGAAATTCAACGCCCCGCTCCACGTCATGTATGAAGGCATCTCATCTGAGGCTGCCACCAGGCACTCAAAGCAGAAGCCCCAGGGGACCCCAGATGCAGAGCTGAGATTCCTCTTCTAGGACATACATATTGTAGTCAGGCTTTTTCCATAATCCATGCTATCTTTCTTGTGGAACCCAGAGTTATGAATGGCTTGGAGGGGGTTCAATGCTGCATTCTTATGGCAAATGTGATCTTTGTTCTGATAACTAATGAAATACTTCTGACACTTGAGGAAATGCCACAAGAAATGAACAAGGGCTCTTTGGAGCCTTGTCTGAGATCGGAGTAACCCAAGCTTAAAATCTGGCTCCAATCTTTCCTAACCTACAGGCAGAAATGTACATACCAGCAGGCCCAGCTCTGCTACAACATTTGTGGCTAGGGGAAAAAAAGGGTGGGGGGGATAAGGTTTGTGATTTAGAAACCAAAGCATTCTGAGACACCCTTTATCTGGCTAGCATCAACAGGTAACTTCCTGTCAAACAATTCTGGGACTAAGTGGAATTTCTGTGTCAGAAGGTAAAGAAACAAAGTTTTCTTTGGAGGAGGAAAAACAGAAAAACACACAAAAACTTGGAGTGTGCATTTCAAACAGATGTACCTGCTTTCTCTGCTAACCGCTTAAGATGCCAGGAGGCTTTCCAAGGAGAAATACACAAGAGGCCAGAGTTCTCGTCTCCTTACCATCTGGTTTCGGCCCCTCCTGAATGTAACAAGACTCTCTAGGTATCAACCGAGGGTCAGGAAATGGGCATGTGGCTTTGCTAGGTTTAATTAACAGCAAGTTTCCTTATCCAGAATCATGAAGGGGCCTACTCAGCTCCAGGCGCCCGCAGGACAGAAATAACACACGGCTCCTGAGGTATTAATAATGAAATGCAAATAGGGTCCAAGAAAGCAGGCAGAAAAGGAGGAGTTGAAAAAAAACAAATGGGTCCTTATCCACAGCCAGGGACAGTTCCTTGGGGAGGTGGGAATGGGTGTCGAAAGTCTATCATCTATGCTGGATCCTATCTGTCCTGTTATAAAACGAATGGAACTTTTAAAAGAAAACACACACATCCATACACATGCACATATCCATACATATAAACCCCACACTTGCAAAACATCAAATGTATGTGTGCACTTCTGCAAACATACAAACGTTCATAATACATGCTCACACCCATATACATACACAGTGCACACGCATACACCCATTACTCATATCACACACTTGAACATGCACACACCCATACCTGTTATGTATATGCACACAAAGACACACACAGGACAATTACAAAGAAGGGCATTGTTGCTGTGTGTACCAACAAGTTGGAAGTGACTCATCTCTGACCCTCGAAGAGTTTTCAGAAGCAATAAATTGCATGGGAGAGGAAACTGCCCATCTTTCTCCCAGGGAGTATCTGAAAGATTCAAACCATGAGCCTTTGGGTTTGCAGCAGAACTCCTTAGCACAAAGTCATTAGAAGGGCATGGGACTTTAAAATCCAGAAAGGTTATCTGGTCAATAACAAAAAACAACCCGGTTATGTTGGCTTTGAATAAAGCCTTATGTAAGTCAAAGTACTTTTTACAGAATTTACCTCATTTTGCCCTCCTAACAGGCCTGTGCAGGAGACAGAGGACATGTAATTATCCACATTTTATAGATCAGATTAAGTGGTTTCCATAGGTCATCCAGTTAGCAAATAATAGTGCTCAGAAAGGTCTAAGGACTTTGTGCCCAAGGCTTTCTCTAAGAAGCGCAAATGCTCTCATTAAAGAAGGGCTGCAGCCCAGAGAGAGACCAAGAGAAGAAATCAGACGTGTGAACGACACTTTTAAGAAAGTGTTATGAGACAGAAGTCTGAACAGACGGATTTGAAGGCTGTAATGTTGATGCATCTAGAGAAGAAAAACCATCGTGTTCCAGAAGCGTGCCGAAGACATGTCTGAAAGCAGTGTGTCCCAGCCACCTTCTTCTCTTTCCATTACCGCGGATGGCAGAAATGATGATAATGGGAACATTTAAACAGCAACTGGGCATCAGCAAAGCATTAACATGTAGCCAGAGACCTTAATGAATGGAATTGGACCCCTTTATTATAGAAATGTGTAAACTAGGGCCCAGAGAAATGTCATGGCTTGTCCAGCATCAAAGCATTAAAGGCAAAGCTATGAGGTGAAACCTGGACTTGGGATTTTTAATAAAGAGCAGTACCAAGTTGCCGCAGACATCTACTGTCTTTAATTTCATTATTCTCACTGCCCTTAATTAATACCTCATGCTGAAAGAACACTAAAGCAGGGTGGGGAAACATGGTTTTTCCTCCTCCTTTTTTTTCCTAGGAAATGGTATTGGTAAATTTCCCAGAGACATTAACCAGACACGATGTGGGCAAAGTGTCAAATAATCCTGATAGCATAGAAACTGTCCTATTGTGTGGTTCTCTTAAGTACCCCCAAAGTACAGGCATAATTACAAAAGACTGAATTGTTGTTGTTAGTCTGATGAGTTGGAACTGACTCATACATAGTTGACCCTCCAGCAGGTTTTCAGAGGTTCTAAACAACACAAGTGAGATGGTCCCTCCTTCTTCCTTAAAGTGACTGGTGGATTCGAATTGTTTGCCTTTGGGTTGACAGTGCAATTCCTTACCACTAGGCCACCAGAACCAGAACTCCCTTGTGGACTGAATAGTGATACCACCAAGCCCAAAGATGCTGTCTCCTAATCCCCAGAACCTGTGAATGCTGCTTTCACAGAAAGGGAGTTTTCTAGATCTAATTAAGGATTTTGAAATGGAGAAATTATATCAGATTTGTGAGAGAGGTAGAAATAGGGGACTGGAGTTAGTCGTAGGCGGAAAGATGAGAGGCATAAAAGGTTGAGTAATGGGAGAAGGAGCCACAAATCAGAGAATGCAGGCAGCCTCTGTTGTTGTTACATGCCATCAAGTCACCTGTGACTCATAGTGACCTTATGTACAACAGTTCTGAACCCTGCTCTATCCAGAGCCAATCTTACTGTCTCTGACAAGTCTATCTCATTACCCCAGTTAATGAGTCAAGCTATCTCATCCAGGGTCTTCCTCACATGCACTGTCCCTTCATCTCCCAAGTGTATTGTCCCTCTCTGAGAACTGGTGCCTCCTAGCAACATGTCCAAATTATGCCAGAGCTTCAGAATCCTTGCCTCCAAGGAGTAGCCTGGTCTCACACTCTCTAGGATGAACCTGTTGGTTCTCTTAGCAATCCATGGTATATACGATACCCTTCTGCACCACATCTCAAAGGCATCTATTCTCCTTCTATCATCCCGAGTCATTGTCCAGCTTTCTGATGCATACATGTAATTACAAAGATCATGGCCTGGATCAGGCACACATTAGTCTCCTGACTGACACTATTGCTCTTCAGTACTCTGGAGATGTCCCTGACAGTAGACTTTCCCATTGCAATTTGTCTTTTGGTTTCCTGGCTGCTAGTACCAACAGTGTTGATTGTGGAGCCAAGCAAACTAAATCTGTTAACAATCTCAATCTCTTCACCATCTATCATGATGTTGCCAATCAGCCCAGTGGTGAGAATCTTTGTTTTCTTGATGTTGAACTTCAATCCATATTGGAGGCTGTAGTCCTTGACCTCCTGCAGCAAGTACTTCAGGTCTTCCTCAGTTTGAGCAAGCAGGGTTGTGTCTTCTGCATAATGCAGGTTGTTGATAACTCTTTCATCAATCCTGATGTCCCACTCCTCCTCATAGTGCCCAGCCTCCCAGATGATCTGTTCCACATATAGACTGAAATGATGTGGAGATAGGACACATTCCTGGTATACACCCCACCTGATTTTAAACCATGCAGTCTTTCCTTGCTCTGTTCCAACAATTACCTCCTGGTCCAAGGATAGATTTCGTATAAGCACAATCAAGTGTTCTGTGATTCCCATTTTTCTCAGAGTCAGCCACAGTTTGGTATGATCCACACAGAAAACCTCTAGAAGATGAAAAATACAAGAAAAAGATTCTTCCCTAAAGTCTTCAGAAGGAAACTTCCGAACTCTTCCTATAGACACTCTGGCTTTAGACTTATACATTACAGGACTGTAAAAGAGTAAGCTTATGCTGTTTTATGAGACTAAGTTTATGTTAAGTGTTAAAGCAACAGCAAAAAATAAATCACCCCTGTTAATTAATGCTTGCTTCTTTGGGGCTCGCACAGTTAAACACGGTAAAAATCACAGGAAGGAAAAAAAACCAACCCTAGATTTGCACTGAATATGCACTGGGCAAATACCAAACAAAACTGAACACGATCAAGTCGATTCTGATTCATGGTGACTTTTCACCAGGTTTCCAAAGCTGTTAATCTTTATGAGAGGAGAATATCCCTATCTATCTCTCTGAGGAGCCAATGGATTCCAACCTTTAGATTAGCATTACAGCACGTTGCTCACTACACCACCAGGGCTCCTTCTGGGTACATCTAAGCCACTGTTGTCAAGGTGCCTCCAATTCATGGCAACTGCCCATCAGTTTTGAGACTGCAATTCTTACAGGAAGAGACTACTTATCTTTATCCCATCCAGCGGGTGGGAGACTCAAACTGCCAACCTTTTGGTGAACAGTTCAACAGGTTATCCACCATACTCCTTAAAAAGTCATGCTTAAAAACAGGAAAAGGTTGGCCATCCATGTTTACAAAGATTGTCTTTTCAAAGAGTTTCTGGTCCACCCCACTTAGGGATGCTGGAAGGTCCTCTCTGGAAAAGAGCTGTGGACTTTCCCAGTTCTCCTTGGACATGCCCTCATCTACGTGTCTGCACTCCAACCACATCAGTCCATGACATGCTCCAGGTCACAGCATGCCCACTCATGCCTCAAGGTCTCCACCCCTGCAGTCTGTATTCTCCCCTGGGGGTCCAGCACAGACGGTAGCGTTCCCCACGGAACCACACTTCCAGTGTCCTGCCATAAAATGAGAAGCTTAAGGGTAGAGACTATAGAAAGATTTGCTTTACTATGTGAGCTCTAGTGGCATCGTGGTAAGAAGGAAGCTGCGCTGCAATCCCAAAGGCATGGAGTGTGAATTTACCAGCCGCTCTGTGGGAGAAAGAAGGACTATCTACCCTCATGTGATTTACTGTGTCTGAAAATCCTCTGGAAAGTAAGCTATGGGTTGGTTCCAACTCAATGACACACAGTAACAACAACATGTGAGATGCAGAGGTAGTCACTGTATAAAATTTAACTCAATAAATGATACTTTGAATGTTGAAAAGTTTTATAGAAGTAACAAGTCTCTGGGGAACATAAGTTTCACAGTCTTGAGTTTCAAGTTTGAACCTAGACATTCTGGCCCTTCAATTTGTCTAAATGAGGCTGTTTCAACACATTCTAGAACCATTTCTGTGTGTGCCTGACTGCACTTCCATCAGTTTACAGGGTTAATAAGAGGCTTGTGTTGTATGCTGTCAAGTCAGAACTAGCTCTTAGATAAACTTCAGATGGGTTTTCCAAAGCAGTAAATCACATGGGAAATGACTGCCCATCCTTATCCTGCAGAGCAGTTGGTGGATCTGAACCACAGGCCTTCAGTTTTTGTGTGTGGTGTGCTTCAGCCTTCCACAGGGAGAAGTCCAGTTTTGCCAGTGCCATTTGTTGAAGAGGCTGTCACTTCCCCATTTGATAGGTTTTGTTTCCTTCTCGAATATCAGATAACCATAGGTAGATGGGATAATTTTGGGGTTCTTTATTCTGTTCTGTTGGTCTGTGTGTCTTCATTACACCAGTACCATGCCATTTTGGTTACTACAGCTGTGTAGAAGGTTTTGAGATCAAGGAGTGCTATTCCACTCACTTCAGTTTTGTTTTTCAGAGATGCTTTGCTTATTCACGGTCTCTTTCCTCTCCAAAAGAATTTGTCAATTGCCTTTTCTGCATCTTTGAAAAAATAAGTTTGGTGTAGGTATCAGGATCACATTCAATAAGTAGACTGCTTTTGGTCAAATTGTCATTTTCACTAAAATGAGTATTCCTACCCATGAACAGAGAATTTTTTTAAAAATTTATTTAGGTTTCTTATTGTTTCTTACATTAGTGTTTTCCAGTTTTCCTTATAAAGGTCTTTTGTGTCTCTAATTAGGTTTATTCCCAAGTATCTCAATTTGTGGCTGGCTATTGTAAATGGTATTCTTAGTTTCTTTTTCTGTGTCTTCTTTGTTACTGTAGAGGAATCCCACTGACATTCTTTCTATCTATCTATCTATCGATCTATCTATCTAGCTATCATCTATCTATCTATCTATCATCATCTATCTATCAATCTTATATCCTGCACTCTACTAAATTGGTCTACTAGGTCTAATGGGGTTTTTGTTGTTATTGTTGAGTCTTTGAGGTTTTCTGTGTACACTATCATACTGTCTGCATATACGACAGTTTGAATACCTCTTTGACAATCTTATTTCCTTATTGTATTGTCCTACCAAATACTTTCAGTTCAATATTAAATAGGAGTGGTAAAGTGGGAACCCTTGTCTGATCCTTGTTTACAAAGGGAATGGCTTTGATGTAGGCTTTTGGTTTTGCATATATACTTTTTATTATGTTGAAGAAATTCCCTTCAGTTCTTATTTTGTTGGGTGTCTTAATCAGAAAGGGGTGTTGGATTTTGTCAAATGTCTTTTCTATGTCAATTAATAGGATCATGTGGTTCTGTCCTTTGCTTTGTTAATGTTGAACCGAGTGACTTAGGGACTGCAGCACAGTTTCTTAACAGTAGGACACGCTTGGAAAGATGAACACCCTCAAAAAGATAAATTGGCACAATGACGGTAGTAATGAGTTCAAGAGTGTCAGAGATGATGAAGATGGCAGAGGATAGGACAGGGTTCAAGTCTGTTGTTCTTAGGGTTGCTATGTGTCATACTCAACTTGACAGAACCTAACAACTTCAGTTGGTCACTCATAAAATGGGAACAATTTCAGTTGTCCACATGGGTTGTGGTGAAGATGGGATATAAGAGTACTCGCAAAATCACTCACCAATATGCTTGGCACCGCGAAGACACTGAGCAACACAGGGAAGAGTCACTTTTGTTGTTAGCTGCCAAGTCCAATACCATCTTCATGATGACGGGAAAGTTTGAATCTGTTACTGTGCAACTGTGCCAATGCAATCTCACTGAGAGCCAATGCAATCTCTTTGAGTTTCCCTCATTTCTGCTGACCCTCTACATTCCCAACCACACTCCAACCTGTTTTAACCACAAACCACCGTGCTGACTGTTTAAGGTGCCCCAGACTCTGCTGGGCACTTTATGTGAATTATCCAATTCACAGCAACCCAAATGTATCGGCGTGTTATTATCCCCATGAGGAAAAGGTTGAGTAAAACCAGCAAGATATAGCTACTACTGGGTGGCAGAGCCGGGCTGAGAACTCAGCACTGTCAATTCCAAAAGCTGAATTCTAAAGTATAATGCGGTTCACAACCTCTCAGAAGTACTGTGAAATGTCCTTTCTGTACATTTGTCATCTAAAAGTCTGGCTGACAGGCTGAAGGCAAGTGAAAAATTTTATTTCACAAAAAACAATTAAGAGCTCACCACAAACTGCACCTCAAGATATAAGCCTTGACCAATAGAACCCAGGACTTAAGACAATTCCTTTCCATGAACCCATCTCTATATCTCTTGTAGGTTCTGTAAAGTCCACCTTTGTCATCCTGTCCCTGAACCCCTGAGAGATAAGGCACACTCTACCCACTGGTCACAATGACCATGATTTTCACAGCTATGGTTATGAGGTCCCCAGCTCCTGGAAGCATTTGCCTAAACTGTCCATTTGGCAAAACCCCCAGAGGAAGAGATGAGTGCTCTGTACCTGGAAAAACCTCTGAGTTAATGTCAGCAGGCCTCCTAGTCTCCACATTCCAGCTGGCAAGCATGTGCAACTGCCAGGAAAATAGGATAATGTGGGCAGGGAGGGGATGGAAGCGCTCTGGGGAGGAAAGTGTGCCTGTTAACTTAATCTTCTGTAGAGGTAAAGAATTTACTCGAGGGTACTCATCTCATACCCTTTCTGTAGAAGCTGAATTTATCTGGTCAACAGACATTTACAACAGGCTTCTGAAAGATTAGAGCCCTGGTTAAGTGCTTGCTGCTAATCAAAAGGTTGGCAGTTCAAACTCACCAGCACCTATAACCTTTCAAGCTTTGCAGCCTTAGAAATGCAATTCTACTTTGAGGCAGTTCTACTTTGTCTTTTAAGGTCATGATAAGTTAGAATTGACTTAACATAAATAGATTTGGGGTGTTCTGGTCTGTAGAGTTATTTATTTGGGCTCCATACAATAGGAAACTCTGGGTGTTATTATTGCTAGGCAGTTTAGAAATGCGAAGAAATTGTTCTTGTTTTTCATGCTGCAACACAGAAAATCCTATAGTAAAAGGGGTTCTTTCCAGCTCCTTCCAGTTTGTCCTGTTGTCATGTGCTGTTGAATTGGTCCCAGACTCATAGTGAAGCCATGTACAATAGGAAAAGTCCCTGAATTGTACAATAGGGTCAAACGAACCACTGTAGGATTTTCACTGGCTGGTTTTTAGAAGAACACCACCAGGCCTTTCTAATCTTTGTGCAGAAGCTCCAGTGGTACCTGCCAAGCATCGTCTCATTCATTCACTCATTACTGTTGAGTCGGAACTGACTCATAACTGACTCTCCAGTGGGTTTTCAGAGGCTGGACATACTATCCTTCTTCTTCAGAGCAACCAGTGGATTCCAAGTGCCTGCCTTTGAGGTGGCAACACAACGCCATACCCATTAGGCCACCAGAGCTCCCTGTGTCAATTATCATAGCAACATACAAGTCTTTAGTAACAGACAGGTAGTGGCTGCACAGAAACTATATGGGTCAATCGCTAAACCTAGACCTCTCGCTCGGAAGATGGGAATTCTACAAAGCTACCGCTGTCTCCTGCTCCAGCCTACACATACCCTTTTCCCAGAAATGAAGGAGGCTGTTGCTTCCACTGAGGAGTGTCTTTGATTTCATCGGTGTGAACTGTTACACTGCTGCTTCCTCCCCCATCAGCCAGCCCCTGGGAAGGCTCTGGACTGAGGGAGTCCAGCCTGCAACTTTGACCAAGAGACTTCCCAACAGCATTCCTCTCTCATTCTGTGCCCAAAGCTGTGGCCCTCGAGTGCTAAAAGAGGGTGGCTGCTCTTTGGGCAAGACCTTTCTGAGTGGACCACCAACAAACAAAAGGACAGAGCACAATAAGCCTAGGCCCCAAGTGCTGATGATTCTCCAACTGTGTGGCCCGATTCCTATCCCCTCCTGGTCCAGAACTCAGTACCTGGTCTCCTGTCTTCCTGTAGGGTCCTGTGTCTTTCTATGTGGCCCAGTTTTCCATCCAAACCCTCCTGCCCAAACCGGGTTCTAACTAGACCTCTCTCAAGAATACCATCAACACAGCCTTTAAATCTGTAACGAGAATTTCTCATTACAATTTCTTCTGTATCTATTATATGAAGGCAATATTAGAAGGTGAAGCCTCTGAGGCTGAGGTCTAGATTGCTCCATCCAGAGCCTATGCAGGACACCCCGGGCTGACCCAGGCCTCTTGTCCGCTGCGCCAAGAGGTCCTCGTCCTCCTGACGTGTCCCTTGGCCACAAGCAGCAGGCTGAGCCTCTGTGGGCTGAATGTGGCGAGAAGTCATGTTTTACTTGGCTTGAATGGTGTTTAAAATTTGAGAAATTAGTTGCCAATTATTTTTAAATTGGGAGATTTTGCAATAAAAACCCAGATTTTTCAGTTTCTCTTGGAGAGTGGAAATGTTTGGCAAAGCTGTGTCCACATCTCCACATGGCAACAACTAGCCGAGGAGGAGCCGCTACCCCTTCCCAGTCTACCGGTCCCTTCTCACCCTCTTCACGCATTGACAGTTGTCTGTCCAATCCAGGGGACAACTGTATCAGGGATCTGAGCCTGGCCTCATGCCCTGAATTCGACCCCTCCAGTCTTTCCTATCCTTGAATCTCTGATTCATCAAGAGCTGACCAACCCCAACCACTGAGCATGTGCATATTAAACTCCATTCTATGTTTTACAGGTCAAACTTCTCATT
Source organism: Elephantulus edwardii (assembly GCF_000299155.1). Taxonomy (NCBI): domain Eukaryota; kingdom Metazoa; phylum Chordata; class Mammalia; order Macroscelidea; family Macroscelididae; genus Elephantulus; species Elephantulus edwardii. The sequence goes on from NW_006399816.1 coordinate 11,320,910, forward strand.
AGCATTGTCTAATCAGGCAAAAACCTGGGGGGGGGGGAAGGGATGAAGCAATAATTATACAACTGGAAGAAATTCAGTGAGGATGAGTCACCCACACAGATAAGTCCTCAACAACCTCAAACTTAACCTGCTTCAAACTGAATGCATGACCTGCCCAGTGCTTCCTCCTACTGAAGGAGGGATCTCTACTCAACCTCTCACAGTATCACCAATTCCTGAGATATGTGGACTGAATATGAAGAAACACCCTTCTCTGTAATACACACTCCGCATAACACACACACACATTTACACACATGTGTGTGTTTGTCTACTCTTATATTTTCACATAATTGTATTTCTTTCCAGTCACCTGCTATACATCTGAGAGCTGGACAATGAATAAGGATGACAGACAAGAATTGATGCCTTTCAGTTGTGATGCTGGAGAAGAGCATGGAATATCCCATGGACGGCCAAAAGAAGAAATAGAAATATCTTGAAGAAGGTGTAGCCAGAGTGCTCTTTGGAGGCAAGGATGGCAAACTTTCATCTCACAAACTAGGGGCTTTGTTGTCAAGAGGGACTATTCCTGGGAAAGGGATATCACACTTGGAAAGGTAGTGGAGGGTCAACAAAAGAGAGACAGACCTTCAATGAGATGTGCCACAGTGTCTATGGTAATGGGTTCAAATGTGTCAGGAATGACATGGTGGCAGAGGGCTGGGCAGGGTTCAGATCTGCTGTTCAGAGGATCCCTAGGAGTTGTACTTGACTTGATGGCACTTAACAACAACATTTTTAACTGCTGTTATGTGCTGTAGAGTCAGGACCATCCCATACCTGACCCTTCTGTGGATTTTCAGAGGCTATAAACAGCACTAGAGGAGGCTGTCCATCTTATTCCGTTTCAGCAGCTGGTGGGTTACAGTGCAACTCTCCTTATTCACAAGGCCACAAGAGCAAATACCTTAACAGACTTCCATTCTAAACTTAGTGAGCTCTGGTGGCACAGCAGTTAAGTTCTCAGCAGCTAACTAAAAGGCTGATTGTTTGAACCAGCCTAGCAGCTGCCTGAGAAAAAGATTTGTGATCTGCTTCTGTAAAGATGACAACTGAGAAAAGCCTGGGGGGGCGGGGTGGTGGCGGGAATAGGACTCTGCTCCATCACACGGAGTCACTAGGCATGAAAAACTGATTCTGTAGCATCTGACAATAAGAATTCCAAATCTGGGTCTAGAAAATGTCACTCTCACGAGCACAGCAAGTATTAGAGGAACTGGAGGTTGTAATGTCAACCGATTGGGTGACCTTCGACAAAGCACTTGACCTCTGAGAACCATTGTTTCACTCTCTGTAAAGGAAAGGAGGCCCAAATCCACCTGTAAGCATCTTGGACCTGGAACAGTAAAGAAGTCATTGACTGGGCATCAATTATAACAGGCAACTTATATGTTTTCCTATTTAATCCCAAGCTGATTCCTTGAGGAAAGAAATCATTACCCACATATCACAGGTGAGAAAACTCAGGCTCATTTAGGTCCCACATGTAGGAAGGGGCAGAACAAGAGCCTGGCTTCAGGGCGCTTGGATTCAAAATGCTCACCACTCTGTCACTCTGCGTAATCTGATTGGCTACTTCACACAGCTCTTTGTTCTAGGCTGGGTTTTGGGGTGATTTTCCTTTTCTTTTCTTTATATAACGAAGAACAAATTGTAATTTAGACTCTTTCAATCATCTTGGAAGGAAAATTCCTGTAATAAAAGCCTGAGGCCATCAGCTTGGCATGAATACGACTTTTCAATGTAACCAGTAATGAGTCACCATCAAGTTGATTTTGATTCACGGTGACCCTGTCTATACGCTATAGAGCAGAACTGCTCCATAGGGTTTTCAAGGCTGTGACTTGTCTAGAAACAGATCAGACCATTTCCCACAAAGCCACTTGGGTGGGTGCAGACCATTAACCTTTCAGGCTGTAGTCCAGTCCAATGATTTGTCCAGCATAAGGCATGCTGTTTCTTTGCCCTTCTACCATGTTTTCATCACCTCCTGATGTCTCATAGTCATGTTCCCACTCCAGCCCTACCGCACCCATGTCATTTAACTAAATACTGCAGATACAAGGACATAAAGTGACAAGAGAGCTGGACAGGGGATGGCACTGTGGAGCATAAGGACAGATGTTATAAGAGAACCCCACAGTGCTGGCCAGAGAGCAACACTTCCCACAAAAGAACTGGGAAGAAAGTCAAGAATAAAAAGATAAAAGGGGAAGAACATGAGTGAGTCAAATTTGCAGGTAAGAAGTGATTTGTGTCTTCTAGGTTGCAACACCCCCATGATACATCTTCAAGGATATGAACATGTACGGCCAAGCACAATCAATAAGAGTGCATCTAAATTCCAAAATCAATCTCCATAATAGTCTATGTGTTTCCTACTGCCAAAGGGGCCCTTTAGAGTAGTGAGAGAAGATCTTCACCCTGAAACCCACAGCGTCCCTTTTCAGCAGGAAGTAGCTAAGAGAATACACCATCCCCTTTTCCTTATGACTCAGGGTGAAGTCTCTCTCAGGGAGGAGTGATAGGGAATGGCAAAGGACACACTGACAAAGAAGATTAATCAGAACTGGCTTTGACAAGCACTGTGGCATTTGGACAAGAACAAACTGGGAGGAGGGTAGAGAGAATAGTGCAACAATGAATGAATGGAAACCCAAAATCTCTGTAAATGTTTATGAAAATTAATAAAATATAATTATAGAAAAAAAAAGAAGTGATGTCTAAATGGAGTTTTAGAACATTTTACTTTGCAACATAAAAATTCTACTTCAGATCTTTGGGAGAATGCAAAGACTAACATTATTTTAAAGGCTTTCAGGGTGGGAAATGTGTGTGTGTGTGCATGTGTGCACGTGTGTGTGTGTGCGTGCACGTGTGTGTGTGTGTGTGTGTTTCAAGCTAGATGCTTGATACAGAAGCAAGTGGGTACAAGAAGTTTCCAGATATACTGTTAGATGCTTGATATGGAAGCAAGTGCTTACAAGACGTTTCCAGAGAGCTCAGCTATGCAAATTCTATTTATTCACCAAGAGCTTAAATCCCACTTCCTCTGTGCAGTCCTCCCAGACTGCTCAATCTCACAAGGATTTCCTCTTTCTGAACCCCTGTCAGACTTCACTTTTCTTGGCACTCACCATGTTGGGTGACTATGTCTTCTAATTCCTCTAATCCCTTTGGAATCTAATATGGAACCTTGGTGAGGGAATAGTCAAATCTTCAGTTATGAAAGGCCAGCAATCTGAATCCATAGGCTACTCCAAGGGAAAAAGTTATGGCAGCCTGCTCCAGACTACAACCTGAGAAACCCCATGGAGCAGTTCCACCCTGTTCTTCAGGGTCATTATCAGTTAAAACTGGCTTGACAGGAGAGGGTTTGTTTGAGTTGGTGGTCTGGTGGTGTAGCACATAGTGTATTGTCAAGGTCAGTAGTTTGAACCCACTATACAGAAAGGACTCAGTGGCATTAGGTTTTTATTTGTTTGTTTTAGAACCAGATGCAAAATTTCTTTAATGAAGGGACTTGAACAGAGCAAGGAAGTTGTTGTTATGTGCCATCGAGTTGTCTACGACTCATAGAGACCCTATGTACAACAGCCCTAAACCCTGCTGTATCCTGTGCCATTCGCACTGCTTCTGACACACCCATCCCAATTATCCCAGTCACTGAATCAATCCACCTCATAGAGGGTCTTTCTCTCCCGTGCCATCCTCTATCCTCCCAAGTATGATGTCCCTCTCCAAGGACTAGTCCCTCCTTGCAAGGAAGAGAAGCAGTTAATTTTCAAAGATAAGTGGCTTATCATCCACTTTCAGCCTTGACTACCAAATTCCACCCATTCTTTCTAGCTCAAAGAACTCAACATCCAAGTAGCTCTTTTGACTGTACCCACTGGAATTAAGCAGCACTATTTTTAAATTTCAAAATATCCAGTTCAGTGAAAAGAACTATCCTGCTGGACAAAAGTACACTTGAATTCTTTTGCTTGTGAATTGGATGATCTCTTGAGCAATTCATCCTGCGCCTCCCAACCTCTGTCTGCTCCTCTGTGAATGAGTACCTGCCTCATAGGCTCATGCAAGCTCTCAATGCAAGAAGGCATTGGACACAGCTCCAGCACACAGGGCATGCTTCAAGATGAAAGGCATCACCGATACCAGTTAGATTTCCTACTTCCTGTGGGTGTTGTTTTGTGCTCCAGAGTGGTGCCAACTCAATATATAGAGCTTCCCCCCCCCAAACTTCTAGAGCACTAAAGAATAGCAAAATACTGCATAGCGCCACTGTTATAAAGCAGGTCTGACCTGGGGGGGGGGTGGGAGCGGAATAGGATAAGGGTGCATAGATAATGACCATTGCATTGGAAAAGATGAAGAAAAGAACTGTTTAAAAGGAATATATAATTAGGCATTATACATACAACAACAATGCAGAATAAGACGTGTATCACTGTAAAAAGGACTGGGAGGGGGGAAGGGGAAGAGGGGAGGTAGGTCATTGGGCAACAATGAATTAATTTTTTTTTAAGTGAACTGGAGGATGGGGAAATGAGGGGGGTGGGTAGAATGTGTAACAATGAATAAATGAATGAAAATCTAACTTCTCTGTAAATTGGCATTAAAGTCACAATTAAAATTTTATTTTAAAAAAATCAAACTCTGGAATATACCAAAATTCTTTAACATGAAATTACTCTGTCACACCACGGGTCTAAATACTCAGAATCTCCATCAGGTTAGGGGGATGGTGGAGCCGCCCAGCAGTGCTGTCTGCAGTCTTTAACAAATCTCCATCCTCCAAGGGGTTCGGCTGTGTGCTCACCCAAGTTTGACAATGCCATTCAGAAAGTGCAAACTTACCGCTATCGAGCAGATTCCAGCTCAGTGATGCCACACCAAGTTTCCAAGGCTATCAATCTTAATCTTCGTCCCTTGGAGCTGATGTTGGAATTGACCTGTCAGAGATGCAGGGACTTTGGGTGCAGCATAATATGATTCAGACAAAGCCACAGGGCCACTAGACAACACTAGACAATGATCCTCAAACTCTTTTCCTATGGAAATTTGAGGCTCCAAAGAGGCACTTCTACATCAGAGGTTCTCAACCATAACTGGGTGGGCATCATCACAGCAATGTCTGAAGATAATTCAAGATTCTAATTTACTATCACTCCTCACTAATTATGGGTTCCACATCTGCAAACTCATCTACTCACTCAAAAGCAATATTTGTGGCACTGTGGAAGTCCATGGGAAGAACAAAAAAGTTGAGTTTCCCAGCATATGTGACTAGCTAGGAACTGAATACTGTTCCTGGTCTTTTTAGTTACTTGCTATACAACTGAAAATTGAATGGCAGATCTAAGGACAACAAAAGGAGAATCTAAGCCTTTGAGCTGTGGTGTTTGGAGAAAAGAACTAATTATCCCATGGACTTCCAAAAGAATAAACAAATATGTCTTGGGAAAAACGCAACCAGGGTGCTTCTTAGAGGCAAGGATGCAAAACTTCACCTCATATACTTTGGGTATATTGTTAGGGGAGGTAAGTGCTTGGGAAAAGGCATCATTCTTGGAAAGGTGGAGGGTCCGAGAAAGAGAGGAAGACTCCCAACAAGAAAGACTGACTGACACAGTGACTATAATAATGGGCACAAGCACAGCAGAGATGATGTGGATGGCACACAATGGGGGGGGGAAGGTTCATATCTGTATTATATAGGGTTAATATAAGTCAGTTGATTTGATGGTACCTAACACCAGTGTCCTGGGGGCTTTAAAACAAAACAACGGTGAATAAGGAGAATCTGCTATAATTGTCTTTAATTGGTTTGGAATGAGGCCCAGGTGTCAAGATTTTTAAAAGATGGCCAGAGGATGGGATGGGTCAGCCAAGGTTGAAAACAGCTGCTCCACTTGGAGCTAGACTCCAGGGTTTACCAGCAATGCCTCTGAGGCTTCAGCGAAAGCAGCCTTTTGTCTGAGCTTGAAACTAAGCCTCCAGTTAAGACTGATTTTGCAGGAAAGATTCTTTAGCTTTAAAAAATAAAAAATCAGTACATCTGGAAACAGCTGGTCTAGCCTCTTAGAGCCTTGAGGCCCCACATCCTGGTTTTTAATTCACCTTTGTGTCTGTCCCGCGGTCTTATAATATAGTCGGTAGATGGTTAATAAATATTTGCTGGAAGGTTGGAGAGCTTTGCTTTATTTGTTTTCTGGCTCCAATTAAGTGTTCAGTTCCCCAACATAGCAACTTAACAGTTTCTTAAACATCTACAGCCTCAAACCTCAACCCTGAAACAGACTGTGGTGCAGACAACCACCCAGAGAACACGCTGACATACCTCTCCTTGGGGTCACATACACCATGCCTGTTGCTAATGACTGATAAATATAAGCAAATGTTGCTTTAGTCAGCTGGGAGAGCATGACATTTGTCAGCAGTGCTGGCCTCCCAGGATAATATTTGGATTGTTTCATCTGAAACTGTCAAATTACAAGAGCATGATAGAAAAGTGTAGGAACTTCACAGTAAACAGTAACTGGCCCCTTGTCAATAAGTTAGAAGTGGGGGGGGGGGCGTACAATCTCTTCTGCCAAAATACACGGGGCTGGAATGCCTGCAGCCGAGGCCTGGGGCCAACAAGCAAAGGGGAGCAAGTTCCTCCCCTGGTTCTCAACCACAGAGGCAGCGCAGAAGCCCCTATCCTACTGCCCCCACCCCCAGGACATTGCCCTCCACCACCACAGCTGGGGGCTGGCTGAAGGATGTAGGGCCTTGGGGAAAAAGAGCACTACCTTCAAATCCCAGCTTTTCTGCTGCCTCTTAGCAGTCATTTGAGCTCTCAGGGCCACAGATTCCTCAGATCTACTTTATCAGGTCCTTAGAGCCATGACTGCCAGGTTCAAATCCTAACTCTTCATTTACTAAATGCAGCCTTGGGCAATTTACTTCTCATACTTTCACCTCGAAAATGGGGATATAGTAGTATGTACCTCACAGGTTGTCAATGTCAAATGATCAGAATAGCACGTGTCACAGCACACCCATTCAATAAAACTTTTGTTGTTGGGTCCTATCCTGCCGATTCCAATTCATAGCAACCTCATGTGACAGAGTAGAACACTTTCACTGGATTATGCAGCTATAATCACTATAGTAACAGATCACCATAAAGCCACTAAGGATTCAACCCATCAGCAGTCAAGCACTTAACTGCTGCGCCACTAGGGCTGCATCATTCACTTCACCTTGGCTGCTAACAGAAAGCTTGGCGATTCAAATCCACACAGAGATACAAAGGCCTGGTCATCTAAAAAACAGGCAAGAGTCTGCGCAATGACAACTGGCTGGGGGTTCTGAATAGTCACTGTGAACAAATCTGCATTCTTTTTTTTTTTTTAAATTAATTACCCAAGTAGGCACTATTTATTGATCAATAGAGAAAAAAAAAACCACACAAAAAAAAAACCCCAACCAAACAAACCAGTAATGGCAGGCCTCACTGCCCACTTTCCAAACCAAAGTATCTTTTTTTTGTGTCATCAGTTTGTTTTTTAATCGGTATTCTTTAATCTAGCATATTTACAAAGGGCTTGACATGTGAGACTTTTTAGATCTATACAATTACTGTGACTTCGTACTGCCATTTCTTGACTTTGTATTTATTAAGACTTACACTCTGGTGGTATAGTCCACAGAAAGTTACCCTGCTAACACAAAGTGTGACTCTTTGGCAGTATGAATCCAGTATTTAGTTCCCAAGAAGAAAGGTGGGGAATCTCTTCTGCAATTTAGAGCCTATGAAATGAAAATTTATTGGAGGGAGTCAGCTATGAGTCAGTTCTCTAACTGAAGGGAAGTGAATGAGTGAAGTCTCTAATTAGACATGTACACAAAGTAGTGTATTTATTCATAATACTTTGAAGTTCATTGAATCCTGAAATCCACGCCTGCACGTATCTACCAATCTAAAGATTCAGGACTGGTTCATCCAGGGAAAAACACTAACAAATATTAGCTTTTAGATTAGAAATGCTTCTTGTCTTCTGAGCTCAAATCCACACAGCCTAAGCCAGGTCTCTCCTTTCTTTCAGGGATCACAGGAACTCAGGTCTTCTCATCCCTAGAGACCTCCTCCTTTCAACCCTCCACAAGATTTCCCTAAAGATGCCTAAGGACCTCCTCAGAATTAGCTCCACTTTGAAGATTATTCAGACCTCCAGAGTGGGATGGGAGTGGCCTCAGCCCTTTAAGTGGCTGCAAAATAAATCAGAAGATGAAACGAGATGTAGGAGCCAAGAACTCCTCCCCACCACGCAGAAGCAACACATTAGCTGAGCAACGTGCACAGCGCGCCCAAGGCGGAATCAGACACAGGGACAGTTGGGGAGGGGGCAGAGTGCAGGAGCTGCCTTACCTTCTTTCTGCTGTGGGTTCGCGGCCCCGGGCTTGCGGATGCCGGCTCCCGCGCAACCCCGCAATGCCCTGGCGGCCGGCGTTGAGGCTTGCGCGGGGCTCTTCGTGGGTCCGGTGCAGCGGCACCGATGTGCGCACGGCAGACACCACATGGCCCGCGAAGGCGTGCGCAGGGGTTCCAGGCAGCGGCAGGCCACGCGCGCGGTACGAGCCAGGCAAACAGGGCCGCGTCTGCTCCATCACGCCGCCGCTGCAGCTGCGCGAGCAAGCCGACCAGGGACCCCAGGCGCCCCACACGCCCGGGGAGCCGCCGCCACTGTCCTCCGGAACGCCTTCCACCGTTGTCATCCGCTGCGGGACCTGAGGAGACAGAGGCTGATTAGGGAACCAGAACTCCCGCTCCTCCACGGGTATCCCCATAGCTATCTTTGGGCAGGGCTGAATTACTTACCTAAGCATCACAGTAAGCACCTTGCCTATTTTACAATCAGAAAAAACAGATGGCCTAGCCAGAGTTATATTCCTTTTACAAAGCAGTCGTTATGTATATACACACAGAAACACAGATGTATACATATTGTTGTTGTTGCTATGTACCATCGAGTCAGAATTGACTCACAGCTGACTCTCCAGCAAGCTTTCAAAAGCAATAAATTGCAGAAGAGGAGAGTGCTCCTCTTTCTGCTGAGGGGCATTTGGTAGATTTGAACTGTGTGCCTTTGGGTTGGCAGCATAGGTCTTTACCACTAGGCCACCAGAGCTCCCCTATATATGTACATACATACATACATACATACATACATACATACATACATACATACATCAAGCATGCGCATGTCTGGTTCGACTCAACAACAAAGTCTCTAAATAGATGTATACACAAAGAATCACAGCTATTTGATAGCCTAGTTGGTAAAGAATTGGCTTCCAGTCAATAGGTATACGGTTCAAATCCACTAGCTGCTTCACGGGAGAAAATTGGGCAATCTCCTCCATTCTATGCCATTTACAGCCTCGAAAAGTTACAGGGTCTCCTGTGAGTTGATTCTGACTCAATGACAATGAGTTGAGAGTATGTACACTGGGGAGAAGTGGGGTTCAGGAAGGCAAAAGGACCCCAGAAAGACATAATGCAGTTCTAGCTTTGAGTGCCACAGACTTGAGGGGCTCTAACCATAGATTAGATTATGGCAATACCCTCACCATAGATCATAGACTGTTTTAACCTTGAGGAACTTCCCTTGAACCTTAACTTGTTGTTGGTGGTGTGTACCGTAGAGTTGGAACTGACCCATAGCTGACCCTCCAGTGGGTTTTCAGAAGCAGCTAATTGCGCAGGAGGAGAATGTCCATCCTTCTCCCACAGAGCAGCTGGTGGCCTCAAACTGCGTGCCTTTGGAATTACAGCACAGCTTGGCCACCAGAGCTCCCTGACTGCCTAAAAAGCAAACAGATATGTCTTGGGGAAAAATGCAACCAGAACGCACCTTTGTGGCAAGGATAGTGAAACTTCAACTAGCAACTAATATACTCTGGGCATGCTGCTAGGAGAGGCTATTCTTTGGAAAAGGATCTCATGGTAGGAAAGGTGCAGGGTCAGTGAAGGAGAGGGAGTTCTTCAACAAGATAAACTGACATAGGGACAGGAGCAATGAGCTCAAGTGTGTCAGAGGTGGTGAGGATGGCACAGGAGAGGACAGGCTTCAGATCTGCTGTTCATAAGGTCATTATGAGTTAGTAAATCACATGAGAGGATACTGCACCACCAAGATGATGTCAGGGATGGTACAGAGCTAGGCATCAGATAGTCTATGGAAATCATGCCCACAGAGTCAAAGGTGAGGTCAGTGCAGCAGTTCCTGACTATGGCTGTATGAGCCACAGGGGTGGGGACACGCGAGAACCTTGTCCATTCTAGTAACTTCAGTCCATCCCTATCAACTCTGAACCCAGGGGGAAAAAACCCTTTACCTGCTAATAGAGCTGACTCAATTTGATGGTTTAGCTAACAATCAGTTGGGGGCTGGAAACCCCTTGTTTAAGTAAATCAGGACCTGGTGGGTGGGCCTTTTGTATTGAAAGGCTGTTGGTCCCTGGGTCCTGCAGCCCTGGGCCTGGTGTTAATTTTGTTTGGGAAGAACTTTCTCCTAAGTGGTACAGCACTGGTCTGTCAATTTGCTGTCCTGTGGTAACTTGGGGTTGCTATGATGCTGAATGCTGTATGACTGGTGTGTCAAATGCCATAATGGGTATTCATGGTGGACAGTGTTTGGTGGAACTTCCAGAGTAAGACAGGCTTGGAAAAAGGATTGGCATCCACTTCCAAAACAACATGTCTTTGGAAACTCTGTGAACATTAGAGAAATGATGATAGTTATAAAACAGGGTTCAGATCTTTTGATCATAGGGCCACTAAGAGTTGTGCTCAACTCAACAGCACTTAACAAGAATACAGAAAAAAGAAACAACCCACAATGAAATGAAGGAAAAAATAAAACTTTCATTTTCTCCTCTCCATTTACTGAGTTAGGAATTCCAAACTGATGCTGGATTTAATGAGCTAGCTGGGGCAAAAAAAGCCTAAATATGGTAAGTCTTGATTCATAAAATGATACCCCAAGTGCGTAGAGTGGGTTTAAACATACCTACGCCACCCCCAAATACAGCTACATTCTAATCCCCAGAGTTTTGGACCTATTACTTGATCAAGGGAGAAGGGGGAAAGAAGGGGGTTTTGCAGAGGTAATTATGTTAAAGATCTTAAGATGAGATTTTCTAGAGTACCCTGAAGAGCCCTAAATCCAGTGACAATTGACCTTGTAGAGTTGGAAGGGAAGACACAGAGGTTGGCCATGTGAAGACTGAGGGTGAAGACTGAAATGCTACAGCCATAAACTAAGGACTTGGGGAGCCACCAGAATCTTGAAGGGACAAGAAAGGATTGTCCCTAAAGGCTCTGGAAAGGTGTAGGCCCAGACACTTGCTTTAAGATCTCTGGTTTCCAAGAGCCAGACTATGTTTAAGCCAGATTTCAAATGAATTGTCTTAAGCTACCAGTGTGTGGCAACTTGTGATGGAGGCCACAGGACACAATACAATGTGTGAGGGCTATGAGCGCAGAAGGGAAGTGGACCAACATTTATTAGCTCAGCACCTTCAATGTGTCCAGCACTGTGTAAGCAGGACACATGCACAGGGGCCAGCTTTAGGAAGCAGCCAGTATTAGCCTCATAATGGCCCCCCTCATGCTCCGTCTGCTGCCCCATCAAGCCCAGGAAGCTCGTGTTAGCCAATGTAATTCCCAGTGAGGAAAAATAAGCCCTGAGATCCAGCATGCTAGTGCCCACGGCCTCAGGCCACTAAGGTGTGCACACAGCAGCAAAGTGGAGGTCTCCAGAATCCTAGTGTTCTTTGCCACCTGTGGCACATGGTCTCTGCCTGTGAAGTTGTTGGGTAATGGAGTAAATGAGTGGAAATAAATCCACTGTAATAGTCACTCTCATGGAAGAATAATTGGGATAAATGGATAGAGACAGGAATATGTTTCTGGCACATCTGAGGGTTTCTGTCATCTACCACCTCCTGACTGTGCATTAACAGAGATAACTAAGACACTGCCTATAAAAGGTCTGGATTAGCCAGGCAGCTATATTAAAATTCCACTTCCTAGAGCTAACCCCACTCTAATTTAGTTTCCTATTGCCAAATTGGGTAGAGTCCCTGGTGGAAGAGAACATGAAACCACATTCCACCCTCTTCTAGTCAATGAGAATTTTTTCATTTATATTTGAATTATGTTGAGTGAGTTGAAATCCATCTGAGTCCCCATGGTGGGGATCTAACCACATACTCTAGAATTTTATTTTTATAGCAGTTATCCAGAGACAAAGGATAAAAACAAGACAGAGAAACAAAAAGGAGAGTAAAACAGAAAAAAGAGGATTTAAAAAAATATAAGTGAAGACAAAAGAGCTTAAGATACAAGTCGCTGATTGTACCAATCTCTCATGTTCCCACCACTCTTTCCAGCCCTCCTAACAGTCCTGGCTTCTCTTTCTTTTCTAGAAATCTGGCGTTTCCAGCAAAGCATGATGGGAAAATTTTCAAGTGTCTGAGACACAACACAGGCAGTCTCTCGGTTACCAATATGATCCATTCCTAAGTGTGTCTTTAAGTCAAATTTGTAGGTAAGTTGAAACAGGTGCATGTGATTCTTATTTAGCCTTATTTTTAAGGCAAGAAACTCTAGTGGCATAGCCTGTAAGGAGCTGTTCTGCTTACCCAAAGGCTCTGCTTCTCTGGCGGTTCGAATACACCAGTGGCTCTGAGAGAGAAAGATGGACAATCTCCTCCCATGTGAATAACAGCCTCAGAAACCAGTGGAAAGACAGTTGTGAGTTGATTCAGGCTCAATAACCTGAGCTTAATACAAGGAAAGACAGGCCTGGTGGTATAGTGCATAATGTACTGGGCTGCCACCTAAGAGGTTAGCGACTTGAACCCCCCAGCTGCTCCAGAGGAGAAAGATGGACACTCAGCCTTGGGTTTGGTTTTGCTTAGTGTAAGAAAAAGATGGCACAGTGCATTACATGTTGGGCTGCCAAACAGAAGGTTGGAAGTTGGAACCCACCAGCCTCACCATGGAATAAAGATGAGGCAGTGCCCCCGGTAAAGACTGATGGTCTGGAAACTTGATGGAGGGGAGCTGAGTTGAAACAAATTTAAGAGGAATGATTTTTAAAGCGTAATAAAAGGCTCAATGTTTTCCCATTATATAAATGCTACACATTGCTCACAGGGGTTGGTTCAATCAGTTCAAAGTAAGGGCAAATTTACATAACATTAAAGAGCAAGTAAAAGTTATCAGTAAGTCAAGGGTTCCTAGTCTGGGGACTTCCTCTATTAAAATAGCTACAGGACCTCTGTATCCTGTGAAACCATCATTGTCCAGTCTATGCTGATTCATAATGCCCTTACAGTAGAGAGAGCTGTCCAGGGTCACCAGGACTGTGGTCTTTGTGGGAGGAGACTGACACATCTTTCTCCTGTGGAGCAGCTGGAGCATTTAAACTATCAACCTCTATATTAGCAGACAAGTGTTTAACCACTGCACCAAGAGGGCTTCCAGAATGTAAATCACGGTGAGAGAATGAAAACAAACCAATTCTTGAAACTCAGAGCCTGCGTCTCTGTAACCTGCTAAGATGCTCCCAATCCACAGCACACACAAAGACCGAAGCAGAGAGCCTGAGGTGCTTCCAAAACTTGTCTTAAACCACCAAATTTTCTTCATGTAGAAAGGAGTTCTATTAAAAAAGAGACAACCCATTTGCAAGATCAAAAGCATGAATGGAAAGTTAGCAGGAAAACATAGGAAAATTATTTCATGTTACAGAGAATCAAACAAATGCAAAACAACATAAGTCCTTGTTGCTGCTGAATAAATTCCAACTCATAGCGACCTTAGAGGACAGAGCAGAGCTGCTCTACAGGTTTCCAAGTGCGTAACCAAAGGTTTTCTACTAACGAAAAGGCCGAGTGTCCTTGTTAGTTTGGATCTACCAGCAGTTCCAAAGGAGAAAGAAAGGCCGTCCTTTCCCGTAAAAATTTAGTTTTGGAAATCAGATAAAGGGTCACTGTGACCCGTAACCCACCCGATGGCCATGAGAAACCTTATGAAAACAGACTGTCACATCTTCCAGTAGAGCTGCTGGTAATATGGACCTTTCAGTTAGCAACTGTGCCACCAGAATTTCTTAAAAAAAAAAAAAAACAAAAAGCAACCCACACCAAAAAACCAACCAATAAAACGGTCTCTTTTGCCCTTTAGATTGGCTCAAATGATGACGTTTTATGGTCCTAGTGTGGTAAGAATGCTCCCTGCTGATGAAATCTCGACTTTGCAAAACTTATCAAAATTGTAAATACATTTTATAAAAGACACAAATGCAGGTTATACACATGGACTTCACCTGATGGTATGCATAGGAATCAGATCGACTACAACTGTGGAAGGAACCGCTGGAGAAGCTCAATATCAGCTGTGAAAACTAGGC
>NW_006399816.1:11337585-11360738 GCF_000299155.1 Elephantulus edwardii
AACAACAACAACAACAACTTCTCCTTTAACCAGGGAGCTCTGGGAGCCTAGTGGTAAGAACCCCTGCACTGCAATTCTAAGGCACAAAGTTCAAATCCACCAGCTGCTTCACAGGAGAAGAATCAACAATCTTCTCCCATGTGATTACTGCCTCTCAAAACCGGTTGGAGGGTCAGCTATGAGCCAGTCCCAACTTGATGGCACACAACAACAACAGACTTACTTAATGTAAGGCTGCCACAACCTTCAAAAAAGACACAATACATGCCAAGTGTAATGCAATGAAGTTCAAGAAAACAAGGTACACCTGTATTCAAAATTAATGCATAAAGCTGACATGTAAAGATTTTATTGCAGTGTTGTTTTTAATAACACAATAATAGAAAAACACTGGAAGAAGCGTAAGTGTTCACAAATAGAAGCTTGGTTAAATAAAATTTAATCAACCTAAAGACTCAAATACAATGTATGTTAGAAAGAAAAAGGGAGTTTTATATCTGTTAAAGTGGGTAGCTTTCCATAATAATAAGCAGGAAGAGTAGAACAGTTGATAGAGAATGTTGTTGTTGTTGTGGCTGTTAAGTCAGAACTGACCCATAGCTTACCTTTCAATGGGTTTTCAAAGGCAATAAATTGCATTGATTGTCCCTCCTTCTCCTGCAGAGCAGCTGGTAGATTCGAACCATATGCCTTTGGCATTGCATGACAACTTCTTACCACTAGGCCACCAGAACTCCCTAGAGAATAAGATCATTCCAATGTGTATGTGTGTGGTCATGCGATGCATGCTTTATTTGAATATGAAAATGGCAATGGAGTAACGGGGTGGAGAAGCTTGTACTTTTCACTTTTATACTCATTTTTTCCAACTTGGGTTTTACGACCTATGTGCATGTATTTACAACACAAAGAAGCGTAAAGAATATTTCAAGATTGTGATAGCAAAAGTTTGGTTGCCTCTTCAATTTCCAGTCTTCTTTCTTGCAGGCAGAACTCCAGTGATGTTGATGCATCACTCTCCCATACATGGTGACGTGCCTCACAGGCAGCTGACCTGAATTTCAGTAGATGTGAACAGAGCCCGAGAATTTGCCTTTTAAGAGTTTCCAGGTGATGTCAAGATTATTGGATCAAGGACCATAGCCTGAGAATCATGCATTAGGTCACTTGCTGGTAGTCAGTACTCCCTTGTCAATATTTCAACTATAAGAAGGCATATGATGCTTTTCTGGCCAATGAGATCAGAGATGAAGCTTACTGTGAGGTTCTTGGAAAAGTTTCCTAACAGAGACACAAGGAAAGGCTGCCCACTTTTTCCCTCAGGCCAATGTTATAACTGCAGTTGAACTGGAACTCTTGCATCTTTTGATCACTGGAGAATCTAGCTTGACAAAACAAAACAAAACATAGGGTAAAAACTACACAGAAACATAGCTAGCTCTCTGACTACACTACATCTGGAGCTGAGCTTCTTAAGAGCTGCTTTCTCAGTCAACTGACCTTAAGTTTTTTGTTACTCGCACCTGAAAGCAACTTAATTGCAAAAGCAAAAATGATATTATTGTTGTTGATTGCCATCATGACGCATAGCAACCCTATGAACAAAAGGCCTGAAGCCTTTCTAGAACTATCGTCATTTTCAAAGTTCTTAGTGTCCAGAGGCATGGTGTTTAGGAAGTGGATGCCACTCCTGCTTCCAAACCTGTGAATGCACAACTATAAACTAAAAACCAAACGCACCACCATCAAGCTAATTTCAACTCATAGTGATCCTCCTGTCAGATGGAGGAGAATTGCCCTGCAGGATTTCTAAGGTTAAAAATCTTTACATAAGCCGATTGACTGCCTTATCTTTCTGCTGTGGAGTAACTGGTGGGTTTAAATTACTGGCCGTTAGTGCACCTAACCACTGCACCACCACACCAAGACTCCTAAAACATGACTATGTCTTCCAACAGTTCTGCTTTATCCGTACAAGCACAATGTGATTTAAAACTCAGGCTAAGCCATTTTACTCAAAAGAAAGCGGAAAGATAAGTCATAAACTAGGGGGAAATGTGTGCAAAATGTGACTCACTCACTCATTCATCACTGGCATCAAGTCAGAACCAAGTCATAGCTGACCCTCATGTGGGTTTTCAAGAAGCGTGAGAGATTTCCCATCTCTCTCCAGGTAGCTGCTGATGGATGTGAACTGCCAGAAAGGGGCTGCCTTTGGGTTGGCAGCCTATGGACCGTGCTCCCTACGTACGTTGTTGTCGCTGTTGTTGTTGTGTGCTGTCAAGTCAGAACCAAGCCATAGCTGACCCTCAAGCAAGTTTTCAGAGGCAGTAATTCGCACGGGAGGAGACTGCCCATCCTTCTCCTGAGGAGCAGCTGGCGAATTCAAACTGCATGCTTTTGGGATTGCACCACAGCTTATTAGCACTAGGCTGCCACAATTCCCAACCCCAAAAGCACTAATATTAAGGATTGTTGCCAATAAAAATAAAGAACAAGGAGAAAAGAGAGTAATTAAGGATTTTTTTTAAAAGAAGAAGAGCAATAGCACAGAAACAAATGCAAAGATGCCCAGCCGAGATTCAGTGGTACCAACTACATACCCGTTGTATTGGCCTGAAATCTAAGAGTCAGAACCAAATATTGGGGAGGATGATAAACTCCCATACACAGTGAGTGAGCATATCCATCTGCACCACAACTTTGAAAAAGAGTACAGCAATATTTACCAAACTTCAGGATGACCTGTTCTTCCCTCTTATCACATCTCTGGTGGCACAGTAAGCTAAGCATTAGGCTTCTAACAGGAAAGATCAGCAGTTCAAGCCCCCCCACCCCAGCTGCTCCGTTGAAGAAGCTCAGGCATGCTGCACTGTGACGAGTACAGCTTTGGAAACTCTGCTGTCCAGTTGAGTCCCTGTAAGTCAGAATCAACTTCACGACAGCAGGTTTTGGGGTGGATTGGTTGGTTGGTTGGTTGGTTGGTTTTAAACCCTGAAGAGCCATATACCCACACAGCTCACATTTTTACCTCTAGGTAAGCTATCTGGAGAAATTCTTCAGCATGCACATTTACATATATGAGAATAAATCATTAATTGCATGATTCATGTTGTTGTTGTTGTTAAGTGCCATCGAGTGGCAGGGGACTCATAGTGACTCTATGAACAAAAGTCCTGGACACCTACTATATAACTTTCATCCTTTCTCCAGGTTCGTAGGGTTTCCAGAGGCAAGCTATTGTGGAAGTGGATGCCACTCCTCCTTCCAAGCTTGTTTTAATCGGGGAGTGCCACCAAACACTGTCCGCTATGGGTAACCATTAACACATTTGACACATTGGTATCACAGTGTTCAGCTTCACAGCAACCACGAGTTACCACGAGTTACAAAGCAACAAAAAAACCAAAACAACATGAGGGGAAATGCCGAATATCCACTAGCAATAAAAGGGATAATAAATCACTGTGTGTTCATTCACAACCACTCATCTCTCAGTTTATCATCCTGTGGTGGTCAGTATGTTTGCCTCTCTGATGCTGGAAGCTATGTTGCTGGTATTACAAATACCATGGTGAGCAGGTTTCAGTGCAACTTCCAGACTAAAAGGATAACTTGGCAATCTAATTCTAGGAGAACTGCCACGTATGGGAAAACATTATGGACAACAGTGGAAAAGTGTCTGATACAGTGCCAGGAGATGACCCTTTCAAATTGGAAGGCCCTCAAAACATGACTGGGGAGGAACTGTCTCTTCAAAACTGGATCACAGTGATACACATGGAGTAAAGATTTCAGGGCCTTCAGTTGCTGATGTGGCATCACCCAAAATAAGAAGAAGCAGGCAACATGCAAACATTCATTAACAAGCAGAACATGAGATTCAGAAAGTATAAATCTGGGAAACTGGACGTCATTAAAACTGAACTGAATAACCATATGGCATCAAAGGGGCAGCATATGCCCAATGCTACAGCTCAGAATGCATGAAGGATAGAAAAGTACAGATGGACGGGAAAAACAGACACCATGGGGAAAGTGCTATCAGGACACAGGAATTGTAATCAATATCACAAAACTTAATATGCATAAATTGTTAAATGGAAGACAAATATGCTTTGTAAATTTCCACTTATCACAGTTAACAAAATAGAAAATCTATATCCTAGGCATTAATGATAAAAAAGATCTGGTAGGAGTCATTCTGAATTGGCTATATACACAATCTACCATGCCGAGAAAGAAAAATTGAATTAAGACTGGTGAGACCTTCATCATCAAAAAGAGCATTTTAAGGTCTCTAGTAAAATGCTGTCCATGATAGAATAATATTCATATATGTACTAGGATAAGTTAACATCTCCATATCTTTTTCAATCTAAATGCAGAACAGACTATATAGGAGGCTGTGTTCTGTGAGGAGAAATGTGGTATCAGGATTGGAGGAAAACTCATCAACAATCTGCGTTATGCAGACGACACAACCCTGCTTGCTGAAACTGAGGAGGGCCTGAAGTGCTTGCTGCAGAAGGTCAAGGACTGCAGCCTTCAATATGGATTGAAGCTCAACATCAAGAAAACAAAGATCCTCACCACTGGGCCAGTTGGCAGCACTGTGATGGATGATGAAGAGATTGAGATTATTAACAGCTTTAGTTTGTTAAGCTCCACAATCAACACTCTTGGTACCAGCAGCCAGGAAGTTAATAGACAAATTGTGTTGGGAAAGTTTGCTGCCAGAGACCTCTCAAAAGTACTGAAGAGCAATGATGTCATTCTGGAAACTAAGGCACGCCTGATACAAGCCATAGTCTTTGCAATCACTTGCTATGCATCAGAGAGCTGGACAATGACTAGGGATGATAGAAAGAAGATTGCTGCCTTTGAGCTGTGGTTTTGGAGAAGAGTACTGAAGATATCATGAACTACAAAGAGAATGAACAAGTTTGATCTGGAGAGGGTTAAACCAGGCTGCTCCTTGAAGGCAAAGATTCTGAAGTTTCGTCTGACATACTTTGGACATATTGCAAGGAAGGACCAGTCCTTAAAGAAGGATGTCATGGTTGGGAGGGTAGAGAGATAGTACAGGAGAGGATGACCTCTATGATGTAGATTAATCCAGTGACTGGGGTAATAAGGGTAGGGGCGTCAGAGACAATAAGATTGGCACAGGATAAAGCAAGGGCTCTTGTATATAGGGTCACTATGAGTCACAGGCAACTTAACAACACATAGCAACAACATTCAAATTCACATACTAATCATTAAAAACAAAGACAAAAAAAAAATTGAAGAATTTTTCCAACTTCAGCAATCAGAAGTTGATCAAACAGGCAGTCAAGATATGTTGAATGATCACTAGAATGTGAAATCTGGAAACAAAAGGAGAAGGATTCATATTGGGGAAATAGTACCTTATGAATAAAAGAATTTTATACAGTTAAGGGTTATTCATTACAAATATATTTTATCAACAACATAAATGGCAACTTTCCACATGAAATCATCCAGGTGGCATAGACAGTGGATAGACACAGGAGAAACTCAATATTATGACTGAGAATAAGGTCTGGTATCAACTGGAGAGCAAATCATCAATTCCAGATATATGAGGTCAAAGTGAAACAAGAAAATCAAAGCAAGTCTGTGAGAGTCAAAGTACAACCCTGACTTTACCTCACTCTGAATTTAGAGGCTATCTTAGGAACAGATTTGATGCACTCAATACTAATGACAGAGGATGAGGCAAATAGTGGGGGGACATCAAGAATATGATATAGGAAGAAAGTAAAAGTACATTTAGAAGAGCAGAAAGAAGAAAAAGCCATATAGATGTCAGAACAGACTCTGAAACTCTTTTAAAGATAAATCAAAGGGAAGAAATGATGATATAAAAGAGCTGAACAGAAGACTTCAAAAAGAAGCTGAAGATGATAAAATACTGCAGTGAAATATGCAAAGATTCATAGTTAAGAAATACAAAAGGAAGAATACATTCAGGAATTTTCAAGCTGAAAGAACAGGAGAAAAAAAAGTCAACCCTTTAGTTGCAATACTGTCAACTCAATGGTGCAAAAAAAACAACAACAAATTGCAATACTGAAGGATTCTATTGGCAGAATTTTGAGTGACAAAGGAAGTCACAAAAAAAATGTAAAGAATTCCCAAATTACTGTCCTCAAAAGAACTGGTCTCCATGCAACCATTTCATGAGGTAGCTAAGTGATAAGAATGATGAATTCAATGATGTAACTTAAAGTATTTCAAGCTGCACAGAAGGCATTGTTGTGAAATAAGAACGGATGAAATACCCATTGAGATGCTCCAATATTGAGGATACCATGGACTACTAGGAAAATAAACAGATACATCCTGGAAAGGGTCAAACCGGGCAGCTCCTTGGAGGCAAGGATTCAGAGGGTTCATCTGACATACTTTGGTCATGTTGTAAGGAGGTACCGGTCCTTTGAGAGGGACATCATGCTTGGAAGCGTGGAGGGACAGCCCAGGAGGGGAAGGCCCTCTATGAGGTGGACTGATTCAGTGACTGGGGTAATCGGGATGGGTGTATTGGAGACTGTGCAATTGGCACAGGACAGAGCAGAATTTAGGGCTGTTGTACGCAGGGTCACTATGAGTCACATGTGACTCGACGGCACTTAACAACAACAACAACACTGGAAGCCCTCCCTCATCTATGAAGAAATTTGGAAGATAATTATCTGACCAACCACAAGGAAGAGATCCATATTTGTGCCATTCCAAAGAAAGGTTATGTGGTACAAGGCAGGAAATATTGAGGAATAACACATGTATGCAAAATATTACTGAAGAATATTTAAAAATGTCTAGAGCGGGACAATCTCCTCCTGTACCAGTCAGATCTGATTTGACGGTACACACACAAAAAAAAAATTAAAAAAAAATAATTAAAAAATGTCTAGAGCAACATGTCAAAATAAAACTACCAGAAATTAAAATCTTATTCAAAGGAAGATATGAGATAAGAGCATTACTGATGTCAGATGGATCTTGGCTGAAATCAGAAAATACCAAAAAGATGTTTGTGTTTTCTTCACTGTGTGAAGCCATTTGACTCTGTGGATCATAACAAGTTATGGATAACAATGCAAAGAATAGGAATTTCAGAGCATTTACTTGTGCTTATGTGAAAGCTAAACATGGACCAAGAGACAATTAATTATACAGAAAAAAAGGGACACTGCACTGCTCTCGTAGAAGAAATGTGGCCAAATCACTCTTTGGAAGAAGGGAGGAATGATCAGTTCCTGAAGAAGAACATCATGCTTGATAAAGTTAGAGAGGCCATGAAAACAAGGAAACTCTCAGAGAGATGGGTGGATTGATGCAGAGACTGTAACAGTGAAAGAATTTATTTTTTTTTTTAACTTTTCAAAGAAAAGGGTGAACTGGGAGGAGGAGTAGACAGGGAGAAAAGTACAACAATGAATGAATGAAAGAATGGAAATCCAGAGTCTCTATAAACTTTCAATAAAATCAACTTAAAATTAAAAAAAAAAAACACACCACAATGGCTCAAGCAGAGCACTGAGTGTGAGGATGGTGCAGGACTGAACAGCATTTTCTGTTGTGGGTGACATCTCTAGAAATGAGAGTCAACTCAACAACAACCAATAGCAGCAGCAACAACAACACAGGGCAGGAACCAAGGAGCAACAAAACTGGAAGGCATTTAGAAGTCAGAGAGCACAGTCATCATATCCCTACGTGACTCTAGCCGGTCACACAAAGGAAGACACTGTGGCAGAACTAGGGACAAACGGAAATGCTCCAAAGATTTTCTTATGTAGAGGTGAACACTGCAGCTACTAACACACTGGGATTTGTTATGGGGAGTCACTGTTTAAGGTCTAAGTACACAGAGATGGGACGGTGTATGTAGGGCTGCCAGAGACCACAGCCCTTCCCCTGAGGCCTCTACAAAATGACTCACCAACCCGGTGTGGCCAGGATATATTCTGTAGTCCTGTAAGCTGTAGGCAGGATAGGCAGTACAAGTTAACTGAGTAATCCCTCCCTGGAATTTGAATCCAGGCGCCTTGGTGGCACTGGGATTAAAGAATTTGGTTGCTAACCAAAAGATCATCAGCCTGTCCATGAGACAGAGATGAGGCAGTCTGCTTCTACAAACACTGGCCGCCTTAGAAGACATACAGGCAGCTGTTCTCTAATCTACAGGGTCAGGAAACTACTGGGAAACCGCGGGCTTGGGTTTGGGAATTCGAACCTTCAGAGAAGTTACTGTTTATGTAATTGAAAAAGGTATTTGCAATGAATAAGTCATTGGCCTTGATTACCAGTTTTGTTCATCTGAGGTGGACTTTCAAACTGCAGATCCTTCAGTCTCCAAGCTTCACATTAATTACCAATAATTATCAATGAATTATTATTGAACATTTGATCACTTTTATACTGTAGAAGTTAGTCAAAACCTTCAATTTCTTCATCATTGGCATTAACGGTCCATGCATAAATTTAAATAAAGTCATCTTTGTCAACTGGTCTTCCTTATACGAATAAGGAAAATGTCCTATCACTGATAACACTGTTTTCAGAATAAAACTTTAAATCATCTTTTTGATGATGAATGTGATGAATGGTGTCATTCAGCCCACTTCCGTTTCATCTTTATGCCTTCCACTGCATTTTTAAAACTTGCAGTTTTTCTAGATTCGTATTTCATACATTCCACAATCCAATTTTTAATGGATTTTTACAGTATATTCCTCTCATTTCAAGTCTTGTTACATTAGCAAATGAAGGTCCTGGAGGCTTGGTTTCATCCACATCACTAAGGTCTGTTCTACTTACAGCAGACAGAGTGCATCTTCCTACATTATTTCAATGTTTCACCACTGTTCATAAGGTTTTCAATAGCCACAGTTCTTTGTTTTGTTTCTTTCATAGAATATCTTCCATTACCTTACATGGAAGGAAGAAGGAAGAGAAACTGATGCTTTGGAATTACAGTACTGACGGGCGGGGAGGTGGGGAGTGAGGGGTGAGGGGTGGGCAGGGAGAAAAGTGCAACAATGAATGAATGGAAAGCCTAAGTCTCTATAAATTTTCATTAAAATTAATAAAAAAGTTTTCATATAAAAAATAATTATGGTACTGGGAAAGAATATTGACTATATCACAAACAGCCAGAATAATGAGCAAATCTATCATAGAAAACGAACAGCCAGGATTCTCCTTGAAAGAAAAGATTGTGAGATGTTTTATCATGTACTTTGGGCATGTTCTCAGGTGGGACCAGTCCTTGATGAAGAAAATCAAGCTTTGGAAAGTAAGAAAAGAGAAAATCCCTCCGTTAGATAGATTAGCACAGTGGCCAAAATAATGGGCTAACAGATAGTGACAATTGTTAGGCTGGTGCAGGCTTCTCTCTGCCATACATGGCACTGCTATGAGCTGGAAGCCATTCAATGGCCCTAACAACAACAGTGACGGCAACATGACCAGGAGACCAAAAAGGGCTTTAGTCCCTTCATCGTGGCAGGAGTTCCCCTGACCCCATTGGTTTTGCTCTACGACCATTCCTATATTATTGCTGTTTGGTATCCCTCCTTTCTCACTTGCTTCTTGCACTGGTCTCAGTAAATGTTCTTTTTCTTATGTTAGTTTCTTTCAATAAAGAATCCTACATGATAACGAAAGTAAGACTAATGACGTCAGTCTAGCAATTGAGGTGCACCTCATCCAGACCATGGTCAGTCACTTGCTTTGCATTTGAGAGCTGGACAGTGAATCGGGATGACAGAAGAATAAAAACCACTGAGTTGTGGTGCTGGAGAAGAGTACTGAACATACCATGGACTGCCAAGACAATGAGCAGCTCTGTCCTAGAGAGGGTGAAACCAGGTTTCTCCTTAGAGGCAAGGATTTTTAAACTCTATCTCACATATTTTGAGAATGTTGCCAGGAGGGACCAATCCTTGGAGAAGGACATCATGTTTGGAAGGATAAAGGGTCAGCACAGGAGAGGAAGACCCTGGATAAGATGGATGCCTTTGTGACTGTGGCAGTGGGGTCGGGTATGTCAGACATGGTGGGGTTAACTCAGGATAGGACAAGGTTCAGAGCCATTGTTCATTATTAGTCTTTATGAGTTGACTTCACAGAACATAATAACAACAACATGGTAAAAAAATAATTACACTATTATACATATAAAGTGAGATGAGAAAACTAATTCACCTTTGACAAATAGGCTTTGACTTAGAATTTGGAAGAGAAAATGAAGCTTTTGGGATAATCAGAGATTGGGAGAACTTGGCCTAAATCTTGGGAGTAAGGGAATTGAGGGTTGAAAGGGTTGTATAGTAAGGGTATATTAACCACAGCTAGTGTAACCAGGAAGTATTAAAAGAAGATGGAAGGAATATACTGAGTCATTGTATCAAAAGGAATTGGCAGATATAGAAGAATTTAATGAAATAAACATTTGAGCAAGAGCCTATGGTGATGAAGGAAGAAGTTCAAGCTGCTTTGAAGGAAATAGCGAAAAATAAGGCCCCAGGAATAGATGGTATACCAATGGACGTATTTCAGCTAACAGATGCAGCCCTGGATGTGCTCACCAAGTTGTGCCAAGAAATTTGGAGAACAACCACTTGGCCAACTGACTGGAAGAGATCTATATTTGTTCCCATTCCAAAGAAGGATGACCCAACAGAGTGTGGAAACTATAGAACAATATCATTGATTTCACATGCAAGCAAGATTCTTCTGAAGATTATCCAAAAATGACTAGAACAGCACATCAGCAGAGAATTGCCGGAAGTCCAGGCTGGGTTTAGAAGGGGTCGTGGTACTAGGGATATTGTAGCTGATGTTAGATGGATCTTAACTGAAAGCAGAGAATACCAGAAGAATGTCTATCTGTGTTTCATTGATTATGCAAAGGCGTTTGACTGTGTGGATCATAACAAACTGTGGCTGACTCTGAGAAGAATGGGAATCCCAGAACATCTAATTGTGCTAATGCGAAACCTATACTTGGACCAAGAGGCAGTCGTCAGAACAAAGCAGGGTAACACTGCATGGTTCAAAATTGAGAAGAGTGTACACCAGGGATATGTCTTATCTCCATACCTTTTCAACCTGTATGCAGAGCAGATTATCCGAGAGGCCGGACTCTATGAGGAGAAGTGTGGCGTCAGCATTGGTGGAAGATCTATTAACAATCTGCATTATGCAGATGACACAGCCCTGCTTGCCAAAACTGAGGAGGACCTCATGCACTTGCTGTGGAGGGTCAAGGACTGCAGCCTTCAGTATGGACTGAGGCTCAGTGTCAAGAAGACAAAGATTCTCACCACTGGACCAACTAGTAGCATCAGGATGGATGGCGAAGAGATTGAGATTATTCATAGCTACAGTTTGCTCGGCTCCACAGTCAACACTCTTGGCACCAACAGCCAGGAAATCAAAAAACGTCTGGGAAAGTCTGCTGTTAGGGACCTCTCCAAAGTACTCAAGAGCAATGGTGTCTCTCTGGAGACTAAGATGCCCCTGTCTCTGCAATCGCTTTTTATGCATCAGAGAGTTGGACAACAACTAGGGAGGATAGAAGGAAAATTGATGCTTTTGAGCTGTGGTGCTGGAGGAGAGTATTTAATGTACCATGGCCTGCCAAGAAAACAAACAGATTCATCCTGGAAGGGTTAAACCAGGCTACTCCTTGGAGGCAAGGATTCTGGGGCTTCGTCTGACATACTTTGGACATGTTGTAAGGAAGTACAGGTCCTTGGAGAGGAACATCATGCTTGGGAGGATGAAGGGACAGCGCAGGAGGGGAAGACCCTCTATGAGGTGGATTGATTCAATGACTGGGGTAATCAGGATGGCTGTGGCCGAGGCAGTGCGATTGGCACAGGATAGAGCAGGGTTTAGGGCTGTTGTACATAGGGTCGCTATGAGTTGCAAACGACTAGACAGCACATAACAACAACAACAGTGTAACCCAGAAACCAGCGTGTCCATAAAACACAAAGAGCTGAGTGAATGGAGGATTGACAAGGACAGACAGCAAGTGAGTTTAGGGAAGGGTAGAAATGACAAGCAGAGTGACTATGACTCTGCTTGATTTTCCATAATCATAATTTTTAAAAGAGGGCATATATCCACACAATCAAAATAAAAGAATGGTCAAGTAAATTACGATATAATGGCTCAATGAAACATCAGAATCATGTACAATATATAGCAATATGGAAATAGTCTTGTAATATAATATTAAGTCCAAAATGCCAAATACAAACTTGTAACTATACTATGATTACAATAATGTAAAAATTCTGTAGGGCATACGAACAAAGCCTGGAAGGGGACATGGAAAAATGAAAACATACGATCTGTTACCGAAGCTGGACCCAGGATAAGCTTTCTTGTAATTTTTAAAAATTTCAGTCATGGTTACAACACTGCTTGCTCAATAAATTAAAGTAAATAGACTAAATGGAAAGAGATTCAGAACAGATTGCTGTGGCGGAGGATTCCTGGTAAACCAAGAGTTGGTGGAAGTCCTTGTCACAGAAAGCCCTAAGAGGCTCTACTCACCGCTAGTAAACCCTTAACTAGGAACAGCTCTAAATGTTTTCAGTGTATTTGGTTTCGGTACTAATGTGAAATCATGTAAGATTTTACTGGTTTCTAATTTTCTTTCTACAAAATTAAGTCTAGCATCTGTTCTTCATAGAAAACGAGTCACATGCAAAGTCTGGACTTCTAAAGTCTCAATCTGGAAGCGACTGTAAAATGTCGGTTTGGTTTTTGCCACATAACCAAGTCAACACCTAGAGCAAACATGACAAAAATACACCTTGGAGTGGGGGCCCCCGAGAGCAATGTTTTGGAAAGCAGAAGCAAATGAAATCAGGGGCATGTGGCTGGCAGCTCAGCTTGGATGCCTGTTACCTGGAACTCCGTGCAGTAGGATGGGGAGGCAGTTCATCTTGATAACGATGTTCCAACATTTCAAACTCAAACCAGATCTAGATTAAGGACCACCACTATCGTTTTCTCTGAGACTTGAACTAGACATTACATCTTAATCATCCATCTTGACTCTGATCCAACACACTCTGCAAAGGACCCCACTTCTTATGGCTCAGCTTTAACATCAATGCCAGCAAAACTACAGAGGGAATGCAATCCCCTCAAAACGGAGGAAGGCAAGAGCAAAAGATACTAAACCTTGACCAAAAGGTTAGCGACCCCACGCAACAGAGTAAACTTTCCATCACCCTTTCTCGGATGTAATCTTTATAGAAGCAGATCGCCTGGCCTTCCTCCACAGAGCTGCTGCGTGAGTTCGAACAGCCAAACTTTCTGTTAGCAGCTGAATACTTAACCCTTGCTCCACCAGGGTTCTTCTTACCAAAAAGTCAGAATCCTCAAAGATCAATGTATATCTGAAAGTCTTCTACTAGCATGTTTCAGGAACTGTTAAATAGATTTATTTGCACAAATCTGTAACAAAAGAAGAGGCAATAGTAGACACCAAGGGAGAGAGACAAATAACGGGACAAGAAAAACAAGCATGACTGAAGCATGAGCTACAGAAAGAAGAAAACACAAAACAAAAAAAAAAAAAACAACACTGACATTTGGCCGAGAAAATCTAAGCAGGCGTGAGATCCCTTGCCCTGCAAATTTCAGTTCTGTCCTTGAATTAAGGCTCTCTTTTGTAACATTTTCCTGTTGAAGTATCCTTAGGAGGTAATCTCAGATATACAAAACTCTATCACATTTCTTCAGGTTTTATTTTTTATATATTTGTTGATTATGTACTCTAAACCAGACACTGGAGAACAACACTACCAGGTTCTTCTTTTGTTCTCTTAATGTTATGCTGTATTTCTCAAGGTATGATCCACAGAATATACAATCCAATCAACATCACATATACTTGGGGAAATGTTAATGCCTGACCTTTTTAGCTATGATGGTTCGGTGGCAGAATTCTAGCCTTCCATGTGGAAAATCTGGGTTCAATTCCCAATTACTGCACTTCAGACACAGTCACCTACTGTCTCAGTGATATATTTCAAAAGATCTGCCAACAAAAGTCTTATGGATCACAATGGTTTAATCTACCCTATGTGCTGGGCCTCCATGGATCAGGGCCAACTGCATCCAGGAGCTAACAATAAATAAGTAACACAAAAGCTAGTTAATAAGATCCTGGGGGTAGAACCTAGGAATCTGCATTTTAAATAGCTCCCGACGGTGACCTGAACACATTACCTGGTTTGAGAATCAATGCATATTCCTAGGTGCTGGCATGGTCTGTAGGGCATTGGGCTGCTAACCCAAAGGCTAACCTCTCTAGTGAATAGCATCCACCAGCAGTTACAAGGGAGAGACATAAGCAATCTCCCTCCATGTGATTTACAGTCTGGGAAAGTCAATGAAGGGTCAGTTATGACTTAGCTCCAACTCAACAATGAATGAGTGAGCTTATTAGTGAGAGAGTGAGGTGAGAGTCAAAGAGAAACTTGCCAAATTGAATTTACCCTTCAGGCTTTGGACCTCTACCATAGACTCCACCTCCCTTAACTCCAAAATAGCCACATTGGGGTTTTGGGGTTTGTTGGTGGGGTTTTTTTTTTACCTTTTTAAAAAAATTGTAATTTTAATGAAAGTTTACATAAAAGTCAGATTTTCCACTCATTCACTGTTGCACATTTTTACCTCCCTTTCCTTCCTCTCCCTCTCCCTCAGTTCACTTTTTTGGTAAATATTCATTCATTGTTATATAATTACCTCCCTGCCCTCTTCCCCCAAGTCCTCTTTGTAATGCACCTCTTGTTCTGAGCTGTTGTCACATGTATAATGCCTAATCATATATTCTTTTTAAACAGTTCTTTCCTTCATCCATTCCAATGCAATATTCATCAACAAAAGAATAGATTAAAAAACTATGGTATATTCATACAATGGAATACTACACAGCACTGAAAACAATGAACTAATAAAACATTACACACATGGGTCAACCTGCAGGACATTATGCTTAGTGAAATACCTCAATCACAAAAGGAAAAATATTGCACAGCACCACTGTTATAAAGCAGGTCTGACATGGGGGCTTGAGAGGGGAGTAGGGTAAGAGTGGATAGATAATGAACCTAGCCACATTGTTTTACTGCCCTCAATTCTCTACTTTCTGACCTAACCCTTCACCTTCTGCCACTGACCACTGAAGCTGAGGTCATCTTGGAGTCTATGAAATTAAAACAGAAAGTATACACAGGATGATAGATGATACCTATCTAACATGGCATCTAGGCTAAGCAGAAGTCACAATGTTATTTGAAAATGTCATTTTAATTCAAGAGGTATAAGTAAGATGAGGAAGTATTGCTTAAATGGTACTGAGTTTCTATAGAGTGATGAGGAATGTTGGAAACCAGTGGGGGTGATGGCTCCACAATGCGGACATCATGCAAGTCACTGAGTTGCCTGAAACGGAAAATATTTTGCTACATACGTTTCACCACAATGATGATAATAATTAAGAGGTATAGGGACTACAGAAAGATGAAAGAAGAGAGAGAGAAGGGTCAGTTGGAAACCCTGGACTGGAGTCAGGAGTACTGCGCTCTGGCCCCAAGTCGGCTGTTACTCACATTGTGATTTAGAGAAAGTCGATTCATGGCTCTAGACCTCAGTTTCCATATCAGTAAAATGAGCCTGGTTGGACTCAATGAGGGACATGATTCCTTCCAGGGCTAACAGGCTCTGATTTTTCCTGGAGGCTTGCTGACATTCCTTAGCACTTATTGGTTTGCTTCAAGTACCACAGCAGAGGAGAGGCAAGCCCAGGTTGTGCCCAGGGCAGACTCCTGCCAGCAAAGAGCCTGCTCCAGGCACACACGATATTCCCTCAATGTAGTGGGAAGAAGGCCCGGATGCATTACCAGGGTATTCAAAGGTAGGGTCGAGCCAAGACGACAGAGTGAGGTAAATAGTTGGACGGGATCTGCATAATCGGAAACACTCCCCCTTCTGAAATTGACCTGACTCTTTCATCACCAGCCACATGGAAATCAGAGTGGGTTAGAACCAGAAAATAAAGTAGAGCATGTGCCTGGGGACTGAGTCCATCCTTGGTTGCTGCTCAGTTACTCAAGAAACCGAAGCAGATGTGTCTGGGTGCCGTGCCTGGGTGTGTGATTGTGTTGGGTGGCTTGTCCACTTGGCCTCATGCTCTGAATGGCAATCACCTATCTGCAACCCTAGCCAACCAGGACAGTCAAAACAGTGAGTAATTCATGCAGTAAACAGAGCTGGCTTCTAGAACCAGAGGTTTATTTGAGGAACAGCCACCTTCTAGCAGAGCATTCTGGGGTGATTTGCCCTTCTGCATTTGGGTCAATATTTGCACTACCCAGAGAGCAGGCATCTGACAGCAGGCTCATGTGGAAAGCCTGCCCATCTCCACTGAGGTGGTTCCAACTCACAGTGACTAGATAAGACAAAGTAGAGCTGACCGATAGGGTTTTAAGGCTGTAAATCTTTGCAGAAGCATACTGCCATCATCTCTTGCCCGTGGAGCTGCCATTAAGCTTGAGCTGCCGACCGTTTGGTTAGCAGCTGAGCACTTAATCCTCTGCATCATCAGGGCTCCTTGTGGAAAAGCCTACTTACTAAAGTGTAAGCACTGAGTACAGAACACAGCGCCCAGCAAATGTTCAATAAACACTTGCTGAAGGGATGAAGTCACAAATGGACGCAGATGGGATCCTCCCGGCTTTCCCGGCTTCAGTGTTTCCCTTGCCCACCCACTCAAGCATCCCAGGACTAGAAATCTATCTTTTGGAAATGTAGTCTTATCACACTACTGTCCTGCTTTCCAGTCTCTCTCAGATCCTCACGCTCCATATGATAAAGTCCACATGCATTTGTGGGCAGGGCATTCTAAGCCTTTCCTAACTTGCCCTCGTCCTTACTTTCCAGCTTCAACTACCTTCGCTGTGCTCTTTCCATCCTTTATGCTCTTACCAGGCATGAAGGAAGATATGCTGTTACCTCTTCTTCTTGTCTTCTGGCTGTTACCTCTGCTTTCACCCCTTCTCTGTCTATGAACTCCTACTCAGCTCCTTAGACCTTTGTAAATCCAAGTCAAAAGGTCTCTTTTCCATGATCCAAGGCCACAGGCCAAGTATAAACACATTCTTCTCTGAAGCTTTTACTGCCTGGTATTATAATTATTTGCGTACATTAACTGTCTCCCCAACAATATCACGAGCTCCCCACGGCAGAGATTGTGTCTCATCTTTGTGCTCTCTACAATCTCTCCGACACTCTGTCATCTGGAGGGTCTTCGGGGAAAAACTGGACGGGCGAATGAATGGGTGGGTGGGTGGATGGATGGATGGATGAATAAATGAATGGTAAATCTAACAATCATTTCATTTCCTGCTCACTGACTTTGTGAAATGACAAAAGTGTTCTTGGCCTAGAGCACCACATGTCATGACTATTCATTCATTTGACTGGTGAGCTGTCATGTCTCTACTGTCTCCTTTGCACCGTAAGCCTTAAGTGGCAAACTGACAAGACAAATGACAGTTCTATCCTTTCAAAGTGATTCACTTAGATTAGCATTTGTCCCCTGTCTATATCCTGCTTGTTGAAATGTTCTTTCTCTTGACCTTCCAGCCCACCACAGTGCGTTCATTCTCTTCCTGAACATCCATCTCTTTACTGATGTCTTCTCCTCTATCTGCTCTTCAGATGTTGAGGTTATATCTGTGGACTCCCGTTTCTCTTATTCAAACCTTCTTTCAAGGAAAAGTCACCAGTGCTTTTCATGTTGATGTTTCCTCTCTACCAAGCTCCATGTTGTTATGTTCTCAACAACCAATTAGACTGACCCACCACCCTTACTTTTCAATCACTTTCGATACATCACCAAAATAGGACTTTAATTCATGAACCTTCTTCTGAATTCTCAATCTTATTCAAGATTTCATTCAACGCTAGATCTGTCTCTCACTTCCCTCCCCTGCTGGACACAAAATCCTGCCAACTCTCAGTTCTGTCTCTTCTCCATCTCATGGCCCATGATTTGGTCAAGACTTCACTCTCAAAGTTATTATTTAGTCTTGATCCAATGTCTCTCCAATCCAGAATTTCATTCTTTAAAAACACATCATACTTATTTCATCCTATTGACCTACCTTCTTAGGCTCTCTTTTGACTCCTGGGCTCAATCCAGCAGCGCCAGCCTCATTACCGAGGACCTTCAATCTGTGTATTCTACCTAGTCCATCAGCTTCTCCACCAGGACATTCCCACATGTAAGTTCTCACCCAGTCACACCAAGCCTTTATACACTCTGCTTTGTATAGCCCATGTCTTTGGCCTCAAAATTCCTCACTCCTATTCTTTCTGCACCTGATAAAGTCCTGGCTCGTCCTTCCTGATTTTGCCCAAATGTTACACTGTCTTTTCGGACCACTTCCACTTTCCAGGTAAAGGCAGTCATTGTTCTATCCTTTAAGCATGCATGGTATTTTGCACACACTTCACTATATCTCAGTATAATTTGTTTTTATGCAGGCCGGGTTTAGAAGAAGCTTCAGCATAAGAGATATGATTACTGGTGTCAGATGGGCTTTGGTTGAAAGCAAAGAATAATAGAAGGATGTCTATGTATTTGTGATATATTGACTATGCAAAGTATGGATCATAATAAATTATCCTTGACAATGGGAAGAATAGGAATCCCAGAACAAACTAGTTGTACTCATGAAAAACCTCTAACTAGACCAAGAAGCTGCTCTGTAAACAGACCCAGGGAACCCTGCATGGTTTAAAATCAGGAAAAGTATGAGTAAGAGCTGTGCCTTTTCTCAATGTCTATTCAATGGTTTGTTCTGTATGCTAAACAAGATGATATGAAGAAGAATGTGGCAACAGGACCTGAGGAATTTCATTAACAGCCTGCATTATACAGATGCCACAACCTTGACTGTGGAAAGTAAGGAGGACTTGAAACATTTGCTGCAGATTATCAAACACTACAGTATTGAATATAGTTTATATTTCAACATCAAGAAAACAAAAATCCTTACCAGGGCCAATAGGCAACATTACGATAGCTGGAGAAAAGATAGAAAGTGTCAAC
This sequence comes from Elephantulus edwardii, assembly GCF_000299155.1. NCBI lineage: Eukaryota > Metazoa > Chordata > Mammalia > Macroscelidea > Macroscelididae > Elephantulus > Elephantulus edwardii. Next base: position 11,356,772 of record NW_006399816.1, read on the forward strand.
TATTTCACATAGCTTAGATTCAATACCTTTGTCAACAGAATCCAGGAAATCAAAAGGCATAATTACATTGGGAAAGTCTGTAGTCAGGAATATCTCCAAAATGCTGAAAAGCAATGACATCAGTTTGAAGACTAAGGTGCCTCAATCCAAACCATAATCTCTTCAAGTATGTGTTGGAGCAGAGAATATCCCATAGACTTACAGAGGGACAAACAAATATGTTTTAGAAAAGGTGCAGCCAGGGTGCTCCTTGGAGGCAAGGAGAGTGAAACTGTATCTCACATATTTCAGGCATGTTGTTAGGAGAGGCCAATTCTTGGGAGATGACATCACGCTTAGAAAGGTGGAAGGTTGGCAAAGGAGGAGAAGATGCTCAAGAGATGGACTGACATAGTTACTCTAACAGTGGGCTTGAGTATGTCAGAGATGGTTAGGACGGCACAGATAGGGTAGGGCTCAGATCCATTGTTCCTAGGGTTGCTATGAGTCGTAGTCGATGTATTATCACTTAACAACATATTCTAAGGAATTGTGCTGCCAACCCAAAGACATATGGTCGAGTCCACTAGCCTGACTGGCAATTTCCTTCCATGCAATTTACCGCCTCTGAAAATCCACTGGAGAGTTAGCTACATTCGGATTCAGACTCAAAAGTGCATAAACACATAATAGCTTATCCAAGTTGTGAAACAAAATCAAGTATACATTTCTTTTCCTTAAGGCTTTATACAGCTATAAAAGTAAAACCAACTTACACAAAACTGAAAGCCACCAAACATTTAAATCAATCACATTAACTTAATGTGATGGTGATGGCTGATAAAATGAAGTAAGACACTGTTGGGTGTGACTGTAGGATGTATTTAAGTATCTTCAGTTTTACTTTGTGACTTGATTCTCTGGAATTTGAGCATGGTGAGCCATCATTTGTGGTATGCTTTTCTCTTGAAAAAGAAGCTCTTAAAAACCTTCAATCCATAAGTTTGAAAAGACTTTCTAAGTCTGCCGTATTATGGTAGATTGCATGTTGCTGTGATGCCAGAAGCTATGACCACAAGTATGTCAAATCTCATCAGGGTTGGTCATGGTGGACAGGTTTCAGTGATGCTTCCAGATTAAGACAGATTAGAAAGGTAGGTTTTTGTCATCTATCATTTTTGATTCATCAAAAACAAGTCAATGAAAACCTTTTGGATCACAGTAGAACATTATCTGACCTACTTGGTTTGGACATTGTCATTATTGGAAAGAATCAGTCCCAAGAAAAGGTCTTCCTATTGGCTGAAGTAGAGGGTCAGCGAGGGCCACAGACACCCCTATGTGATTGGACTGGCACACCGGCCTCAATAATGGACTGAAACATGAGGTATTTACAAGGATTACACGGAAATGGGCAACATTTTGTTTCTTTTTTTTAAAAATTTACCATAATTTTTCAATAAAATTTTATATTGCTAAATAATAATATCTTTGATCTAATGTAGCCTTTAAAATCAAACAACCTAACAACAAAACACAGTAGTATATTATCTTAAAAGATTCGAAGTGTAGTTTCACTATGTCAACTCACTATTTTGCCTTATTTGGCATAAAGAGCAAGGCTATGAGAATATAATTCTAAGGAAAAATGGGAGTGGATTAATTTTGTTGTTATTCTTCAGGGTTCCTGTGTAGTTTTTCAATTTAGCAACACCTGTGTAAAATAAGAAACACAATATCAAAGAAGAACAGTGTAAGACACAATGTGTACAAACTTTAAAGAGAAAAAATTAATTGGAATAAAGAAGATTACAGCCAAGACAAATCTATAGAACAATCCCATTATGTTACACATGTTGTTGTTGTTTGCCTTCGAGTGGAGCACAACACTTAGCAACCTTATGAACAAAAAGGCCTGAAGCCCCTCTACAACTACTGACACTTATCAGAGTTCATAGAGTTTACAGAAAAACATTTTTTTTTTCTTATACATGAAGTTTCCTTAAATAAAAAGTTGATTTGGTACTCACTTCGACAGCACACACATACACTAAAATTGGAACGATACAGAGAAGATTAGCATGGCCCCTGCACAAGGATGACATGCAAATTCATGAAGCATTCTGTATTTTTAGAAAAGGGCAAATACAAGGCAGAAACAATTGAGAAGATGCAGGAGTAAAATATCATTAACACAACTTCATTAAAAACGGAAAATGAAAAAAGTTGACTCGACAGCAACTAATAAATAAATATAGGACTTGAAAAACTTTAAATTGTGTTTAATGGGGAAATTTCACTATCATTTACGACTACATGATTGTATCTGAAAATTGGACAATTGAATTAAGGAAAACTGACTGAGAAGTGATGATGCCTTTGAATTGTGGTGCTGGCACTAGGAACTGCCAAAAGAACAAAGAAACCCATCTTGGAAGAACTGCAGCCAGAAGGCTGCTTGGAAGTAAAGATGATGAGACTTCAGCTTCTATTCTTTGGACATGTTAGCAGAAGGGACCAGTCCTTGGAAAAGGACATCAAATATGGGAAAGTAGAGGGTCAGGGAAAAAAGGAAGATCAGTGAGATACATTGACACATAAGCACAGCAGAGGTTGTGAGGCTCACACAGACGGGGTGGCGTGCCATTCTGTATGATACAGAGTTGCTATACATCAGAGACAACTTCACAGATCCTAACAACAGCAACACAGACTGCTAATGATTAATTGTGTGTTGGGCCACCAAAGACTGGGTCCGGGCAATAACCCTAAAAGGAAGACACCGTTCTGACCTCTACCAGACAGGGTCTTTAGTGATTAGAATCTCACACTGTGTCTAATTTCTTCACCCTTAGAGAGATTTGAAAATCTAATAAGCCTTCTTTCACTGAAATGGAGCCATTCTAGTAATAAATAGTCAGTCAATTTATACAGGATAGACATTCTTTTTAGGTTATCAACAAATGAAAACCCTAAAACTAAACTCCTAAAAATGCAGTCTAAGCTACAGACCACCAAGAATATGTGCAAGACTCCAGAGACTTTTGGATCCTCAGATTACAAAACACTGTTTTAATTTTTTTTTTTCTAATTATAGATGCGGTCCAGAGCCAGAATTTCAGCCAGAATTAGACTGAGCTGATTCCAGAGCTTGAATGTGTCCCTCACTTCCCTTTGGTTCTTGAGAGGCCCAGAACTGGGCATGAAAGAGCTTTTTAAACCATAAAGTCTGATATAATTGTTAGATTTGGGTTACTATTATTTATAATATGAAAGGAAAAAGCTTTAGAAAAGCAGCTCATTTGTTTTGAGAAATACAAAGATACATATACATAAATACTATGTACTTCTCAAAACACAGCCTCTTTGAGGAGATAATAATTAGTTCAGCTCTTCCCATATGGTTTGGATGTCACAGTGCTGTAACAATAGAAATATCAAAAGTAGACGGCCTTACCACAGAGACATTTATTCTCTCACAGTTTAGAAAGCCAGAAATCTGGACTTGGGGCACCATCCCTAGGGAAGCCTTTCACTGTGTGTCAGTTCTTGGGAAAGGTCCTTGTCTCCTTCCAACATCTGTGAGCCCAGTGTCCGTTGGCTACCTTCATACGTCTCAGCATCAGCATTGATCTTCCTGGGTCTCAGAACAGGGACAATGAGCAGAAAGAATGTTCTGCTCCCAGCTCTGAGGTCCTTCTGATGGCTGCTTATATGTTGAGAATCACTTTTCTATCTTAAAAGAGATACAAACAAACAAAGCCTATAGATTTTATCCTACCTCATAAACATGGCTGCTTCTAACCCTGCCTCAATAATATTATAGAGGTTAGATTTATAACACATAGTATAATTGCATCAGATCACAAAACAGACAAAAATTATGTAATGCTGAGAACCATGACCTAGGCAAGTTGACATATATTTTAGAGTGAACACCATATTCAATTCACTCTGTATACATAAATATATATTCATACATCATATA
>NW_006399816.1:11363128-11364617 GCF_000299155.1 Elephantulus edwardii
GATAGATAGATAGATAGATGATAGATAGATAGATAGATGATAGAAAAGCAGGTTACAACACAAACTTGTTAAAGTAAAACTTGTGAAAGTGAGAACCTATATAACACAGAAGCTTGTTAAAGAAGAAAAACACAAATATTTTCCACTAAAACAAGTACTGGAGAAACGGTAAGATTGCAGCCTGTCAGTTCAGTGAAACTTGCAAGACACAGAACCAAGGCCGGCCTGTCAAGTTCCAGCTCTCACAGGCTCCACTGTATTAATCAATTAAAGAAGTAGGGCTACTTTGACAATGTTGTATAGAAGCAGTCCAAGGCTGCTGGTGGGTAGAGTATATGGGCCCCTCCAATGAAGAAAAGGACACAGATGACGAGGACAAGAGAAATCTTTGGCTCACTTGGTAATAAAGGTTTCAACTACATCCTCTCCAAACTCCAGTTGAATTCCTTAGCGACTATTTTGAGGCCCTCTAATGGGTAAACAATTTACCTGCTAGAAGGTCAGCCAATTGTTATGCTGCCAATCCAAAGGCAAGTAGGTCAAATCTGCTAGCAGCTCCAAAGGAGAAAGATGGGCAATCTCTTTCCATGCACTCTGTTGTTGCTGTTGTTAGGAGCCATCAAGTTGAGTACAATCAATCCATTGTGACCCTATGAACAACGGATCTGAACTCTTTCCTGTCCTGTGCCATCCTCACAATCTTTCACTTACTTGAGCCCACGATGTATTCTGTCAATCCACCTGCTAAGAATCTTTCTCTCTTTAACAAGTTGCCGCACACTTTTAAATTGATGACAGTGTTTAGAAACACATTTTTTTCGCTACAGCCATCATTTGCAGCAACATGTTAACCAACTCTCACTTTTTCCCAGTATAATGTCCCTCTCCAAGGAAAAGCCTCTTCTAGCAACATGCCCAAACTATGAGACAAAGCTTTGTTACTTTTGCCTCCAATGAGCACTTTAGCTGCACCTTCTCCAAGACGTATCTGGGGTGGGTTTGGTTGGGGTTTTTTATGGGTTTGGTTTTTTTGTTGGTTTGGTTTTTTTTTGGTCTTTTGGCAAATTTAAAGCTTTCTAAAAACCCACTTAGAGTCAACTATGAGTTGGTTCAAATTTGACAGCAATGAAAGTGAGGCAGAGAACAACCTGCAACTGAATACATGTGAAAATCTGTAAATCTATCTCCCTGTGTTTGAGTAGTATTTCCTTGATTCTTAGAGAAAACCAGACAATATGTTGTCGTTGCTGTTGTTGTTAAGTGCCATTGAGTCATAGTGACTTTATAAAAAACAGACCCCTAACTTGTCCAATCCCGTGCCAACTTCATTGTCTCTGACACACTTGAGCCCACTGCTGTCGTCACTGTGCCAATCCATCTCATTGAAGGTCTTTCTCTCTTTCACTTGACCCTCTACCTGTCCAAGCATAACATCCTTTTCCAAGGAATAGCCTCTCCTAGCAACATGCTCAAAGTATTTGAGACGAAG
>NW_006399816.1:11365272-11366635 GCF_000299155.1 Elephantulus edwardii
ATGCAGTGTTTTCTTGCTTTTATGGACAGCAGCTTCTTGATCTAGGTATGGTTTTTCATGAGCAAACTTAAGTTTTCTGGGATTCTCATTCTTCTCAATGTTAATTTGTTATGATCTACACAGTCAAATACCTTTGAATCATCAATAAAACGCAAATAGACATTATTTTGGTGTTCTCTGCTTTTAGCCAGGATCCATCTGACATCACTAGCAATAATATCTCTAGTGCCATAGCCTCTTCTAAATTCAACTTGTATTTCCGGCAGATATCTTTCAATATATTGTCCTAGCCATCTTTGGGTGATGTTTAGCAATATTTTGTTTGCACATGCTATTAATGTATTGTTCAATAATATCATTTTACTCCCTGCTAAACACCAAGAACTTCACTAATTTCATTATCTTTTTATATTATTAGTTTTAATAGATATTTACAGAGGTTTTGGATTTCCATTCATTCATTGCTGCACTTTTCTCCCTGCCCACCCCTCCCCACCAGCTCGCTCCCCCCTCCAAAGAGAAAAAGGGGAAAAAATATTCCTTCATTAGTATACAATTCCCACATCCCTTCCCCCCACCCCCCACTCCGAGTACACTTCTCTATGCAACCTTAATTCTTAATATCTTAATCCTCAAAGATGGCTTCTTCTGATTAATCAAACCTTGGTTCAGATGCGACCACTGTGGCCACACCCTCTAAAGTCGTGAGTGTACACACATACACATTGCCATCATTATTATCATCACCACCATCATCACTAGCTCATTGCCCTATTTTACTCTCCTCATAGTCCATGCACTCTTCATTAACCACGCGGTCAGGGTCCACACACCATGCAGTTATGTGAAAATTGGCATTTTGTGAAAATGATATAATGAAATAGAGAATTATTACATCGTTACATACTTGCCAAACCACTGAGAATCATGGCCCAGCCAAGTTGGCACATAACCTTAAATATCAAAGACAGCACTGTTCTCACCTAGTACCTTAGCATTCCCTTAACTACCAGACAATATAAAATAGTCAACTAGTACAATTTTAACTATCACAGAAAATGCAAAATGCTGGACAAGAAGATAGTTGACAAAGTTTTCTCAACTCCGTGCTGTTGAGTCAGGACTGATAGCTGACTTTCGTTTGGTTTTCTAAGGCTATAAATCAAAAGGGAGTTGTTGTTGTTGTTATGTGCCATCGAGTCGTTTGCGACTCATAGCGACCCTATGTACAACAGCCCTAAAGCCTGCTCTATCCTGTGCCAATCGCACTGCCTCTGACACACCCATCCCAATTACCCCAATCACTGAATCAATCCATCTCATAGAGGGTCTTCCCCTCTTGTGCTGTCCCTCCACCCTCCCA